>NC_072858.1:31493177-31796207 GCF_028858705.1 Grus americana
ATGACTCTTACAGCATTTGCTTTGCTCTGCGAGCCAGGTACATAGAATTCCCGTGCTGTGTCTCCAGCAGAACCATGCTGCTGCCAGGACTGCTGTAACTAAAAGAAGTATTTTCCTACAAAAAAAAAATCTTCTTACTAATGTTTTTGCTTTATATTAGACTGTTAAAGCTAGATTTGCTCTAGAGAAACTTTTCTGGATTTATTAAGCTTACACTGATGATCTGCTCAGTCTACTGTCCTTAGAAGGGATGTAAATAGGACAGCTTACAAATCTTGACAACTGTGAACTTTGCGTGAGTTTGAAAATGAGCATTTAGGCTGTAAATTTGATGAAGGTCTAGTAATCTTGTTCTACATGAAACATTTAATGTATGGGATTGTGGCCCATGTCCAGGGTTGCTAGGAATGACAGTACTAATAATTTATTTCTTTGTTTTAAGACTGCTTTTACATAAACCTATTTATAACATGGGACTCCTCACATTCCGATGACATTAACAACTGCAAGGCTACAAGTACAAGTGTTTGAACTCAGCTACCTGTTGCTCAGCCACTGAAATACTGCTGTATGATACTAACATTGCTTTGCAGATAAGGGCCCTCTCAATATAGCCCTGTGGAAATAGCGGTTTCAGAAGCAGAGACAGATGCCCTGTCAGTTACTGAGATGGCAGTAGCTTTCACTGAAGGATCAGAGAAAGATGAGGGCCACGTTGCAGCACTTCTTGGATTGGCCTAAGTAAAAAATGGCACCAGTCACACTGAGGAAAATGGGAACACATGGAAGTTACCCATGTTATGCCCTAAAGAGCTGTAGAAATGCCCAAAAAGCATTGGAGGTGCCTTTGGTTTTTTCTGAATATCAAGCTTGCTGTTGGTTTTGTATATGACTTCAAGAAAAATACTCTTTACTACTCTGTCTTACCTGAGAATGTGTGAAAATTTACTTACTGTCACATGCTGTGATGACCCTTTTTAGTCCAGTGGTGGATGCAAAACAGTTTCCAAAAGTATGGAAAATAAGGCTGTGACCTGCAAAACACAGGGACTAAAATCCCTGGCACTATGTGAAAATTGGAAAGATTGGCAACTTGTGACTGCTGCCATATGCAGTACTTCAATCTTGACTTGCAACAGCCTTTTATTACACTGGTTCTTGGCACCTTCTTTGCAGGACCACCAATAGTGACCATTTGCTCAGCAGTTTTGCAGAATTGCTTGATTGATCAGACCAAGCATTTTCACTTGTGACCCAAGTCTGGATTTGAACTCAAGCCCATGGACGTGAAGAGCTTGTCTGTTAACTCACAACACCGCTTGCTATTGCCTTTGCCAGCAGACTGCACTGTGAACAGCTGCTGTTGCACAAAAGGCCAAAGGGAAGAGCCTCAGTTTTGCCCTAGTCCTTTCACACCTCCCAAGTCACTGGAACATACCCAAGTGAATGGTAAAATACAGGTGGTCTCTCCAGTGCAGAACAGGCTGTACAGTTGACTTCAACTGAAACATGAATCATCATCTCAGTCCTAAATTATTTTAATCCAATCAGTCATCTGTGTTAAAGGGTGTAAAGAGACAGCAAAGCGGAAAGAATGGCTGCCAAGTAGAGGATACAGGACACAAATAAAGCTGCTAAGATGAGATGAAATATGAACTAATAATGATTTATTCCAAATGCCACTGGGGTTACAGTGTGAATCACTTGGAGAGATATTCAGGTGAAATGAATTTTGTAGGCTTTCCCCTGAAAGATTTTTATAGTTTCAGCAGAGGTGAAGGGAAGGCAAAGCTGTTAGTTACACAGGGAGTACACACAAGAGTTTTGAAGTGCTCCCAAATTCTCCCTAATTAATGTATGCTTTTCAAGCCTCTTCTGAGTAGATGAGCATGAACAGCTGTAGTTCTTTTTATAGATACAACCTAATCTCTAGTACATATTGGGGTTGAAGGATATGGAGAACAACATGCTGCAGATTCATAAGGCTTTTCTAGCCATGGAAGTATTCTTTTTATATCGTCTGAAAGTGGAAGGGAATGCAGAAGAGAGCAGAATATAGTCTTCAAGAATACTACTTGGGAACAAAATCATGACAGGAGCAAAGGGTCTATAATGACACATGCCATGCACTTCTTATTTACACATGAAACAGCATGTGTGAGTTTTAACCTCTTTTCTTGGCAGGTTCATCCTTTTGTGACCTGTATGAAATGGGCAGCATTTGCTAGCATTTCTTCCCAGTTTTCAGTAGAATGAATGGCCTTCATGGCAAAGGATGGGAAGAATTACATGCTTCATGTTTTGAAATGATTTTAAAAGCCTAAGCAATGAGTCATAATAAAATTCCTTAGACTTGATGAATATCTTTGAACATACTTCCTGTTCGAAGATGATATGTTTTCTCCCTTCTTTCTCCTTATTGCTAGCTGTATATATTATCAGTTTAATACTGTCCTCTGCCTGGAGACAATATCCGCTTGTGGTAGGTGAAGGGAGGAACTGTAATAACTCCTTTCCATCTCTAATGCCTATGATTTTATTTACATAAAAACATCCTAGGTTTTGAGCAGTTTGTTTCTTTTGGCAGTTTATTACCAGCCTGAATGGCCACTGTTTCATGATCTAACACTTGGCTGCTGCAGAAGTCATTATCACCTCCATTTTTAGTTTTAATAACCTTCCATTTAATAAACCTCAGTTTGAACTAAGTTTCCAAAAGTTTGCTTCAAAACAACGCCTCAAATCTTCTGGAACCCACCGATTACTTCCTCCCCCCCCCCAAAGTAATATGCTGGTTACATTTTTATTGATTTTATGGCTTTTTCTGGTGTGACATAAGGAAGACCTGATTTACTTAGGACAAAATGACTTGCTGGGTTCCCTCTATTATTGCAACCAAAGGGAGAACTACTGGAGGGCCCATGGGGAAGAACTGTTTCAGGAGCTCTTTGTGCCCCGTGCTTTTGGGTTCAGAAGGTATATATCCCCACTATGGACTGACTATACCTCCTAATTCTTGTGATGTAGACTGCTAAAGATTGCAAATCAATTCTGTCCATTTATTGTCAAGTGCTAGAAGGAGCACCAGGGAGAAACAGAAAATCACTATTTCATAGAACTCTTTTCCTTTCTTTTCAGGGGAAAAAAGTACAATCTAATCGATTTAGTCACTGTGAAAAAAACCCCTGAACTATAAGGATGCTGGTGTTTAGAGAAGGGAAAAATTAAAAAGCTAAAATGGGGGTGGTGTGGATTCCACACATCTCTAGAACAACTATTTTTGGAGAACTAACCCATCTCCTCCCAGGGTTTACCTCAGAAAAGCACATCTAAAGGTAAACCACTGAGATATTAGAAGGCAGATGTATTGACTTACCCATAAGATGTTTAAGTATAAACATTGCTTTGAAATCTGCATTCTTCTCATGAAACCTGCTAAAAGAAAGTTGGAAGGAGTTTCGTAATACTTTCCTATAGCTCTGGGGAAGTTATCTAAGAGTGGGTTAAACTGGTCTCTTAAGTGACTGTTGGAAAAAGAAGCTAAGTATGGAAAGGAGCATAGCCTCATCCTCAGTGTGATTCCTTTCTCTTTGCCCAAAATCTCAGATATTAAAATAAAGATCTGAGACTTCAAATTATTGCTCAAGTGCATTGCCTTTTGATTGGATTGTAGAAGAAAATGAGGGAAAATGTGTCATTAATGAGAGAAGGGAGCACTGACTGTGTGATTAAGTTTTCGTTTGATTGAGGAACTTCACACTAATGAAGAAACCATCTTCAGGAAGTAATGTAGGTTTTCCCCCAAATCTCACAGCTTTAGCTCAGTAATAGCTTTGAAGTTAAACTACACTAAGTGAACAAAGGCCAGTTTTGAATCTCATACTACCCTTTCCTCTCAAGTTAATCCTAGGAGGCTTGTAGGTAAGATCCATGTAGTGGCGGAATATACCTGAGCAGAGTAAAATCCAAGCGGAAGAAATTGTTTCATGAGCTGCATAAAGAAGAGATAATAAAATTACAGTGTGACTCAGATCAAGAAGTGAACCACTGAGGGAGTTCTGATGCTGAAAAGCTTACTCCTCTCGCTTTTATCCTTGCTTGTCTTGTGTTGTGTCTTTGTAGGAACATTTCAGAACAATATAGGAAGATATTCTGGATTCAGCTGGTCCACACTTGTTCCAGAGGTATTGGCTAAGATGACATTCTTGCTTGCACCACTCACTTAGCTGTTTGACTTCTCGTTCTGCTTGTGGCTGTTGATCTTAGGGTGCAGGAAACCGGGATTGTATCCAGAAGGCAGGTCTGCTCCTTGGACATTGCTGTATGTTATTGTAATGCTGGGTATCTGGGCTGCAGATGGTCCGTGGTGAGACTCTCCTTTTCTTTGTCCAATACCATTCAGACTCTCACCTCCCTAAAAGATGCAAGAATTTAAAAGAAATGCAAAACACAAACATCTACAAGATCAGGTTGCATCATCTATGAAAAAGTGGCATATATTTAGATAAGCCAACCCCTATGACTAACTCAAAACCAAACTTAAAGGATGGAGGAAAAAGTAGATCTGAACATTTTTTGAATGTTTCATGAATAACTTAGAAAAAAAAACCTGTTAAACAAGTTAATGTACTAAAGCACAGACTTTGCATTTGCTACTTAAGAGCTGGTCTGCTTTGATGAAAGACCAGGC
This sequence comes from Grus americana, assembly GCF_028858705.1. Classification (NCBI taxonomy): domain Eukaryota; kingdom Metazoa; phylum Chordata; class Aves; order Gruiformes; family Gruidae; genus Grus; species Grus americana. Next base: position 31,497,868 of record NC_072858.1, read on the forward strand.
TAATGACAGCACATTTGACTATGAACAAAAGTGCTGTGAATATGCTCAGTCTATAAATTCAATGAGGTAAGGAATCCCTCCATAAAAAGGGACTGTTTAGGTTCACTGGGGCAAGAGGTATTGTAAAATGTAGTGAGAACAGTATGGATAGTTTGAAGGGGGAAGCAAACTACAGAATGAAGTGAAAACAGAAATTGAGGGAAAGATCAATTACCATTTTTTGACAAGAACAATGTTAGCTGTCACGTGCACAGGACGAAAAAATGAGAGTGTTAAAATGAGGCTAGCAATAGCTCGTAAGGATCACTACTGACAATAAAGAGATAAATTAAGATGTTTATGTTACGTTGGGGTTAATACTACAAAGATAAAACTGGCTTGTTTTCACCTGTCAACTCTTTTTTCTCATTTCCCTGTCTGCCAAGAATTAAGGCGAGTTGACTCATTTGTGGCAGATGTCAAAAATTTTTATCAGTGTACTGTAGCTTTGTTACATGGAAGAAGAAACAGACACTAGTACAACCTCTTACTGAAGAGGTGATATAGCATGTTTTGAAAACGTATCTTGATTTCCTCCAAGTTGCATTTTTTAGATGTTTGGTATGACCCAAAACAGTCAACATTAAATAGTTTATAATGTCACTTTGTACAGCAGTACTTGCCACAAGACTATGGCTGTCTCAGAGGTACAGCCATCGGAATGGCTATCTCAGCTTACTGTACTGTGTATATTATTCATATAAAGATGGCATAAAATTAATGCTTCCATGCTCCACTAAGGAAATCACAGACCTCATCAGGGGACCTTGCTGAATTCAAGAAAATATTCAAGTTCCTTGAAGAAGCTGGACTTAAGGAGAATCCTGTAGTACATGTGATGTTCTGCTTAGTTTCAGCAGTTATCTACCCTGTGTGGTCATGTTTTTTCTGTATTCTGCTGGGAGTATCATGTGATTTTTTGCATCTCAAAAAATAACTTAATTTGTGCTCAGAGACTGGGATTGTCATTAGTGTTTGTTCCCTCAGTTAGTTAGACCCATGCCAAATATTAAAATAATTCTTACAGTAGGTGTAGCAGTGTACTCTGTGACATTCAGTTCCACCATGGATAGGTCATCAGCATCTACAACTGTCTGAAAAATGAACACAGCTAAGAAAGACATAAATGACATATAGGTACGTCACAATATTTTACATATGTGAAATGCAAAGTATAGGAAAAAGAAAAAAGGGGACAGCAGAGGACTGACAGAAAAGTAATGATATGCTAAAGATAGCCTTGGTTTTTACCTCTCACCGTATGTGTTCATTTGGTAGCAAATGGCGAGCAACAGACAGATTGACCAAGTAATTTGGACAGTGAAATACAAGTATTACTGAATACACACTTAAAACCAAACACAAGACAACATACCATTCAGATGCTAAGTTCACTAAAAGAGCTTGTCAGAAATACAACAAAGATGGCTGAATAATGAACCAGGGTGGAAATAAAAAGCTGATGACCTTTTACAGCCTCTAAGTCATTACTCATTGTGTTAACTCATAGGTTATCCCCATCTTCTTGGCAGGAACCTTCATGATTAATTATGATAAAATTTGCATATTTGTTAACCTACCAGTTGTAAGAGAATTTAGATATTACACAGACTATTACCTGCTCACAAATCCCAGAATCATGGCGCTTCAGTTTAGGTTTGGCTCTTACATCACTGGTTTGAGTTGTGTCTTTACCCGTTTCATAGGAAATCTGTCTGCTAGCAAGTCTGGAGAACATACTGGGGGTATCAGTTTCTGTATCAGTACAGCCCTAAAATGAATACAGCAAAAACAATCACACTAGATTCCTTAGACTTCTCTCCAGTTTGCCCCATGAGAATCAGTTTTACCTAGACAGAAATTGTAAAAGAGACAGACATTGTATAAAAGATATTTCACAAAAAGTTAGGCCATGTATGACTTCATAAAATCTTTGCTTATAAGAGGTACAAACAAAACTATCAAATCTGTTGAATCTAAAATTTGTCCTACTTTTTTTTTTTTCTGTCCACAGGATGCAGTGCAAAGTTTCAAACAATATAGTGTTTCGTTATAGTCTATTGTTGAAACTTCTCTGATGCGCCTCGTAGCTCTGAGGAGACAGCATTTCCATAGTAGTACCCAATTAGGTAGCACAGGTGTTTGGAGGAATTAGGGCCAAAGTTTCCAAAGTGGCTTGGGTGGAAGCAAAAATAAATAGAAGGAAATGTCTGGGGACTGCAGAATTACTGCTTTAGAAACATTTTATTCCATGAAGGAGCCCTGATTTTATAAACTTTTTTCCAATTCATGGGAAAACAAAAAAATAAAAAGACAAAAAACCCCAACCCATCAGAATTTCCTGGAAGTCATAAATTCTGTTCTTTTTCCTCTCTCTGTCAGCCTTTTCACTACAATGAGGAAGAATCACAGAATACCATAGATCATAATAAAAGAATGAAACAGCTAATGGGGTTGTGATGAGCAGCTCATGGCAAAACAGCTTTAAAATGGGGGAACATAACAGTGTGATGTACTTTCTTAAATTTATTCGTGCGGCAAGGGATTTTCTTAAGCAATCTATGTTCTTTGGATGTAGCTTCCATCAGATGAGAGTACACAATTGCTTGAAAATACTCAAAGCAATTATTGATACTTTCAATATTTGATACTTTCAATTACTGATACTTCGATAAACTTTCCCCAGGGTAGAAAACAAAAATAAGAGGTGTAGAAAAACATGAACTGGAGAAATTGGTCTGATAAATCTGTTATTATTAAGAGAGAATCCCGATTAGTGATACCATACGAGACTTTTAATTTATAACAGATTGATTGCTCTAAGGAGGATCGGGATCATTTTTTCTGTGTAACTGTGGGGAAGGATAAGGGGAACACAGAAGAAGGGGAAACAAAAATTAATTTAATTTGGAACAGTGACAATCGAGACTGTATTTTCATAAGCAGCTTTCTAACTATTGGGGAAGAAATGATGAAGATGAGTCTACAGGGTGAAGTGTCTCCAGACTGAAATGTCTCCATGGAAGTTTTTTTAGAAGAGCTTAATAAAATATCCAGGAGGACAATCTAAACATATGTTTTCCTGCTGAAGCACAAGAGGTTGGGGTAGACTATTTCCTGGATCCTTTTCTGTGCTGTTAAACTGTCTTTATCGCAACCTACAAGTTTTACCTTTTTCTTTTCAATTTACTCCCCCATCCCACTGGGGGAGGGGAGCGAACGGCTGTGTGGTTGTTTTAGCTGCCTGCTGGATTAAGCCACAACAAGCACTTACAGTCCCATTTGATTGAATTTTAAAATGGAAGCAACTTTATTTTCTGAGTATCTGTTCTGGGGCTTGGCTCATTTTTGTTGCAAAGAACTGACTGGAAATTTTCTTTAGTGTTTTCCAAGGTGCAGAATATATTTGCATCCACAGGAGTACAAAAAAATTGCATAAACATAATTTATCGGCTTACAGTTTGATGACTGGCCTTGACATAAAATACATGGCAGCATATGTACTGCTTTTTTGCATTGTGAGGGTATGTCTAGAAATCTTAGAGCGTAATTGAGCCACATATGGTGCAAAAAAACCTCAAATAAATTATTAGCAAGCATCAAAGCAATTTTGTTTGTTTGTTTTAAACTTGAGCCCTTCTTTCTGCTCTGTACTTCAGCTAAACTGATATTACTTACTAATAAATCAGAGTATTCTATGGGCAAATCAAATAGTTAAGGGAACATATATTCTTGTCAGAAAATCTTGACTCTATCACTGTTCTGAACAAGATCCAGAACTTACTGAAGGCTCATAGAAAATTCCGGACTGAAGCATGCCAACTGCTTGGAATTCTTTAGGTAATTTTCGCTCTCCCTTCCACTGTTTCACCTCGAGTATTAAGAGTTGCTTTCTTAAGCAAAAAGAATTGTTGAATTGTTTGTATGGTTACCCTTCCCCAGCACTGATAGGAGTACAAGAACACACAGTGTTACTGAAGGAATCTGTTGTTTTTTTAAGAATCAGGATTCACAATCTAAGAGATGCAATATAAAAATGTTCGGTTTTTATTAGCCAGTTCTAAAACTTTCCACCTGAATGATGGCTTTCCACCTGAATGGTGGAAGAAGAATTTAATTTTGATTAGACTGAGAAGTCAAAAGAATATAGAGTACAAAGAAATTGAAAGACCACTCTTAAAAACAACTGTCAGAATTCGGTGCTTGGCTGGATTAGATACAATTATTAACTTGACTATGAAAAAGAATCACCAAGAAAGTTAATGGCTTTTCATATATTTGGAAATTTAATTTAAAACAATTACAATGAACTAACTAAAGTGCTTAGCTAGTTAGTTATGTAACTTTGGGTTGCAAGAGAGAGCCCAAGATGCCAAATATTTGCCCTGTTTCCAGCTGCTGTGTGAAACATTTGATTTCACTTTGACTGGCAGAAGCAAGCTGTTGAGGTCTTCTGTGGGAATGATTCTGTAATGGATTTACTGATTTGTCTAAATCTGATGATTAATATGTTTCGAAATACAGCCCACTTCACTTTCAGAAAGCATTATCTGTTTCATTACAACTTTGACTCTGACTCTAATCTTCCCTTACTTTCTGAAATACCTGTTGTTCCATCTTTCCACTCTTCTTTCAGTGTCACAAACCATCAAGAATACAGAGAAAGATCTACATTCTGCTTTTACACTTCAGCCTTCTGTCTTTTATTTCACTTTGTCCCTCTGCTTTGTTTGGAGCTTTTTTAATGAGCACCATAATGCATTTAATCTAAAGAATTTACCACTCTGAAGGACTCTATATGAAAATGAATTACTTTGCAATTAAAAATGGACGTATGGGAAGTGTCTCCCTTACCGATTCACTGTCAGAGAGAGAAGACAGTCGCCTTTTTCCTTTCTGTGGCCCACTTAGCTCAGAAGACTGGCTGGTTACCGTTGCTCGTCTGGAGGAGGGGTAACTGCTGAAAGACCGTGAGTCTTTAGGAGAAACCCTCAGCAGGGATCCAAGGCAAGGAACATATGTTGCAATGGCTGTTCTAATGGATGAGAGGTAGAACCAGTCAGATTTTTTCTGTTAGCATAAAAATTCAGTCAACATAAACAATGCGTTTATTCAGAGAGATGAACTAATGCTGCATGGACTGGAAAATTACTGGGTACAAAAAGAGTTTTCCAGACATCCAATATCTCATATACAGTCACCCTGCAAGATCACTTATTCACAGTGTTCTGCAGAACTCAAATTTATTGCTTGGCAGGGATAAAGGCATTAAAGTATAACTCTTTGAACTGAAGGGAGCTATTAAAATGATGTTTTATCTGCTTTCAGCTTAATCAGGGCAAAAATAAAATTCTGTCCCTTTAAACTGAACCTCGCAGAAGTACCACATAATGAATTGTTTTAATCTTCCCCTAAGCAGCTATTCTAGCGTCCTCTTACAGATCTGTTTTCTAGCTATCTCTAGAGTTGTACAAAATGTGCAGTTGTATTACAGTATTTCTTTCCTCACATGCAGTGTAAGGGAACTCTTTTGCCTAGCTTTCCTCTTCCTCCCAGCCTTCCCCACTTAGATGTTCATGCCCACCTCTTCTCTATCCAGTTCCCCAGTAGGTCTTTGTAAAGGGTGAAACAGGAACATATATATGGCTTTGCTGCCATCCATCAGATCCCACAGCGTGTATCTGAACTTGATATGTTAATGACCCTAGACGTTACAACTCCGAAGAAATAACTATATGAAATATGAAAGCTTGAAAGGTGGGGAGGATGCACAAAACAGGGAAGAGGTAGATCAATGTACTGAATTGCATCTCTCACTGGCCTGGTTAATTTAACAAACCATTTGCAACACTGAAAGATGCCTGCATCTCTCATTAAGCTAGTTACAAAAATTACGGTGTTTTCCTTTGAGGTGGGAAGGTCTCTATCTTTTATCATGTAATCTGTAAGTACAGATCAGTATCCATAAACATCTCTAACTCCCATCTGTGTAGTAATTTGTTCCAAGTACAAATTCCACTGATATTTATATGGCATTGGGAAGTTTTCTTGGGGAGGGCGAGGCTGTCTTGCAGAGGTAAAATGAGCAGGTGAAGCAGAGTTCAGGTACTAGTCCTAAAAGTGACAAAGTTACTGTCTGATTTCCTTTGCTATATTAAACATAGCTTATAAGAGTGAACTTACCTGTATTTGGGGTGTGTGATAGCATAAATGATGGGGTTATGGATGACAGAAGCTTTGGCAATCACAGCTGGTATGGAGTTCATGAAGGGTGTTAGGACGTGGGAATACCTGAAGTAATGCAAAAGCATTATATATTTAGTATTGAGTTCTACGTAGGCTATGCAGTTATACACTGACAAGACAACTCTTTATTAGTGCTCCAGAGAGAGTAAAAGGGGGAGTTCTGTACCCAAACAGTGAGAGATCAAATTTTATATCCTTTGCTTGTAAAGATCAACACCAGCCTAACTGCATTTCTGAGAAACATGATTTTCTCGGGACTTCTCTTGGAGCACTTCACTACTATGCTCAGGATGGTGGTAATTCCCATATTGTTTACCCTAGGGACAATGTGAATGTACATTCATCAGAGTATCTATGTGTTCCAAACTCAGCAGATATACTTGCTGAGTAATATGTCACTAAATAGGTGTGCAGAATGAGGCATTATAGGGAAAGATAACTAATAAATCTATTTTCCTATTCAAACTTTATTTTTGGCCTGATCTGAATTAAAAAGTGAAGGGGAAGTGTTTTCAGATGTCATATGTTAACCTCATGTGTTACTATGACCATGCATATATGCAGGTGATGTGACTCTAAAGGATAAAAGAATTTTGATTGACGGCTATTGGCCATGGTGGTATCAGCCAGTTAATTTTTGAAGATAGCTCGAAGTAGCCCATAAGGTCTTGGTCAGAAGAAAGTCAAGAGAACAGCTCAGACCAAAATAACAATAACATTTCATAGGCAGTTCCCGCCAGGGAAATTCTCCATAGACCTGCTTAGAGACTATGAAGACCTCTTCTTGCATTGGCAGAAAGAATTCTAAGTGAAATGGCCCAGTAAGTCAGTCTTTCTTCCCAAGGATAACATCCTTTCTTTATTGCTGCTCTTCTTCCTGAGAAGGCAGCCTAAGCTCCATCTTTCAGTTAGCCTTGTGTTCCTATAATATTATGGGAGAAAACAGGTTTTCCTCTCAATCCTCTCTCAGAAGAAAGTCTCTCATATGACTGCTGCAAACAAACAACGAAGAGGTGGCATAAGGAGGTGGCAGCTCATCTTCCTGGTGAAGGAATTTTTCATCATACTATGGGAATATTTATGTTCTGTGATGAGGTGGAAATAGTTTGCCAATGGTAATACAGGAATCATTTTGTCAGCTGCCTGAATGTTGAGATGCCATTTCACCTCTAATTTAAGGCTTTTCTCTGTAAGCATGTTCTCCATACACAATTTTAAACATGGTTTCTCCTAATCATACTTTTAAAGCATTGGTTAGAGGTGTAAATCTTCACAGAGTCTGGAGAACACACAGCAGTATGACCTTGCTGGAATGGAGTTTCTGACCCTGAGATGAGAGAGTGCTTTGGTAAGACTGATGGAAAGTTCAGCTAACAGAAACAAAAAGCGACAAAGGCTTTTGTTTAAGCTAACCATCCCCAGAAAATATAACCGGTAGACCAACAATATTAGTGAGAATGATGGTGTGCTAGCTCAGTATTCCTCATCCAAAATATTTTCTAAAGGAATTAAGGTTCTTCCTTAATTTTGTGTATGTTGTTGCTCTGTCAGATGAGTTGTCTTTAGTCCAAGACTATAGCCACAGACTCTGTCTGCCTCCCATATATGGAATGCAATGATTTTATCTGAGATCATTGTTAATAAAAGTCCACAGAAGGCCTCCAGGCTTGGTCTATTAATCTCTGAAAAATCCCAGAAGGATTGCCTAAAAGGCATAGTTCAGAAATGGGAAAAAAGCTGAATAAAGCTATGTTGCTCACCAGATGTCTTCATGAGCAAAATTTGCAAATGCTCATTTGTCACATACTGTAGAGTGATAAAATTTTCCATTTGTTCAGATTTTTGTCAATGTGAGACACGGGCTAGAAGTCAAGTTCAGCAGGCACTTGATCATCCTAAAGTAGATGCTGAATCATATGGGACAGCCTGACAGTTCTACATAGCTAAAATGCTTAGCTTAAAGCATCTTCTAATTTTGGATTTTTTTGGGTTTTTGGTTTTTTGTTTTTGTTTTTGAGGTATCTTAGAGCAAGTAGTGCTGCAAGCTAGCTGTGCTGCATTTCTTTGTCTTCTTGTTCTTCCTCTGTCTCTAGCTGGTCACATATCACCAGTGGTGGGTGCCCAATACCTAAGTCCCCCTGTGACAGGAACCAGGAGACTTGGACACATCCTAAGGATTTGCGTTTCTGGGTGAGGAAGCTGTTTGCCTTTATGGAGAAAATGTTTGCTGCTGCTTGGAATTGCCCCTGTGGATTCAAAGGGAAAGAATCTTCTTCTCTTAGCATTTTTTGTTCTTAAGCATAAGATTTTAGAACTGCTGTGTTTAGGAAGTTGCCTTCCTATGTTATGTTTGAGAAGAGGCCTTGCAGTGGCCTCTTCCTTAGGTGTGTAACAAAAATCACCCCTGCCTCCCAAAATGCTCCATCACAAGTAAATTTATCCTGTGCGTCAATTTTGGGAAAACCTACTTTTTATTTCTGACATAAAAAATACAAATATAAATGTTTTGTACTGACATAGAAGTCTTCTGCTTAAGGATTTGTAGTTGACAAGGCTTTCTAAAGGAGATAGTTACACCCATTTTACAAAGGCTAAACGGAAGCACAGGAAAATTCACATGTTAACATGGGAGAAATATCCACATAGAGCCAACGCATCCACGCTCCCAATCTGTTACTTGTACCTGGATTGTATCAACTATAGTCTGATGTCAAGCTATGTATAGATATATTAATAGTATCATGCTTTTGTTGAATTATTGTATAAAATGTTGACAATTAAATAGATGAAGAACATGCTTAGATTTTTTATATTTAGGATCTTTTATATCCAGGATCAAAAAGCTCCCCAATGCATGTATGTACTAATTTTGAACTTGGTTATACATGTAAGGAATTTCAGCAGTTTGATGTAACACAAGAAAATGAATGAACTTTTGTAAGTAAAAGAAGTGGACAAAGAAAAGAGAATCAACCACTAGGTGGATCTATTTGGTGCTATATTTGGCTTTTTGGTGTTAAATAGAATTCAGATAGTTCAAATATCCTAACATAAAGAATCTGCATTCAGAAATCAGCACAGTAATGTTATGTTGCCAGTAATAACCTTCCTGTTTTCCTTTTTTTGTTTTTTTTTTTTTTAAAGTCAAACTAAGAAAAAATCAGAGGCAGCGTGTGCCCCATTTGTTAAATGTCACTCCTAAATATGTGAATGTTTTGGATGCACATCAGGCATTAAACTTGATAAGTAGCTTTGACTTTCATCTGTCTTTTACAATTTCACACCTTTTGCTTTCACTGAATATTCCTTTGCTGATACATTCATAATTACCCAGCAAAAGCTACCAGAGCAACAACAGAGTATGGTGACCAGGAAATGACGTAAAGCAAGATGACAATCAGTGCAATTTTGGCCATCTTCCACTCATTTTTCATCCTCTGATACTGTTTCTGGAACTCTTTATTTCCATGTTTGCATCCAAATGTCTGAATAGACCTAGGGGAAGTAAACATACAACAGCAGCAAAAAGAGGTAGGGAATCGAGCAAATAGCTTCATAAAATTACTCTTAGGCAACAATTACTCTTAGGCTGGTTTATGCTAAAAGTCATGCACTTTTAATGTGTGTTAATGTATGTATATGACCAGTCCTTCACAATTCAATGCACTTACGTTGCACTAATCAGTGGCACAATTCACATGTGCTTCAGTGAAGAAAATTGTCCTGTACCAGAAGAATTTCCACATAAATCAGGTCTTCAAACCAATTGAACAACACTATATTAAATACAGTTAGAGAAGTCTTTGCTTCCCTAGCTCCAATTTTGCTACCTTACTCTCACTCAGTACTTCTGAGCTATGTGACTAGATATGCTGATATCTACAGGACAGATAATCTACAGATTACAAATGTAGTAGCAGACCTTGGCCTTTATTTTTACAATAGTTTTTGTTTCAGAGACCTGCGATGAACTGTTTTACCTCTTTTTCACCCTTTGTAAAACATAGAATTTGTAGTTCAATTCCATCTATTTTTCTGTGGAATAGTTGTTGATACACTGTTGTTAGGTGTCTATGATGTCCCTTTAGTACTTCTTTTGATTGGTTAATATCTGTAGTCCTTTCTCATCCTTCAGATTTCTATTGCTGCTACTCATATCCTTTTCCGCATCATTAGACAATATACTGAACGTCTCTAGCTTGAAGTCAGGAATGGCCCTTCCAAGGGTCATACTTCTTGCCGTGTTGACTATTGACAGAATTCTTGTTTGGTTTCCTGTCTCAATCTTGCATACAAATTCAAAGTGAAAAACTTCCCAATTTTCTTATGTTAGTCTTTGTTTTAAGAAAATAAACAGTCACTTAAACAGAAGGATAAAAACTTAAGCCTGTTGGCTACTTACTTGTTGGCCTTCTTGATAGCCTCAAATATAAAGACATAGCTGTAGATGATAGCAATCAAAGGAATGAAAAAGACAAAGCAGAAAAGCAGCATCGTGTAGGCACGGACTGATGGTGTGAAAGTCATGTAGTCCCAGGAACAGGAAGTCAGCAGACCCTCGGGAACATATGCACCTGGAAGGAAAGGCAGGAGAAGGCATAAGCCATGAAGTGATTCTTATTCTGAGTGTGGAAGTTAGAGAAAGATACTCAGAATAACATGGGATTTAGTCCTACTCTCTTAAAGGGAAAAAGACTTTAAAAGGATACACCATTCTTTGTTTAAAGCACCTCTTTTTATTTTCTTTTACTCAGTTGCCCTGTCGTATTTATGTTTAGCAGTCTAAGGCTTCAGATTGGAAAAAATGATAATTTTGTTTCAGTTTTTTTAATATTGTTTAAAGCTCTACATAGTCAAAGGGCATCTCTCCAAGTACTTCAGTGGGTCTTGGATCAGACCCATATTGTTTTTGAATATCTCTGTTTCCTGTCAAATTGCTGTCTTCCGAAGGAGTGAAATGAAACTGATTGCTATAGCTACCACTTTTTTAAGCTTATGCAGATAAGAGAAATTTACTGTGCAAAGGAGAAAGATTTATTGTGCAGATCACATTAATTTTGTTGTGAAGTTGAGTACAAGTAAAAAAATCCATCCATACATAATATTCTGCTTGAAATAAAATATAATCTCCTTAAAGGAACTGTATCAAACTGTTAAGTAAAGAAATTTTTAACAGCAATGTCTTTTTACCTTTGTATTTTGATTTTCACTGTTTACAATGGTATTTTCTGTTGAACTCTTAAAAATATTGCACCAGATGTGCTCAGATGCATCTAATTACTGTATGAGAGTTAGTACTGTGGGTACTATTAGAATCTAATTACAAGATAACAACACCCTTCATGCAATTATTCCACCTTCTTCAATTAAGAATATAGAATCTAAGACTATATTGTCATTTTGTTGTTCTAACAGCTCCTCATTCAACTAAAGCTGCTTCTCCTCGTATTGCAGTTTGCCTGCTTAAACATGCTTCATGTTTATGGGGGACCAGAATGACAATAACAAGACAATAACAAAAATCTGCTGAAATTCTACTCAGTAACTGAGTTGGTTGCAGCATCCTTTGGGAAAATCAAACATTGCTGTGTTCTCACCTCTGCTGAGCTGACACATTCTCTTCTGGAATTAGGGAGCACAATAATGGGCTGGGGTTTTGAATGATGAGTTCATTCAACTTATTGACTGAAGCTGGTGACTCATAGAAAACAAATTAATGATAGTGAGGCGGATTCAAATGAGGAAGAATAACAGAAACTCTCTTTGTTATAAGTTGCAAGGATCAAGATGCTGTATGTGTGTTCCAATTTGCAGGCGTAAAATTCACATTTACAAGAGCAAATCAGTTATTACTAAATGCCATCCTTATTGGAAGCCTTATTGAAGATACCAATGGTTGAATGGAGCATGTGGCCAAACACTCAGTGCAATTTGCCCATCTAGAACACAGTCAAGACTTACTGAAGATGTACGTGCTCAAAATACTCAGACTGTATTCCTCTTTTATGTGAATAAAGACATTTAGATTGACACTACTATCTTAGCACCTTTGGGGAGGAAAAAGTCATCAGAAAAAGCACAAATGCATTTTTTTTTCATTTTTATATTGTCGAATTTGGTTCAGTGGAAGTAGGTATGGATAATAGGCAGGTCCATCCTTCATAAAGTTTGGTCTTGATTTTATCTACTGTTCTTTCTTCAGTAAGTAATGAGCTTAAGTAAAAGTGCCATTGTCATATAATATGTTGTAATGCACACCGGATTTTTTTTTTTCATTTGATTAGAGATCTTCAGTTTCAATACATATTTTATCAGTTTTCTTCAAATCTATTTATTCAAGCCTAATATGCAAGCCATAAATTCAACCCTCTTCTCTACCTGTAACCAGTCTTTAATCCAATGCTATGAGGGAAAAAAAATTATTCCATTTCACTTACTCCATCCAAAGAAGGGCGGGAGGCTCCAAGCCAAAGAGTACAGCCAGACTCCTACCAGGATTATTAGGGCCTTCTTCTTAGACATCACTCCAACAGAAGCCAGAGGTTTTGTGATGACAAAATATCTGTCCAAGGCAATCACCATCAAAGTGATCATAGATGTAATGCCAAAAAGAGCTCCGCAGAAGGCATACAGCTCACAGCCTTTCAATGAAGATGACAGAAGTAGCAGTGAAATTAATCTACCCATGATAATTAATTTCTGGGAGAGTTCAAGTCTGTGTTTCTTGTGAACTAATGTCTTCTGGAATTTGTAAAGCAATGGAACTTCAGTTTTCCTGCAGTTGTAATGCTATTTCAAAGCTCCTGTCTGTCTTGCTAATTACACTATCCATGGAGATAAACTTTGAAGATTTTGTTTGCTTGAATTGCTGGAGATAGTGATATTTAACATATTTTCACTCATTTGATTTCTGATGTTTCTAGTGGGACCGCTTCAGCAATCCATTAATATCTTGTTACACTCCAGTTTTACTGCAGCTCCCGTAGAAACAGCTGTTTTGCTTAACAATGGGTTGCAGCTACTTTGATATCATGGAACCATTTATATCTCAAGGTCAGCATAACTGGAGTAAATATGCAGGCTATGAATATATTAGTGAGTGGTTTTAATTATTCAAACAACCTAATGACTAAAAGCGGGGGTTTGTTTTGTTTTTTTGTTTTAACGTCTATGCAAGTGAACACTTCATGGAACTAAAAAAAAAGTGCTTTTGGTCATCAGAGGTCAAAATAGCAACATTACTTCTCTGACCTTCCTTTCTGTCAATACCTGTTCAAGAGGCAAAGACTAGTCTTCCTCTTATTACAGTCATATAGGAAAAATGAAAGCACCTTCATTCCACGTTTTCTTACTGCACAGGAAATGTTCAGGTAATATTTCTGTTGCGAAAGCTCCCTTTTGCCAGCCTTTCTTGCCTCACTTTGCCAGGTGCAAGTCCTAGAGCAGGTTATTTAGAAGAGCTTTTAAACTGGTGCATTGAGAGGTGGTGCTTCTTTGTCATAGGACTCTGCCAGTAACTAAGTATGAGATGATTGGGGAAGAATACTGGCAAGAAGACTAGTCCTGTGCCTTACTTTGCCAATGTCACCTTTGTATCTATCTCATGTGTGTAATTTTCCTCACCATGGTGGGAACGTATTTACTGCACACAGACAAAAATGTTTAAGGAAACATTTGTGTCAGCAATGAACCAATGTTGAAAAATGTTCTCAACATTGCAAGTGTACCTCAGGATAAGGAAATAGTAGATTAACTTTCCTCAGCTGCCACTGAGGAAAGAACATACTTTGTGATTTCTTAGAAAGAATATATACAAACCTTTCTCACCAAAAATCCAGCGTTTGTGGAGGCTGTTGGTGAAAAAAACTGGAGACTGCGTAATGGACATCAGGAAGTCACTAATAGCTAGATTGATGATGAATATGTTGGCTGGAGTCTGAAGGCTCCTACTCCTACAAAGATCAGAAGGAAAGTTGCTAAACACTGCTGCACTGTTAATTATCTTGTTACTCTTTCCTGTGAGCCTTGGCAGCTTCACAAATACCAAGGCACACTACATAGCAAGCTAGAGCAGAGTTCTTCTCATCTCCCTCATGACAGAACATAAGCAAGGCTCAGTTTGACACCCTTATATTCCTGTGCACTTTAGAAGATTGTTTTGATAACCAGCTTGGTGATGGGGATAAATCATATTGTTCTTTAAATATTCTGACCCAGTGCACTGCCTGTCCATGATTAACAGGAAATTAAAGTTGATGTACTCTATGGATTTGTTGGATCTGGGTCGTGTTAAGCAGGGGGAGGGGAGCGCATTTTCCACTGCTGATAAGATCAACAGTGACTTCCAAATACAGGGATTAAGCAAACTCACTATGTACTGCATCAAGCATTTTGTTTTACATCAGTTGTTCTTTATGACACTCATGTCACTGGCCCAGACAATAGCCAGCCTTCAGTGTATCCTGCCTGTATATGTTATTCATAGTATTGTAGTACAGTCTTTTAAAGGGTACACATAAAAGCACAACTGTGTTAACACTGCCAAATTCTCATATAATTGCTATTATTTTGGTTTATTACATTAGTTCCCAAAGACCAATCGCAAAGTAGAAGCTCACTGGCCTGGACATCATGCCAATGCTCTGCCCCAGTGTGACAAAACAGAAACAGTATGAGTGAACAGGAATAATGAAAATATCACGTTGTCCGAGATCCAGTTTCCTTCAAAGTTGGAGTGTTGTTTTAGTTAAAAGGAAATAAGCCAAGTGTTAGAAAATGTGAAAACAAGAGACATGTCCAGTAAGGAACAGAGGGGGGAAAGAAACTCAGTAGTAAGCAGGAGGAGGAAGGAAACATCTGAAATAGAGAAGATATGCGGGAGACAGGTGCAAAACATCCCATCAGTTCAGTGCAGACACAGTTCAGCCAGTAGAAAAAAAATCACTGGAAGGTTTCTGCTTTGGCTGGCTTTCTATTGCTTGGCATATCTGAGTGATTCTTTGCAATCTTGCTAACTATTTTTCTATGGCTATGGTTAATGGGAGGAGCTCAGAGGCAAATGGCAGGTTGTCACTTTTTTTCCTACAGCAGTGTCTTTTGGTGCATTTTACTATGTCTGCATAGTAGTCTGATAGTGTGCCTGCACTGCATTTGCAAAGCACAGTCAAGGTACTATTAAAGTTCATAAATTTGAGTATTTTAAAAAAATATCCAAAAGAAAGATACCTGCAGAAAGCATAGATGACCAGGAAATTACCCAGAGTTCCTGTGATCCCCACTATAAGAATGACCACCCCAATTGTATAATGGGCATGGTCTGGGACATCCACTGTAGGAAAGGCACCAGGAACATCTTGCACTGTCCTCTCCTGTGGAGTAAACAAGAGGTCATAGGTATATTGTCAGCCTTTACTGAATAAGCTGGCATGTGCTTCTCTAGAAGAGGAAATGGTCTAGAATGCAAAAAGACAGCAAGCAAAAAAAGTCAGCATAATCTAATTGCTTTCAAATTACATTTACTCTTGATCATCTTCAGGGGATAAACATGCCGTCAGCAGTGCAAAGGTCAAAGGGTGGTTTATATGTTTACTGTTGATTTAGAATTTTGATGAAGAAAAGCAATCTATTCCCTCTCAAAAGAAAGATAAGGCTATAGAGGAGAAAAAGACAGGAAGGGACCCTTTTCATTGCATCTGACATCAAGTAATGCAGTACTTAACAAGAAGTAAGTTTTCTGTAGTTTTCATTTCAGGAAAGTTTCTGTGCCTGTGAAGTATGATTTCTGTTGTCCTCTGACATCACTGGCTAGACTTCTCTAACTAAGTAGAAATGACCTTCTATAGATAAACATGCATTTATTCCTTTAGTAGTATGGCTGTTTCATTTCTCCCACTGCATAATACTGAATTGCATGCTGCCCTCAAGACTTGGTTACTAAAAGCCTGGCAGCACGGAACAACAGTCTTTGGGAAACTAAATTAAGGATAAGGATAAGAAAAACTAAACCACAGATCCTTTATACCTTATGTCTGGTTTCTTTACCAGTTCTGGTTTTGCTCTGCACTGAATGAAGGTATTTTGCTCTCTGTGAAGTATGTGATAAAGCACTTGATAAAAGCATTTGTTTCTTAATCAACTAATAACTTGTAGCAAAATTCAGTAGCCAAGTCTGAAGACTACAGCATTTTAAAGAATAATTTAAAACCAATTTTAATTAAGTACTAGGAGCCACAAACACATTTTAGGCCAAATGACCCCAGATTAGTAATGAAGCAAACAATAAAGCTGCACCCAGGAAGCAGGATGACTTGATAGAAATTGAAGAGGAGAGAACAGCTGTCCAGACCATCACTGTTCTGCTGCCTTTTGATACAAGGTCAGGCAAGGAGATTTAAACACACACCTCTGTGTCACTGCTGCTGTCCTAAACGTGTCTTGGCATCAGCTCCAACCAGCTAATGTAGTAATGAAAAATACCAAGCATCATCTTCATCCATCTGCATGGACAGATCCTGTCTCAGTAGCCAGGCTTTTCTCATCAAAGGTGGCACTCACTGTGGAATGGCATGCCATGACCACTGCTCATAGCTCAAGCTTGCAAGCTGCAGCCATGGCATTCCTCAGCTACTGAGCTACAAGAATCACATCAGGGTTGAGAAAAGCCCAGGAAATATTTTGAATTGTTTGTAGCCCGCGTACTGTGAGTTCTGTCAACCTGCCTGTGGCCTAGGATCCAAGACAAGGGAATTGCCTGTACCAAGGTCTGTGCCAGTAGCAAGCTTAAATAATACTATGAGTCTGGATATGTTCTTTCCAATCACAAGTACTGGCAGGTGGTGGTACAGCTGTCATATGCAGTCATTCCTTCCCAGGAAAAGGAAGGTTGCTGGTAGAAAAGGAGAAAAGTACACAGAGGTAGATACAAAGTTCTCCCTTTTATGCTACAGTTATGTCAGTAGTTGGCATTCACTGTTCGAGTGCAACTCAGAAACGCCTTTGACAACACCCCAGTTATCAAAGGAAATGGGTATTTTCAGACAATAGAGGCAGACTTTACTTCTGAATATATCTCTGAGATTGGGATGAAGTTATTAGAGACAGTGTGTATTTAAAACCAATGTGCCAGTAGCAAGAAGTGAATCCCAGGAGTGTCTAGAATTCTGGAAGAGATTGTCTTTGCTCGTGTGCTGAAGATCTGCCCGCAGCAATCCTCAACAAGTAGAGTGAGCTCCCTGGGTTTCTATGTTAGCAGCAATGATGTGCTGGACAAATACTCTGATCTTAGAGAGAGAAAATGTAGCTCTGGCTGTTATTATAATTGGAGAAAAATGTTAAGGTTGATACACTAACTGAATGACAGTATCATGACATTTATTGTTCAGGTTCCTGCAGCAAAGTGTAAGTTGGTGTCACATTATCAACAACAATGGGCATCTTGCCTAGGTAGAAACTGTTGTGCTTAACACACTGCCAGTAAAATAATAAAAAAGAATCCCATACTAATAGCAAGTGGGGAGGGAGAGTCTGAGATAAAACTTTTTTAAATAAATGAGATCGGGTGTTCTTTGGTTTGGTTTTTTTTTTTTCTCCTTAGCTTTGTGGCTAGAACATTTTTTAACTGCTCTTCTACAGAGAGTTAATGATGATTATTAATCGAATGGAGATTTCTGATATTTTTCCCTGTAGCTAGCCATTCAATCAGAACTGGATCAAGGTAACAGAAATGAAGCAACTAAAGGAGCTTGTTTTGGCTACAAAGAACAGATTAAAAAGGCTTTAATTTGAATTAAATTTGTGGAGGACTAAGGACAAGGAAAAATTTAAAAGATAAATATAAATACACAGAGAAATCACAAGAGAGGAAAGGTTATTTAAGAGACAATAGGAGACTTTAAAATTACTTATTCAGGAATGAAGCAAGTTCAGAGTCAATAAAAATGTCAAGTGTGAAAAAAGTAAAGGAATAATATTTATACTGCAGCAGTGATAGGACATAAGTAATACTAAATATATGGGCAAATAAAAGGTCTATGTCAAAAAGGAATAAATTCACATTTTAGTGTGGAGTTCCTCTAGGTCTGGCATTTTTACCACAAGGTCCAACTCTGGCTGTTCTCTAAGAGGAAAAAGTCAGTTATTAAAAAAAGTAATTTCACCATTTTTATTGGAAATACAGATCTGATTCAAAGCTTCTTTAAGTCAAAGAAAGGGACTAGTTGACCAACAAGGCATTAGATGAGGCCTAAGTACTTCAAATTCATCACTAAGTTGCATATATACAGCTTCCTTACTAGAAGATGAAAACATGTGCCTGTTTCAAGTTCAGCTCTAGATCTTCTAAGGGAATTGTACGTTAAAGGAAAGGACAGGGAGAGTAAGATAGTACTTGAGGAAATCAGGTCAGCAGGATAATCAAGAAGTCAGACAATTCCCAAAGCTTTTCTCTATTCAGTTTCTCCAGCAGATTAGCCTTCTTTAGCCTCTGTCTTCCGTTGTCACCCCATGGTATGACTACTTGGTTGGCAGGGGAGAATAAAAATGCCACTGTTGCAATCTCTACTGCAGCAATTGTCTCCTTTGAGAGTACTCTGAACAACCATTTCAATTGCACTGATAATACCTAGCATTGTTGCCTTGCATGTTTTTCTCTTCAGCCTTCTTTCTATAAACACCTCGTAATGAAGATAAGAAAAATGAACAGGCAAAACCAGCACTTCATTATTTCTCTGTCAAGTGATATGACAACAGTTTATTTAATGTAACATGGTTCAAAACATCACCAAGTGCACAAAGAAACTGAACTGGAAGCTAAGAGGTTGGACATTTTCCAGTGGATGGACAATGGACTACAGCTTTCCTGAGTTAATAAAAGATACTTGCACCTGAGGCTCTGGACCACTGGGTGCCAGTATACCCACAGGCCTCCTGTGCTGTGGGTGGCTTAGATCTGTATTAATTCTGTAGGAAACAATTCATTGGGAAGCACCAACTTTCTGACAGTCAATATAAATATTGCACGTCTCAAGCAAGCAAACAAAATGGTCATGGAAGCTGTGGAGGACATCAAGGTAGTAACTGTAATGTACCAAAATGTCTTCACAGTAAGTACTGAGGGTCGGTTGGACAACATATCACTAGCCAAGGACAGCATTCTAGTCAGCCTTAAAAGCAGGTTTTATAATACTGTTTGATTGTATATGAAAACTGGACTTTTGCTAGAACTGTAAAAAAAATTGTGTTTTTAATCTCTGATAGGCATGTCATTTATTATTTATTTACACCAGTTTTGCAGAATCAGATGGATAATTTTGGTGTGGTAAGGAACTTGGGAAGTGCCACACTGATTCAGACCAGCATTCCTGACAAAACACTTAGCCTGCCTTTAGTCATGACTGGGTGTTTCACACAGCTGTGAAACATGCATAATGAATAGTCATGTGGGAATTTAATTTTCAGTGTAGAGACTTAGCAGTTGGTTTGTACCCTTAAAACAGGGTTATTATCTGTTTGAAAGGATAATCTTAGTGTAGGATATTTTTATCCTCCATACATAGGTGTAATCCTTTTCTAAATCCTACTCTATCATTTGCCTCAATAGAGTCAGTGACAAGAAATTATGAAGTTATGAAGTTGCTCTACGTTAGTGTATTTCCTTCCAGCAGGTTTAAGTGTGTCCTTGTGGAAATACTATAACAGAGGGAAACAGCTAGGTTTAATGCAGTCTGCCTTCTTAAAATGCATTGTTCTCCCTAAAGGAATGCTTGTCTATGCCTACAACAAAACAGCTAAAACAGAACTGACCATCTTTTCAGTTATCATTCTGTAATCTTGACTGAGACTTACAAACTTGAGATGCTTTTTGGGAGTTTGGTGAAAAGCAAATGTTTGATAGATAAATATGTCTAAATCCTTCCTGTTATGGCCTTGTCTGTGGAGACTGCAGCACAACACAGAGCCTCGTTATTCTATATTTATGGCCTGCTGCCACAGCTGGTTACAAGAGAGGCAGAGTTCTTCCTGGAGGGCCAATCTGAGGAGCTAGCCTGCTTCTTTGGGAAGAGAGCGGGGCACAGTTTCTTCTGCTAAGTCTTGGTGCAAGCAGAGAAGGGGTAAAAATGAATCAGCCACAGAGAACATCATTGTAGGGCAGAACTTTTATGTCACTGTGAAGTTTGTCAAGACCCTGGAAGACACTGGTCTGAACGGAGTTGAAAGGGTAAAGGAATTCCTTTGCAGTCCAGGACAAAACCATGATTCCTAAGTGGAAGTCTAGATCAGATATAAAACCCAGGAATATTTGATGCCTGCATCTATTCTGTCTTGGGAATCTGTTTATTATACACATTTTCCTAAATAGAAGGTTTTCTAAATAGTTATTTCATAATTGATTTAAAAAAAACCCCAAACCAACCAAACCAGCTCACCTCTGAATAACTTCTACTAGAAGATGTAACATTTTTCAAAGTCCAACCCTCACTGTCCCCCTGCATATAGCATTAGAAAAATATTTGTGTAAAGTGAAAAAAGGACAACACGCAAAGAACACAGTTCAACTGTTATTGGAGGAAAAATATTTGTTCTTTTTCAGAGTAAGAAAAAAACCATATCACTTAATTACTGTTCAGTTGGAGACGTTGATTACTGAAGTCCTGCTAAAGCTACAGTGATGATAGTAGGAGCAAGGCCATGCATGTAAATACTTGCACTGAATCTAAATCATACTTGATATACCCCACTCCTCACATTCTCCCAATGGCAAGAGTATAAAGCAAGGTTAATAGGGAAAGAAGAAATCCTCATGAGGTCATTTGAGGATTTGAACATATTTCAATGCCAGTTCTGACTAATTGATTTACTTATGTGGCATTGTTTCAAAAGCCAGAAACAGAAAAGGCTAGGACAAGGACAATTTCTCAGCTACTTCTGCCTGGACATCAGATGGATTCTATCTAATTTGGTGTAAAACAAGACAAGGAAGGGGAAATAGGGACTGCTATGTCCTTGCTTTTATGAATTTATCTGGCTTCAAACTGTAGGCATTGGTTTTGCAGAATGAATGTTTCAATAGAATAGAGCCCAGTTCCAAAACATCGCAAGTTTTGGCAGTCCCACATTGACTTTGGCAACGTATCAGGTTTCTTTGTTCTTAATTTTCCTACAAATACAGGTAATGAAGCCACCCATTTACACAGCATGACTTATACAACCAATTGTAGTGGCCTTTTACATTACAAGAAATCATATAGTTCAGAAAAATTACCAGAACAGAAATATTGTAATTTCCTAGGGTTTCTATGTGCAGTGTTTGTACTGCCTACCCATAAGAGGCCTCACACAACTGATGATAGCACTTATTTTTCTTCACAGTTCCTTGCTCTGATTTCTGAGCTTGCCTCTGTAGGCACTTGCTGTGTGATGACAGGCAGCACAAAAAGGAGTGTAATCCCACCTCAATTATGGTTTCAGCAGGGTGACGCCAACTGCTAAGCCCTCTTTCCAGTAGACAGCAGGGCTTTCCGTAGATGATGTTTGTCCTGTTGAGCAATTTGGATAGCAGATTTTGTATTCTATCTTCCGGATTTAATGTCAACCACAAGGAGCACATACTGCTTTCAGTCCTGAAACTCTCTTAAACCAATCTTTGTGTCAAATTAAAATGCAGAAGTTTGAAAATACAGTCACTTAACCTAGGGAGAGGAAATGGACAGCTAATTACCTCATTCAGCAGAATAAGGAAAAAATCCATTTTTAATTTTCCGATGTAAATCACTGTCCCCAGAATCCTTTTGCATTTTGCCATGTGCTCTCCAGTCCCTCTTCCCCCTCCCTGCTATGTTCTGCTATCCTCTTTCATATGTTATCCATCTAATTTAGTTTGTAAGCGCCTTGGCTCAGAACACTTCTCTGTTTAATTTTCTGTACTACAATGCACACATCCAGGTTTTATTAAAAAGTAAACAAACAAACCACATTTGTACTATGCAAATAATAAAATATTTACTGATCTTTCATTATAAATTAGGATCAAACTGAAACACCCCAATCCAACATCCTATATGCATAAAAACTTCTGGAGTGTTTGAAACTTGCACACAGTTTTTAAGCGTCCACTGTGTTATATGGGCCTGGTGTGACCACATCAAGATTTTAAGCTGAATTTCAGATTTTAAAAGCTTTAAAAATTAGCTTGTTATTTTTTTATTCTTTACTTTTAAACAGACTTTTGTATAAACAGCAGGCCAACAAAACTTTTTAGTCCTCATAGTACACCAAGATACACAACCAGGAAAAGGACTTCTGAGCTCCTTTGGTTCAGGCTTGAGGGGTGGGATGGAGAATATTTTTAGCAAGTCCAAAGAAATTCCAGCCTGAAGCATCATCACAACAGATTCTCACCTTCACACTTCTAAGGAAATTTGCTTTCTGTTTAGTATTTAACAACTGGGAAAGAGCTTTGATAGAACTTACCTGGGAAAACCTTCTGAACAGCTGTCTTGGGTAACTGCAAATAACAACTCTTTAACATTTGCATAAACACTCCGCTGCACTTACAGACTGCTACAGAAATGATGGGGATTTCCATCTTGAATAATAACAAGAGAGAGCATTGGGTTTGAACTGAACAGCTGTTCAATGCACAAGAACATGTTGTTTTGACAGTTTGCAACATATTTGGTGTACTTTGCCATTAGACGTTCCTCCCTGCCTTCTGCCCATGTAACTCTGCTGAAAAACACTGCTTCTACAGTCCTTTCTGCAGTAAATAAGTAGTTAATGAACAAAAAGATTTTAAAGTTTTCATTATGTTCTTCATTATCACATTACAGCATTTAATGCATACATACACCTTAAATGTCCATTTAGAGTTCCATAAATGCCAGCTTTGCCAGCAGAACTACTTGCTACAGCTTTTAGTGACAGAAAACACTTACTGTTGGGGCTCTAAGAGGCAGGTCCATCAGTGTGTAGGCAT
Organism: Grus americana; assembly: GCF_028858705.1. Classification (NCBI taxonomy): domain Eukaryota; kingdom Metazoa; phylum Chordata; class Aves; order Gruiformes; family Gruidae; genus Grus; species Grus americana. The sequence goes on from NC_072858.1 coordinate 31,521,125, forward strand.
TGGCTTCCGAGTCATTCCATGCATTGAAGGACTCCACAATTTTGGTGCTCTTGGGGTCCTCAGAGGGACAAGAGATCCCCTTTTGAATGGGCTGGTTATTCAGGTGAACAAAATCTAAGCAAAAACAAAGAAGAGCTCTCCTCTGAATTTATGTCAGCCAATTTACCTTTTCGTGTGTGTGTAAAGCAGATTGTTAGCTTCTCTGGAATAATGTGAGATCCAGTGCAGAGTTTCTCACTAGAGCTTCAGATTGCTTCACTTCATCTTCAGCTTAGCAAAGGGCAGCAGCAGCAGCTTCCATTTAAATACAGGAGACGGCAGGGGCTGCACATGCCCAGTTTGAAGCTTGTTCCATCCAGATTCCAGCTTTTCTTTAATGACAGTATAAAACTGATGCTCACTTAAAAGTGCTGTTATCTTTTTTGCCTTTGACAGATTTATGTCTGAATTTTAATGCTATATCCACATTATCCCTGTATGAAAACAAAGAAGTTAAAAGGTTGACTTCACTATCTGTCTTTAATATTAGACCTTACTGTTCATTTTCACTGTATTGGTGAATTAGTTTTTTGTAGTCTACTTTTAAAGAAGATGTATGTGTACAGTTCTGCTGAAATTGTCTGAACTCAAATAGATTCTGATATTTAACAATGTGCTTGTGTGCACTTCTGTCTTGTAGAATTTAGGTCATGGTTATTTGTTGGTCCACTTCTAAAAATAAACAAAAAACAGGGATAAAACCCGCTGACATCATCCTTTTCTGCTCTTCAATTTAAAAAAAAAAAACCAAACAAAAAACACACAAATACCTTAGGCAGAGAACAGCAAATAACCACTTGTTTCAAGAGTTGTCTGCTTTCTTTTTCAGTTGTGCTTAGTTAGGGCGTACATGAGCAGATTCTTATTCACACAAATCTTCCTTTACATTTAAATTGCTGTATTCCCAGTTGAAAGCTCATTACTGTGGTAAAGTGAAGCTTAATTGCAATAGAGAATTAGGCACAGAGTGTGAAAAAGCTGTTCTAGCAGATACTGCAGCCTGAATATCAGAGTTTAGGCCTTCCACCCGTCGTCGAAATGACCCTAATGCAAGCTATTAGCTTCATTGCAGTTGGTAGTAAAAATAGATGGTGTGAACTGTTTCTAGAAAGCCTTTGTGAGAAGGTAGTAACAGTAGGAACTGTATTCCCCCACCTCTGTGCGGATTCCTTTTCTCACATACCTTTCCTTAAATTAGCACTTGCAGTTCCTAACCTTAAATTGAGGGAAACAGGATCACATTTCTTTGCATGAACAGGAGCCATGCCTCTATTTCAAAGGCACTCACCTATAGTGCTGCAGACTCCCTCTCCTTGACAGTCATTTAAGGGAGGTAGCATTTACCTTGTGTCACCAGGCCACTGAACATTAACTAGAGGAGACACTTAGTCTCTACAGGCTCTCAAACTGTGAGACCTTAAAAATAATTATTAGCAGACCTGTGGTGAAAGGCAAAGAGATTTCATTGAGTATCCCTGCCCTGCAGTGTTAGGTAGACACAACCAAGCCAGATTTAAACTAGCTGTGGCAGAACTGAGCCCAGAGGTGGCTAATCAGCTGACAATTTTCAGCTTCGTCAATGTCTGAGATTCTGTGGTCATTTTCTAGGGCATGCTCTTCCCCTCTTCTCTATGTGTGACATCAGACACGCAAATATCAGAGCAATGGTAGATGTGACATTAATACTACAAACTTCAAAAGGCATTGATGTGAACTCCAAATCCATCACTGACTGTTCTTGCATATACGGTGCTTGCATGCAGCATACTGTAGGTATGAGGCAGCAAACAATGCTGTTAGACCTTTTGAGTGGTGGGACCTTTTTGGAAGATAATTTTGCATTTTACTACTAAAAAGGCAGGAGATGTCATTACAGAAAGCCACAATGCAAAACTGGCAAAAGCTCGTACTGTCTTCAAATAAAGCTTATCAAGGGAGAAGAGCAGAAAGAACATTTTAATGATTGAAGTGCAGAGAAAGGAGGCAATGGGAGATCTCCCATTCGTGTGAACTTTATGTTCAAAGAAGTTGTGTACAGTTAGATCCTGCTCTTATCAAACTGATAAGACATAAAGTTTGAGACATATAATCTTCAAGAACAGGCATAAATACTAGATCAGAGGTGTTCTTTGACTCGGTATTCTAATTTTCTTTGCTCAAATCCTCTTAGTTTTCTGCTTTATGTCTTAGTTTTGCGCAATGCCAACACTCAATCTGTTTACATACAGCTTGTACATTAAGTTTTCCTTTTCCCTGGGTCACAGATAACATTTTTGTTCCTTCTTATTTCCTCTCATGCTAATAACAAGTCAATGCACTGAAAATACTTCATTTCCAGTTAACCTGGAAGCATCCAATTTTTCACATTTTTAGGGGAACTCGTATTATGTTTGGCAGAGTAATCAAATCAGGGAATAAGTGTAGTCCTTTTTAAAGTAAATCAGACATTATAGAACCTATGTGTCTTCTTGTTTCATTAGATTTGGCATTGTTTTACATGCCTTTCCAGATAGATTAATCTGATTCGTTCAGCAGCTCCTGAGAGTATATTATGAAAGAATACACAGTATAAAGGAGAGAAGGAAAGTTTCCCAGTGAGAACTGAATGCTAGTCCAAACGGGGCTATTGATCTGGTACCCTTCCATAGCATCTGAGGTCTGCTTTTGTGAATGCTAAGCACTTGCAAGCTAGGTGAAATTATTTCTGAAAATTGGACCTTAACACGAAGATTCATGTCCAATGGAAATGTTCTCATATGATTACAGTTGTCTAATCCTGTGTTATAGCCAATTGCTAGAGGTGATTCAGCTGACCTATTTTATATGCAATGCCTCAGCTTCCATGGAAGGAAAGGAGTCATGTCCTAGAACTGTACAAGGTGTGAAGTATGAGGCATCTCATTCTCTGTGCCGAGGCCTTGGGTAGTCAGACATATAATAGCAAATCATTCACAAAACTTTTCTCTCTCAGATTTGCTTTTGGTTTATATGCAGTATTAAACCAGAGGGAACAATTCAAAGTATTTTACTGAGCAATAATTGTTTTTCTTTATAGGTAAGGCTATTTCACTTGAAGTTACCAGGATGCTAGACTTACGGATCTGGAGGGAAATTTGCCTTCTGTCTTTCCCTTGTTTATTCTCCACAAAAAGCTTACCTCTGTTGTATCCCTGGGAGCTTTAATGGAGAAAAAGTATCAGTTCATGACCTCAGGTACTTTCTAAAGCCATCCAGCTCATCCTAAAGTTTTCAAACATTTCTGCCACAGTTTTGTGCGTGAAACACGCTGAAAGTATGACAAGCTTATGGCCCAGGTCTGAATTGCCCTCCAGCCACTTCTGAAGAAAAGAAAACCTGCCCAGAATTCATCTCTCTGAATTCTGTCACACTGAAGTATGGTGAGAACATCCTTTCTAGTTTTAATGTCCTGACTTTCACCTGCACCTCTTGGTACTGATAATTAACTTCTGTTCATAGCTTTGTATAACCTACAGGGAGAAACAGCAGAAAGACCATGGACTATGGGGCCCTTCCAAGAAACCGAGAAAATTGTCTAACAGGATAAGGGAAAGCTAATGTATGGGTAAAATTTAATTAAAATCCAAATGTGCATAGGAGTTCTTTCACAATGAGTGAAAGGGAACAGTGTCTTCTTCTTTGGCTGGGAGCTCTATGTGGAATTAGGTTTTAGCTCATCTGCAGGAATACAAAGTAGACTGAAAGAAGAGGTAATCTGCTGCTTAGAAGATAAACAGACTGCTGTTGGGAAACACCAGGAGAGTTAGAATACCAGGAGTATGGTCAGGCAGGCATTAATGTCCCAGAGACATATTTACAAAAGCTTACCTAGGCTTCCTTAAATTTTCCAAAAGATCACCTAGGTTTCCAAGGCCAGCATGAGGAAAGAGGAATAGACTACTCAATAATGCGAAAGGTAAACTCCCACTCTCCTTTGAGTGCAGATACAGTTCTGGGATTTGAGTTACTACAAATGAGGAATGCACAAAGCAGGGAAGTTGGGTGTTTCTAAGGCTTACTAGTAAGTTGTGTGATTTTTTTTGCCCCGTTATGATGGGGAGAATGATAGTCATAATCCCTGTAAAACATCTTGGGGATAACAATGCTACCCTCAAAATATGCTCTGCTTGCTCTCTAGACACGCTAGGTCTTCCTGTAAATGATGGGATAGAGGGAGGAATTACTGATTTTTCACTTGCGAGCCTATCCGTTTTCAGTATCTGCCTTTCAAAAGGGAATACCACACTATAAAATCTGAGTTCATAGCAGCCTTCCTTACTCAGTCCCTCCTGTATAGAAGTTGTGAGCTCTGGGTATCCAGTGTGGTATTGCTTGTCAGTGGCTGTAACATCTGAAAACATGTTTCCCTCAGAAGCATTTTCGGAGGCCTACTTTTGTACTGGTACCTGCAACATACTTATCTGCTTAGATATGCAGGTGAAAACTAGTTGCTCATTTTATACAGAAATCTGGTTTCAACCATCTGTGTTCTTTTGCCTTTTAACAGCTAAGATCTGTTGGGTGGGAACTCTCCCACTTCCTAGCTGTTCCCAGACAGTGTACTGCAATTTTGGCACCCCAACTAACAAAGCAGGGAGAGAATGTGTAATTTATAACTTCTTTGTGCTCTATTAATCATAGAAATTAAATTTAGTTCTTCATGCTTGGAGTAACTTGGCAAGGGGACATGGAGACAAGAACACCCTTTGTAAATAAAACTGTTAAACTGAGTACAAAGTTCTGTATGGCCTTTTGTGGGAGCACACTCTTGGGACTACCCAAAAATCAATAGACAAAATAGAAAACAGGAAATTAAATCAACATGGTTTCTGCTCAGCTGTAGAAGTGAATATTTCACTTCATAGGTAGCTCTAATTTTATAGGGTAGCCAAGATCTACAGTGAACAGCAAAAGCATGAACCGCAGGGTGCAGCCAGCAAGCATGTAACACTGTTGAGCTGTTTAGCCCCACAGCAGGAGAGCGAGAATCCCAGGGCTGGACTGAGTACAGAATGGCCAGACCAGAAAGGGTGGTTTAGAAAAGTCCATTCAAACACAAGTTTTTTTTCTAACACTTACCAAAAAAAAAATTCCACTGAGATGAAAAGATTGTATCAGTGATCTCTTCAACAGTATGAATTTATCTCTGTAACATGGCATTAGACTGCCACTCTATGGCAAGACACAAACCAGCAGGTACTCTGCCTTAGTTTCCCCAGTAGTATTTCCAGCTTTCTCTAGTGGCTTATGGCTTCAAGGCCAGGTAGCTTGAAAAGATCAACCCACCTCTGTCCATCTTGTCCTTCCTCACAGAGTCTGAAGACAAAGTGGTCACACAAAGAGCTCTCCAGACCAGCCAAATTGGATTTGCAATACCTCCAAAAAAAGCTTCTTACCTTATTTTGTGGGCTGAGCTCTCAGATTCATCCTTCCCTGTTTCCTATGGCTTAATCTGTGTCCAAAGTCTACCCTTCTCCAGGGAACTCTGCTTAGCCAAACTCTTCTCAAATAATTTCAGCTGGAAGCTTCCCTACTGCCAGTTCCCAAATAAGAGCTCTCACCTTTCCAGGCCTTCTGACGTGTGAAATAAAGCTGATTGTCCTGGTGCAGTTTAGTGCCTACTGTAGGCAGGGATAAATGATATTTTAAAAACAATAGATAAGTTGCTGTATCATTGCAGAAAGAACAATCTCCCCATCTTTCAGGCAATAATTAGACAAAAAACTTAAAGGAAACTTCCCTTGCTGCTCTCTTGCCCATAATAAATCAGGTCTGAGCCACAGGCAACTGAGTCTGCAGTGGGCTGAAATGTGGGGTCAGCACATGGTGGTCTCCAAGCTGCCTTGTCATCTTTGTTGGAAGCAGGCATTATGAAAGATTTGCTTATGCAAAGATGCAGCAGAATAGTGTTTTTCCCAGCTAGGGTAGGACTCAGATTAAAAAAAAGGATTATTGGTAGAGAAGGGGTGAGAAATAAAATTGCAGAGAAATTCTATTTATCAAACATTTTCCCCTAGTGAGGTACTGACTGCCATTAGAGGTGCAAACAGTAGCCAGTGACAGACAGCAGTGCCAGGTTTGGGTCAGCATTAATAGAGAGCTTGTGCTGCTTACAGGAAGAACAACTGGTACTATTTGGTTTTTGATTGATTGTTTTTTAATCTCATCTGCTTATGTAGTAATTACTTCTGAAATAGAAAGAACTCAGTGACTAGAGCCTATCATGGGGAGGGGCTGCAGAAATATCTTGACAGGTAAGATAGAGGACAGTAATGGAGACAGCCAGGTCTCTGATGAAAAGATTAAAGGAAGAGGAACAATAAGAAGCAATTTGTACCCACACATAGTAATCAAAATGAAAACCCTGGGGTTTGAGAAATAATAGTTCATGATAACCAGAATTAAAACAAAGTGTGGTCTCATTTGATATTAAAGAATTATCATCTTTCTCCTTAGGTAATAGCACTATTGTCTTCAGATGATTCACAGAGAATACATATACTGACCTCCTGGTTATACAACTAGTTTTCCTTGCACATACTGTCTTGTCTTACAACATCCCTCTGAAAGAAATCCTATCCTTGCTAGAAATACCATTGTTGATTCTGTTAAAAAAACCCTCCACATCCCCGCATCATTGTCAGTCCACCAGTAGGAGAAAATTATGTTACTGCGCTAATAAGCAGACAGCTTTATCAGTGACTGCAGCTTAAGTCTCAGCAGCTCACAGCTATTGCCGGTACCCTGTGCTTTGCTGTTCTAGACTGTGCTGTGCCCAGTGCTTTCAGGAATTGGGGCAGGATGGGGAGGGAGAAACAGACCACTCACTAACATCACTGAATTTTCAAAATCTTTTATTCAAATTGTTTGTGAAAACAGCCTGAAGAGTGAGCACAAATTAAAAATAATAGAGGATATTTTAGCCGAGTCTGTAAGAGATTTCAGTGACAAATGTCCTGCCCAAGACAAAACAACCAGTAGCAGCTGAAGCAGAAGGACTATTTGGCTCAGATTACAACAGTGTTGAAGATTTGGGCAGGATTCTGTCATGACCATTGAGAACAGAGACGTTCTGAGGAGTTTCTCCCTGCTGCAACTTGAAACCTTTCACACGAAGTCCAAAATCAAACAGACCTAATGCTTAAGCTAGAAGAGAATCTACAACAGTTCTGTAAGCAGAGCTTCTCAGTGTACAGAAGTGTAAAGCTATGTGCCCATTTCTTTATAAACTCTTCTGCTAGGGCTTTCATCCAGCCTGTCATCACCTTGGACTCTGATTTCCCAAGTGTTCATATGAACCCTCTAAATGCACAGAGATTCTTCTTTGTTTAACTCTGCAGTGTGGCCTTTATTAATACCCACTCTGCTAAATGCCTCCTCTGGATCCTCACTGACTTCTGTTTCAGTTGCTATGACATCCTTTTTCTCCAATCTTAATTAATGGAACATACAGGGCAATTATCATAAGGCTGCAGACAGGATGCAAGTGTGCCAGTGCAGTTATGTCCAGCTCAGTCTGAGCCCTTTTCATCTTGATCCTGTCCTCTCCTAGCCCATTGCTTTGACTGTTATTGCCATACGTCCCCTTCTTTGCCCATCCTCCCTTTTCTGTTAAATCAGATATATATTGCTGGTCTTCACTTCCAAGGGCCTTGATGGATTATCTATCTCCAGCTTACCCATCATCTTTCAGACAGCATTGGCTTGCCAGCTCTCACATCCTGTCAGCCAGTGATGCTCATTTCCATCAGTTGCTGAACACAGTTTCCAACATGCATGATTTGCTTATCTTCATGCAGCTCCTCATGCTGGTGGCAGTGGCAACGAGACGTCGACAATAGCTAGGCTGCAGGCACACAGAGCCTGCTGGCCGTATTGTCAGCACTGACCTATATTGTCTTATTGTTACCTGCTACTTTCCTGCCAGTATGCCTCCATTTCTTGTCTCCCTATACCTTGATAACAAGCTCTTTGGAGCAGAGACTTTCTATTCTGTGCTGGTATAATGCTTTGACTTGCCTAACATTTCTAGGCATGGGAGGAATGCAAACATGGTGGGCTTCTATTCCCTGGCAGTGTCATGAATTTCCTTAACAAATATACTCTGCTTAATTTTTTGGTGATGAATTGGTAAGTAGTTCAGTATGGTTACAATAAAAAGTCAATTGAAACTCAGGGTTTTGTTTTAATACAAATGTGGACATCTGTTTGAAGACTGTTTTCAGAGTTTAAAAAGCAAAAGAGAAAGCCTTCTGAATAAACAAACATCTCAAAAGCAAACCTATATGAACTAAAGTGATAAAAAACACTGGCACTGATCCTCAGAAAACCAAACTATTATTTCTTACTTTACGTTTATAGTTCTGCCTGCTCCCTATGGAACCAGCATTCCTGTTCATGACTTGCAGACAATGCTGCAAATCATGAAAACGTAGTTGGGTGGTAATTTTGCAGCACAGCAGGCAAGCATAGACAAACATGTCATCTCTACTTACCATAATAATTTTTCACTGAAAGAATATCTTGAAATTCATATATGTGATTGGGAAAGCTGGGCACTGCATTCTTTCTGCTCTTTTGAGATGGCTACAAATATGCTTGAAACACCAAAACATGTGTCCTTGAACATGGACTTAATTTCTGAGCCCGATTCCCCAAAGCAGTTGAGCTATTTTGCACACCACCATACAGTTTCCTTCTTGTACAAACAGAAACTTAAGAATGTCACCAGAAGGAGGTGACTGACATCTCCCTGGATAATAAACAAGTGGATCCCATGATGAGGGACATCGGATTTAGACAGGCCTTATCTCACTTCTGAGTGAATGATTCAGCTAGTAAGAAAATGATTCCTAGTAAGAAAATCAATGTGCTCTTTTCTAAGCACAGTTTCAGTAACGGGACTTAAGACTGCAGAATACTTTGAGAAAGAACAGATATTTAGAGGCATTTTTCCCTGGTTACAAAAACATTTTGTGTGGTTTTACCCCTTTTTGCAGCTTTAGTAACAAAAAGTATTTTACTAAGAGTAAAATTCTCATCCTCTCTTGCTCCCCCCAAAAATACCCCACTACCCAGCCGAAAAGTTAAGCCTTTGCCCTTACTATACAAAGAATATTTTACTAAACAAATGCATTGCTGCTGCCTTTGACACAAGAAGTGAAAATGCTACATTTTTTCAGTGTTTAGTTATAGTAACTGATTGTCAGGGAGAAGAGATAATGAGAAATAAAGTCAATTCTGTCTTCAGAAATTTAAGTGAAGATAAGTTCAAAAAATCCTAGTCATGCAATCAGTACAAACTGTTGCTATTATATTCCTCACTAAGGACATACTTAACAGTCTGCTCAGTCTTTTTGTTTTCAAATTCATTGACTTGTGGTAGAATTACTTTCTTGGATTTCTTTTAAAGTGAGAGAACAGGGCTGTTTATTTTGCAGTTCACAGAGAAATATCCTTGTGCAGCAATCAGAACTAGTTAGCATCATCAGACAACTGCGGTGATCTCAATGTGCGCTAGTGTCTTGCAGACAGCAAGTCAACAATGATCATGTTGGTTACTCCGTAAAAACAAGAGAAAAATAATCTCTTGGCAGCATTCTGAAGCTAGATACCAAAGAAACTCAAACCTATTTTCTGAGCATAAACATTTCACATTTAAGGAACAGTATACCTGTTAGGACTCAATTTTACAGTTCACCAAAATAGATATTCCACAGAACATACAATAAACTTCCAGGTCTAATTGCCCTTACAGAATTAAGCAGTTTTGTGCTTTTACCATGGATTTACTCCTCAGATAACGTGAGTCAACATGGCTCTACTAACTCAGCTCTTACAGTTGAGGATCTGGACTCCCCGTTACAAAGCAACTGCAAAGCTGGTATAACCTGCCCAAGGAAGATTCTGCCACAGAAGGAGTTTCCAAGCTCTGTACAGAAGCCAAAGCATGTCCCCTTCCTAGCAATGCTTGTTACCCGACAGACTCTTAGTTTCTGGGTGAGCCCTCCAGAGCTGCTTTACACTGGGAAAACAATGGAGGTTTTTTCCATTCACTCTGCTGATTTGAGCACTACAGGAACTCTTTCTCCAGAGGAACTTCTTGATGATTTAGCAACTTGTTTCTGCTGCAGCTCCAGTTCAATACCCGTAGAGCAGAAAGAGTAGTATTTCTTTTCTCATGGGGATGTTTTGAGATGGTTAAATAGTCAGGTGTTCAAACACTAAAGCAAACAAACAAAAATTGAACTACAAATAAAGAAAAGCAAGAATTTAAGACTAGAATATGAGTGTTGAACTATGTCAGGGAACAGTAAAGACCAGCTGCTCTGTACGAGCTAGGAGGGCAATAATAAATCAGGAAGGCAGAAGCCTCAACAGCCAGGGCACCATCCCACAGCACATGAGTGAGGTGAGCCAAGCAGACCCAGAGATGGTAGCCAGGATCAGCTGAGAGTCTGGGCTATCAGGCAAGTCCATGCCAGCAAAGCAGGCCTGAGGCAAACCTGGGAGCAAAAGTCAGAGTCAGTGACCACACCCAGGGCCAGATCAGTGAGGCCCATGGCTAGGCACAGGCATAGCTGTGATAGGCTCAGGCAGGGAGGGCAGAGCCAGGCCTGAGCTTAAATGCAGCCCCTGGACGCATAGGTGGAGGAGGTTGATGGGGTGTCAGGTGAGGCTGGTCAGGGCCATTAAGACCTATTAGTGCACTCAGCTCCCTGACAGACCCCGAGTCTCACATTTTATTAAAATCTCACTACTAAATTCTTTCTGCTAAATTAAATTCTTAATAAATGAGCACATTTTCTCAAATGCAGAGTCTTACTACATTGTACTGTTGTCACCCTAAATACCATCTGGCCATTTATTTAGGATCTTAAATTTGGATTTGCAATCTTCTGACATTTTGGAAGTTTAGAGCAAGAGATCTCGTGAGGGATTTTTTCTTTTAATTATTATTTTAATCATCTGTTGCATTAGAGAAAGATGTTGATATTTAATAAGTATCTCTAAGAACACAAGAGTATGAGAATGACCATTCTGAGTCAGTCCAAAGGTCTGTCTAACCTGACATCTGGGGGCTAAAAGCAGCATGCCAAGAAAGAATGCAAGAATATGGTGAGATTTCTCTAGAATACTCTTCCAGCCTCCAACAGTATGCAGCTCAGCAAATCTGTGCCTCTGAAACCATATATCAATGATCTGAATCAAACATTGATGGGGCTTTTGCAGGTTTGTAAAAGGATTCTGGATGTAAGAAAGAACATAGTTTCAAGTTGTCACCATAAAAGTCAGGGAGAAGAAAGGCTGAAGTCTGAACCATGAAGTTATTTTGGTCCAAGCCAAATTACTCTTTAGCTTGAACGCACAGAAATCTGAAAGCTAACACAGCCTCTCTTGCAAAGCTTTGTATAATTTAAATGACAGTCATACTACAAAACCAGTTTTCAGCTCAGCAACTCTCTTCCTGATATGCAAGTGCCTTTCAAAAAGTTACCAGAACAAACCAGCTGAGACACAAGCTCCCTTTCCGTCCTTTCCTAATGATTGGAAGAGAAATCATTCCTCTTAAAATGAATTTTTGGTTCACAGATTTCAATGCAACATCTTTTATTAAAAAAACAGATCCTAAATAGCCTTGTTAAGAGCTATGATTTTCAAGGCTTGATGATCAGAACTCTCAGATTCACATTCCAGAGAAGTGCGTGCAACTGAAGCACCCAGAATGACTAGCTAAAGATTTAGGAACTTGGGGTTTGTATAAGAATGAGGCTTTAAGAACTGAGATGCTGAATAAAACCAGAAATCTAACAGAGTAATGCAACATTAACATTCACTATGTTGGAATAGTTTCTAATCACTGCTATTTCTCAGGCTTTTCTTGTGGTACTTTGATGGTGCTTCTACTGAATTTCTTACCTCCGCTCGTTAGACATTACTGCAGTAAAAGGCTCTTCATGATTCACAGAATGCAGAAAAATAATGGAGGGGAGGCTTTAAAAAGAGCAACTATTTTGCATTCTCCAACCATTCCACTGAGGCTGAGTTCTTAATTTTTGGTAGCCAGTAGAGTTATGAATATATATGCTCCAAACTGGAAGGTGTTTTGCACATTTTGCTTAATGATCAGCATTGCGTCATCATTCTATGAGACATATTCACCCACAGGGAGCTGGTATTTTAGTCCTTTAATGATTACCTGTGCATGCATTTTGGAGCACTGGTTATGGAATTTCACCTATATACTTATTGTGAGGTCACTCAAAGCACTTTTCTGAAAGTGCATATGTAGGACTTAAACATGCTGATGAGCTTTTGTGCAGGGTACTTGTCTAACTAAACTCTGAGGAATTATTTGCAATTTGGTTTTAGTTTTGAAAGCTGCTGCTTTTACCTGCCCTGCGAACTTGTTACCACACATTAATTTGTGTGTGTGTCTGAAAACTATCTAATTTTTCCAATTATGCCAGTTCATCTAATGAAAGATATTTACCTACAGAGCTTGCACAGCTTGTCTTTACACCATAACAGTTACAGCAAATACCAACAGAAATAATGGCATATTTTCCCGACTTGACAGCATCCCTCCCCAAAATTCATGAAACTACACCAGAAACATAAAACACAGGAATAAAGTCATTAAAAACAAAGTGTGTGTCATGCGGAGAAACAAAGGAGAGGGGCAGCTGTAATCCAGCCCACAGATATCATTTGCAGCTGATTTTCCAGTGGCATAATGAATTGTTTCTCCATTGAAGTTAGACCAGCTTCTGTGGAAGGACATTAAATGCAATAGTAGGCAATGTGCATAACAGAGTAAAGCATAAACCATTCTTTGGTCCTCTGTAAGAATAAAGGTTTGTGTTTTAACAAAAGAGTTGGGAACTGGAAAGCAAGGCTTTAGGAGACTGGGGCACAAATTTTGAAAGAGAAAAATTCCAGCTTTACTATGGAATGGCAGACACTCCATATCCTAGCAATGGTATATTTTGCTATCTGTCATCAGTTCTAGGTTTTACAAATACACCAGTACTTCATTTCAGTTGTCTTACAAATTGTATTTGGAATTCAGCAACTGAACTGGATTATTTAAGATTTCTTCCATTTCTCTAGGAATAACAGTTTTCAGTCATGTGTAGCTAGCAACTTTTATGATGCTATATGAGCCAAGATGAAACTCAGCAGTTTCCCTTGATCATACTGTCTCTGTACTGTTAAAAGGACTTCAAATTTCAGAACTCCTGTTTGCAATTTACATTATGAAATGTAACAATGACTGTGGCATAAAAATGCTCTTTTAACAGAGTTTTTCATTTGTCCTAGCTATAAATATGTTTAAAAAATAAATGTTGTAAAAGATTTGCTCTATGACATACTAGTGACTGGGCAGGATTGAGTACCAAAAAAAGTCTGCAACTCATTTTTTTAGCTGCTACTGCAAGTCAGAGAACAGACACCTTTACCATATGTCTGTATAAACATGCTATTTTCCCAAGAGATTTCACCTGAATATTTGTGTCAACAGTCACATTATTATAAAACTATACTAACCTAATGCTTCTGAAGAACTAGATTTAACTCAAAGGCATTTGGTTGTTTAGTGCAGCTGTTATTGAGATAAAGTCATTATCAGAATAAATATTGTACAATGAAAATCTTGTTTCAGACTTTTTGCTTTAATACAAAGAATGAGATAGACAGGACAAGAGCTGAAGGGCACAAATTTTAAACCAGTAATTTCCATCTGAACACTTTTTTTACTGTGAAGGTGGTCAAATGCTGGCACAGGTTGCCCAGAGAGGTTACAGAATCTCCATCATTAGAGATATTCAGAACCCAACTGGACAGAGTCCTGACCAACTTGCTGTAGCAGGGGGATGGACTAGATGGTCTAAAGAAGTAGTCAAACCTCAGCTATTCTGTGACTCTGACTATACGAGGGAAAGTGAATTCTTCCTTGTTGACCAGGGTCTATTAGCCAGAAAAGCAGTAGGAACACAGCAGGGGTCAGAAAGTCTAACGTGGATCACATGAAAACAACAGTTCCACACTCTGACAAGCTAAGAATGCAACTTCAGGACCGCCCCCCCCCCCCCCCCATCTTCGGAAGATGAAAATCTGAAAAATCTCTCTCCTATCACAAAGAACCTAACCCAAAAGTGAATGCTGACATGAGGAGTTAGCCATACAGATATTCATTCATGGACTCTGAACTCCTTTAATTCTTTTGGAATAATATAACTCAGAATTGATAAGATTTGGTTATAACTTGACTTTGTAGACATGAGCAAATGGTAACCAAGGTATATTTTTCCCAGCAGATTCCCATATACTACTATCTCCTTTGTTAAAATAAAAATATACTAAAATTATATAGGTTATTTTCTTTGTCCAGCCGTTTGCAAGTTGTTTTCCTGTTCTTGTACCTGAGAAATCACAATGGAAACACTTCCCCACACACATATATATTAATAAAATCCAATTTTAAACTCATCCATTTTGTCAATCTGACAGTCATGAGATTTCATTAGTTAGTCTTTGATGAAATTAATATTCTGACTTAGTAGTGTCTTTATTGATGTTCTATAGTCAGTAGCAATTCCTCTCCTCTAAAGATAAATATATGCATATATTTTTATAACTAAACAGTTCTTCTAGAAATTTATTTGGTTGATGTTTGCAAAAATGTATGTGATTATTTTCACTGTGGTGTGTTATTCTGAAACAAGAAGATTGTAGGCTTCCCAGGGAAACTCCTATGATGCTAAGGAAATAGCCATGAAATTTCTGTGTGCCTTCAGGGCATATGGGGCTCATTTACATGACTTCTATCAAAATAACCATGTCTGCTTTAACCAAAGCCTTTTGCCAGTTGACAAAATATGCAGATGTTCTTGGAAGCATGGGTGTCTGTCTTCAGCTGAAGACAAGACAATAATTATAGCATGGGACTGATTTAAGATTTACTATTTTAAGACAAAAAGATTAAGAGTATCCACATATTGGACTTGCATAGCAAGAGATGTAAAGAGCAGTGTAATTATTCTTGCGACAATTTATGTGCAGATCAACACTTAAACTGTGTTCACTGTCAAACCGAACCTGAACTTCAGGCATTTGTCCTCCTGCAGTGCCTGGGGTCCTGCAAGGAGCCTGTCAGCCTGGCAGTTTGGACTTCTCCCAACCAGATCCATGCATCTGTGGCTGTGAAAGCGGCAATTACCTTCCCAGGCCTTTCATCCTTCTCTGAACTATTTCTTCTCTTTAGCAACTGATGCTTTTGCCTTGATCACATGGGACAAAGAAACCAAGTTCCCTCTTTGTCTTTCCTTTCTTCAGGAAACAGTCATAGGTCTTCAATTACACAATACTCCAACTGTTTAGAATCTTTTCTGCATTGGAGGGTTAAGGCAGAAATCTTTCTTCAGGCTAGACTGCAGTATCTAGAATGCTACCAAAGATTTTTGTTTACAACAGATGTTTGTCATGTTTTGCCTGAGGCTTGAACAGCTTCTCCTAACCACCAATTGTTAGTACAAAAAGCAGATACAGAAAAGCTGGCATTTCTTCTGTCCTTTTTCAACAAATTGGAGTAAAGAACATTATTTGTCAGCTATAATATGAATTCCTCATTTCCCCTTTACTGAATTTTAGAAGCGAAGTACTGTGTTGAAACTGAAATGGTCTCCAGGTAAAGTATCTTTTGAGAAAATGGTGGCACTCTAAATAGAAATTTGGAATAATACTAGAGGATTTTCAACTGTAACTTGGGCAATTTCTCACCAAGCCTAGATGTTGGTTTATTTCTTTGCAATATGTTAAATAGTTTGTATTAAACAAAAGAAAAGCAACAGGGAAAGAAATATATTACACAAGACAGTGCTTTCTCAATCTCTGAAGTTGTGGTCAGATTTAAAGATAATTTTTTTCCTCTATTCTATTTTACTTTATTATTGTCAGCAAATTTGAAGTCTTCTGCAAATTAAATAATTTATGTCCTTTTGACATAACTGACCTCTGTATTCTAAGAAAGTATTGTCTACCAAATACTGCTTATTCAGTTTTAAGCTCATCTGCAAGCTGTAAAGAGGCAACCATTTACCTAGCTCATATGAAACTTTCACATGGCTTCATTTTTGTCTGTCTTACTCCATGGAAGAGTAAATCTCCAGCTGGGACCAGCACAAATGCTGGTATCTGATACTATGGAGCATACCCACTGGAAATTCCAGAAAAATCAGCGCTCAAGCCAAAAGAATCTGTATCCCCATTAAGACAGAAATGTTTGGACATCTCCCAGGGCTCCTGTAACAGCTTCCTGGAAATGTAAAAAAGTTATAATCACAAGGGATAAAATTCTTATGATTGACAGGAAATTTTTGTGCAGAGATAATGAAGACCTTAGAAAAGTGGATATTCATCTTAATAGCCTGAGCCATTGAAAACTTAGTTGTCTCTTCTGAACTAGCTGTGTGCTGCCCACCCCAACTCGTCCCATTAAGATAGGTGTCTAAGATCAGCCAGAACTAGCCACCCTCTAGGGCTGCCTGTCTGTCTCCACACTATAGAGGGCATAGACGACTAGCAGAAACAAGGGGTAAAACTCTTGCTAAGATTAGTGAGTTGAATCCACCCTCAAGACATAGCTATGGGAGAAACACAGCACGTGGAAAAAAACTTCATCATGCTGGGGTCTGGCTTTTTTTAAACATCTTTAATTTTTCTGTTCACTAGTACTACTAGACCCAAGAAACAGGACTTTGAATTAGCCTTGAGCTTTCCATTATTATTTGGACTACTTCACATACCACTTCAACAGTAGCCTGCATTACTTAAATATTTTATATTCAAACCATACAGGAGACTATGCTCTGTGTATTGAAAGAGATTCCTTTTTAGGAAACAGGGTATTAGAATGTTACATTAAAAAAGAAATCTCTCCTTAAATATCCCAAAACTTCAAAGTCTTCATGATGGGACAATGCCAGCAAAAATAAATTGTAAAGGACTTACCACTATAGTAATAGATAATGCAGGAAAATTACTGCATCTGTTCCTAAAGTAATCTTAAAGAATCTTCATGTCTGCAAGAAAAAACTAGTAAAAATCAGCAGTGCTGGAGCTAGTGAAATAATTTCCAAACACTTCCAGTAAATAACAGTATTAATGCAAATACAGAGCCATTGCATTATGTCATTTGAAAAAGTTCCTTGCTTTCACTCCTCTGTTTTCCTGTTTCTGTGATGACTTATTTCAGTTGTTTATCTATAGGAATGTGGTATTACTGAGTCTAAAAAAAAGAGCTTCTACTGCTGGAATTAAAGAATGAGGTTGATTAACTTGCAGGGTTAAGCCAGGCTAGGTACTAGGGAGGAACAAAATGACCTGTGTCATAACTGGCCGTGCAGTTCTGAGATGATGCACGTTATTAGTAAACAAATGTGCAAGAAAGATCATTTGTCATAGAAGCCCTTAAATTGCTAGAGGTAGTCCTGGTTTTTAAGTGTATCTCTATCTCCCATTCATGGTCAAAATCAGTCTATCTTTAGCAGGAGTCAGGGAGCACAATTTCATACTTGAGTTTCCTAGAGGTCTGCAGAGACACTGGGGTACATCTTTTCTGCTGTGGAAAACAACGGTTCACCATGTGCTGTGCTCTTCAAGGGAGCACCACAGCCTAACACTTGAAATTTGAATTTGCCTGAAGGTCTGACTTTCATTTATGGTGACACTCTGTCTTGTCATACAATGGGACAAATCGAGTTTGAATGGGAACAGATCCTTGTATTCTGGCCATACCATAGAACCCCTCTGCTTGACCAAGGAGGTCAATGTTACTGGAAGAAAATCAGAAATGATATTTCAAGTGGCATTATCTTTGTGGTTGCTGGGAGAGTGATAGAAGGAAATAGGATCTTTTGACTATTCTGTTTGGTTTGGAAGTAAGTTGGCAGCTAGAAATTCTAAAGCTATTTCTATAGTTATTTACCTGGGAGCACATAGGTATTTCCAAGTTAGTATTGCTTATGTATACATATTAATATAAATTAATAGCATCTATATTTATCTCTTGAAATCAAAAGCTTGTTTTCATAGGTCTAGGGGATGGAGTTCAAAAGACTTTGAATGGATTATCCACAACTTCTTGGCTTAGGATAGGCATATGAAAGCAAGAAAGATGGAAAAAATATTCCTGAAGGAAAGTCCTTGTAGTATTTTAAGATTGTTGGAGTCTTGAGGTCCAAAACGTCTTGGACAAATGACAGTTGTATTTCTAACCACACGCCTAGAAATAGATTACTTTTTGCAACCATATAGCTCTGAACTTAAAGAGACAAAGTAGTTTTAGATGACAGTCTCTTATGGGTTGCCACTTACAGGGGACCAGGGTGCCTTAATGTCCTCCTGTGTATTCTGAAATCTCTTACAAGGTCCAGAAGCTGGGGACATAGCATTAACTTTCTCCCCTTGTTGGTTAACAGAAATTGAATAATAAACAGCATAATGTACTATCACCAGGTGATGAGTGAAAAGAGAAGGTATGAGTGCCAAGGAAAGAATGAATTAGCATTGTATGAGGCAGGAGATTAACAGTGTTTAAATTCAGGATACAACTTTACACTGACTGATATATTTACCAAAAGATAGGTACCACTGAGTTGATTTAATTTCAATCTTCTTCCTTCACAGACATTACCAAGAAAACCTTTTTAACAACTTGTCCCCACCTGAGGAGCTTTCTGCTCCACTTCATATGGAATGCTTGGCTCTGGGTCTCCTTGCAGAAAAATAATGGCTACTAGGTGACAAGGTCTAACAGAAAAACACCACCCAGACATGTGGAACCAGGTACATTTAAAACTTCTATTCTATAATACATCTTCTACAACCACCTGCACTATCCTTTATATCAAAGTCCCAAGCCTTGATTTACATAGGCATGTGATCTTTGCATTGCTGTGCCCCTCAGCTGATGGAGGTGGCACATTCTCATTTTTGAGAATTAACTTAGGTGACTAAATCTTATAGATGTTTGATAACCTGATATTAAGTAAGATTTTTCCCAAAATAGCATTTAAGTACTTTAAAAAAATGGCCTTGAAATATGGTGCAGATTAGTGCTGACAGCCTAATATGAAGTTTAATTATTATAACTGGGCAAAAAAAATAGTGAGGGACTTAAAAGTGCAGGTGATGAGTTAAATGCTATATTGAGCAAAATGTCCATGGTCTACCTAAGACATAAGCTATCAGACACCTGTAGAATAACATGCAGAAGATAACCAAAGATATATTATCTGTACTGAACAGAGATGCTAATGACTGAAGCGCATGCATTCAATGTATAAAGTAATTCCAAAGTGCAGAATAGGAGATAACAGCTAGAGGAACACGTACAATGTATAAGTTACTATTTAAGATAAAAGGACCTGGAGCTTGTAGTCTTTGAATATAAGAGATTGAAGAGCGGGATCTGGTTGTATGGGGCTTGGTCAAAAACCCAGAGTGTGCTGTACTGCCCTGAATGAAACCTGAGAAATGCAGTGCTGAGTAAACACACATACCTGGGTACTGCAAAGAATCTGGAACCTAGAAGTGGTGGGATGAGGAGCTGTTGCAGTGAATGAGGAGCCTCCACAGTGCCAGCAACACACCGTGGTCCCTGGAGATCAGTAGCAGCCAGGGACAGAGCAGCTGGTGGCAGAGTCAGGCTCTGGAAGGAGCAATGGACATGAAATAACACTATTACCTTTGAAAAAACACTGCTGCACATGCATGAGTTTTCCATTTAGTACTACCTTGTACTTTCCAAAGTTTACTGCAAATTCCCCTTACATTAAAGGTGGATGGAAGGTACCTATAACATTTAACCGAGTATTAGAAAACCATAGTAAAGGGGAGAACAGTACAATGGCACAGGGGACAGACAAGAGCAGAGGAAGGAAAGGAGACATAGCAAGGAACTGACTAAAGCAAGCAGTAACATACCATTCACCTAACAACAGTAACAAAAGGTGCCAGTCCTTTACTCTTTAGGAGCAGAAATAAATCTACTTACGGCATTAATCAGTAATGCTTGAAATCAATAATACATAACAGACTAATGGATCTGAAAAGTCATTAGCGGTGTGTAGGAAGCTTACTTCCTAAAAGTAATCTGCATGAACATTAACATTAGAGCTAGTCAGAAAATGGATAATTTTGCCTGTGCAAAAACTGATATTATACCTTGAAGTGGTATGAAAAGCATAAATTCTGTTTTTTTTAATGAAAAGAAATGTCAAAACAAGTCTCTTGATAGGTCCCTTGCAATATTTTTGCATGAAGCTTCTAAACTAAAATTATGTTTATTTCAAAAATGTTGTGAAAGAATGCAGATATTCAAGGTTTTTCTTCAGGATTACATCAGTAAATTTACTAGGAAAATATCTAGTTGAACTGTCTTTTGCCAAGGGACAACTGGAATTTTTTTCAGTAAAGCTCTAACTAGCACCAGAAGTTAATGATGTGCAAAATAATGAAATACAATGACTATGCCATCTTGCTACCTTTCTCTTTAGCTGGATAAAAAGCCAAATAATTTTATCTATTGTATCTAGACAATAAAAGGCTGTTCCATTACAGGAGTGTTTTGTTGCAGATTTTTTTCTTATTCTTTAGACAGAAGGAAAAAAGCTGCAAGGGCCACGATAAGACGAGTAAGTCAAATCAAATGTATTTTTTATAAGGAATATCTGACATCAAATATGTTGATCCTGCTAATGGCTCTGGCATAACATTTATGTGAGAGGATTATAAATTTGTAAAGCAAGTCTGTCACAGCAATCATCTGTTCAAAGGTCCTCCTCTGGAAGAACAGCTGTACTTAGACAAGAATGGCCTTTGAATGTCCAAGGCAGATGAAAAGGTCCCTTCCAGGCTCTGCTCACCAAAAGACAGATATTTCTATTAATAAGTAGCATAGAAACAGAAGGGGAGGAGGTATCTTTCCCATTCCCACCACCTATGAGGTTTTCTGAAAAAAAATTTTCATAGAATAGAATGAATCATAGAAATTCTGTATGAAATATTTTTAGAAACAACCAATAGACATTTGAGACCTCCAAAAGTTAACACAAATGCTTATCATACTACTTTCCTCCTCACTCTAAAGGAGATGTAGTAACTTCAGGCCCCACTACTAGTTTGCTTTCCTTTGCTTTATCCTGTTGGTCCCTTTCTTTTCTTTCTGTTTGTGCCTGGAAGCTGCCGTTTCCTTGAAAGACAAATTGAAAACTGTGTGTGAGCTGTAACTGGAAATAGCAAATGAGGTTAAATTAATTTCTAAAGCAAATTCTGTTAATAAAACCGGTTTCTGAAAACTGGGCAAGTTTCCAGAAGTGTTTATAGATAAAATGTATAAAATGAGACTGCAGAAGGTCTGTAGGAACCAGTGTGAGAACTTAACATAACTGATACCACTTAACCTCTATCAAACCCGATAAAGACATGAAGGTTATGGTAACTAAAACTAAAGCATATGTAAAGTCATATTGATTTTAAGGGTGTGTTTGTGTGTGGTAGATTAAGGCATGGTTAGCTTTAACAGCCCCGTTGGTAGTTGGGAAAGTATTGATACGCCCATTTCACTAACATAGATCCTTGCTAAACAAGCGAATAATTTACAGCACTCAAACCCTATTGGTCTGGCTATAGTCCACTGACCTGGACTAAAGCATACTCTGGTAAAAGCAAGAACTCAGGGGAGGTCTCATAACAGCTCCAGCCACCCCTGAACACATGTGTTAAATCCCATAACGGTAGGCATTGGAGGGAGGTTGTGTTCTTTCAGGAGTTAGTGTGTGAAGAATCACTTTATATAGTATTGTATATACCAGTCTACCAGTTCAGAAGATGTCGGCCTAAGGGTTGGAGTCCTGTTGAAAAGAAATTGTGAGCATAACTGGAAGAAATTAACACCAGGATGGCCACAAAAAAATTACACCCAGAATTATTTAGTGTTCTGTAAAAGCTTGAGAGTTCGAGCAACAGTTCATTTACCCAATTTATGCTGGTTTTATTGCACTATAAATATTGCCTTAGTGATGAAGTAATTTCTTTTCTCACCTTTTTCACCTTACTCAGTTCTTTCTCACCCCACTCAACTTATTGTTCTTTCATTTTCCTCACACCTTTTATTTCTTCCTTCCTTCCAAGTGGTATCTTTCATTCATTCCTCTCTTACTTATCCTTTCTTCATTTTGATATCTTTTAGTCTGTGGAAGAATACTTAGTTTTGTAGGCAACTGGAAACAGCACAAAAGCAAGCTATTTTTCTTAATAGGGAAGAGGTGGACCAGATCTGCATAATCTCTGCAAACTAATCTCTAGGAGTCTAACTGGCATTGCTTGGAATAATTCGGAGTTTCATATCTGCCAGTCCCAATCTTACTTTGTGTTCAAGAGTTCTTTGCAAACCCAGCAAGCTAACAAGTACACAAACTTTGTAACAAAAAAAAAAGCTTTGTAAAAAGCTTTCACTGCAATGTTTGGCACAAACTTCAGGACTTTTTGTTAGCTAATGAAGGAAGCCTCCATTGCAGAGGATGACATTACTTAATGATAAGATGAAAACAAGGAAACATGGGTTTCCCCCACAGAGTAAAGGCAAATTACTGCATGTTGCTGCATGTAATGCACTAGTTGAATTACAATAATTTGGAAAAGCCTACACTTACCTTGAAAATAATGAACAGTTTAAAAAAGGTCCACATCTACTGCTAGAAGGATATAACTATATAGAAGCCATTTCATAGATAGAGCTGTTTTGTTAAATAGATGTTGACCTAGTTGTAAGTTCTAAAATAGCATCGTTCTGGTTTTAGAAGCTAGATAAGGAGAATGGAGGTATTTTCTTTTAACAAATAGCATTAAGGGAAGCTTTGGTGGCCCTTAGTGAACTACTACAGAATCTGTTTTACAGTCCATTGAACACTAAACAATGAAACTGGGTTTGTACACATTGTTCCTTCATTTGGTTACATTGTTCCAGCAAATGCCATCACAGCAAAATTAACTACCTCCTGAGATGAGACATAGGGCTCAGCCAGAGGCAGCTGTTAAAGTTTCCTATCTTTTACAAGCAATTAACTGTTTTCAAGTAAGCAATATCTTATAAGGAAGGGGTGGGGGATAGCTTGTTCTGCATGAAATAAGAGGACAAATTCCATCTTTGACTACAGTTTCATTTGAATCGCTATTCATTTTTAATTTGAAAGCTTTGACAAGGCACAAAACTTTACTTACAACCTATTTAATCACGACAAAACTACAGTGCCTTGTCTCCATCTCTTGTGCAGCAAGATATCCAGTGTGTATTTGTTACGTTATAGGAAGTATTTTTAAGTGAAATGATAGCTCCAACTAAGAAAGACTTTCTGATATAGTACAGCAAAAAATATTTTAGCAAAGAGCCCAAGTCTTTAGAAAGACTTCTTTCCCACTCATTCTTTTGTTCTAGATCTCATCCTCTGCAGTCACGTCTCTGCTTCCTTTGTTATCAGCTGTGATGAAAGGCATACAAGAATCTTCTGTATCTATACAAGAATAATGTTCTCCTGTTGGACCTGTCCTTTCCTGTAATGGAACCTGTGTAGGTACATGTTTCTCAGACTTCTCTCCCTTCCTTCCACTTTGAAAGTAATGTTTGATATAATCTCAGTTGTATACCTCTTTATTCCACTACTATCGCTTGGGTCTGAGCAATTCTGAGTGCTTGAAAAGCAAGTTACACCATGGCTTACCTACCATTCATTAATATGATTAGATTATATTATCTGTTAGATTATGATTAATCACTAAGTAGATCTCTAGGAAATTTAAGAGAAGCACATACTGTTTCTGTTACTTCTCCAAGCCACCTGCTCTAGTGCAGCTATTATGAAACAATATCATATGATCACCTATGTTTTTCCTAGCCAGCTTATCAGTTTGATTATAGCAAGAGGAAAAAATAGCAGCAAAATAATTTCTTAATTGTTAGAGAAAAGATTCAATATTCTGACAGTACTGATCAGAAGAGCTGGGGCATAAAAATATATCTGAAACATGAACCACTAGTGAGGAATATCATCTCATACTCACTCACCCTTTAAGGAAGTTCCTCAATTGGGAGTTGCAGCAAGATTCACAACACCTTTATGGACAGTCTGGTTCAGCAGAGAAGGGCTGAGAACCATTGCTGTAATCCACAGTAAGCATCAACAATTGTTTTTAGTCCTTGTCATAACGTACTACAGTATCATCCAGTTTAAACTGTAAATTTTAATTAGCAAAGAGAGTGCGAGTTAGTCGTTTGTCAAGGATCCTGGGGCACTGTCACAAGTCTAGAGCTATAATGACACAATTTAATGAAAAATTAAGTTTGAACAAGAATAGCCTTTCCTAAACAGGGCTTTATTGTAAGGGCTCTGATTTTAGCTCAAACAATAGAAGTAATTCTCAGTTGTGTTTGCCAGAAGCAATTGTTGGATGTAATAAATCAACACAAAATATACATCAGTGGTTCCTGCTCCATATTCGTCACTTGATTACAAGTTGAGAAGACTTGTACATACTTAGTGAACCCCATTACTTTCATCTGAACCCTGAAATTCAGGGCCAGTGACCAACTCAGGGAGAGTTTCCAGTCTTGGAAAGCCTAAGGATCACAGGGGATACTGAGGATATTACTGTGGTGCATATAACAGGATGGATGACATTGTTTATTTACTCATCACTTAATAGCAGATACCCTTGCTTTAAGTTACTACAGAATTAATATTTTATATGCAGGAAAAGGATTAATACCAATTGGCATTTCATATAAGAATCAAGTGCAGTTTATACAACAGTAATTTCTAATGTGAATAAGAGCTTCATAGATATAAAGAGAGGAATGCTTTGCTAATGTATTAACAGAATGAATAAGAGGCTTTAAATGAAAATGCAGTTAGTATTTTTAACAAAACTGACTGCAATAGCCTGAATTAGCCTTCAAAGACCCCTAGAAAGACTAAAAGCGATATGCAATCTCACAGGATCAAACTCTTACCTTTCACATAGAATGCTTTTAGGCATGGATCATCAGCAGTTTTATTGAACTAAACCCATTCATCTTATCAAATTAGTGCCATTCATTTACAAATGTAAGAGAACATGAGAGGTACTTAAAGTATGATTTTTAGCAAGTGAAATTAGTGGAAAAAGCTTTGTGCCAGGAAACCACAGCGGTGAGCAGCTCCCCAAGGCCCTGGAAACCAGACACAGCAGCACAGCCAGGAGAACAGGGACCTCCACCAGCCAGGGCCAAGCCCCATTATACCTGAGAAAAACAAACAGGAGAGGCTGAGGATAGCAACTAGGAGCTGATCCTCATGCATGCCCCCCAAAAATTATGAAGTAGTTCTGAAGTCAATTTGAGAAGCAATATCAGGATCAGACCCACTAAGGACAGTAAGGGCAAGATACCTCAGAGAGCATGTCTAAAGTCAAGTGAGGAAACCAGAACAAAGACCAGAAAGACACAGACACTGCAGCTGCAGAACTGCAGCATACCTGTAGACAAGTTCAAATAGGAAATGAGTATCCAGGGCTGAGCTAAATAGAGCTCCTGGGTGGAAGGGGTGGGTGGAGGCTACAGGTGAGGCTGGTCAGGGGAATTAGGGCCTGCTAGTTCACTCCAGGCTCTGACAGTTTGAAAGCACTCATGCTTCTGAAAGAAGCTGATTTACTAATATCTACATAGCTATTCTTTTGCCTTTTCTTGCCAGACTTGCCAAGGTAAAAAGTTAAAAAGAAAGCATCTCTTTCAAAATTGCAATTTGATCACACAAGCTTGAATTATATCCCCGAACAGTCCTCATGTCACATTTAAGTTCACCATAGTTTGTCTTGAGGTTCCTGAGTAAATGATATTTGAGTGATTTTCAGCTTTTTTACTCTCTATAAGTTGGACTTTAACAAGGTGCCAGATCAAATAGACATGAGACTGTTTATGTTTCTACTCATTTTATGAACAGAACAAGAGTACTCGGAATCAGGGAGAAAACAGAAGGCATGTCAACACCATACAATGAGCATCATGCAGAGATGCTAGTTTGGATTGTGGAAGCAGAACGGAGACATTGGTACAACACTTCTTCCCACCTAATTACTTGTGCTGAGCATTGCTTTTCAGTAATGTCAGCTATTCTAGTCATAATGTTATGCTAACTTTGTTCCATAACTTCTTTTGCTACTATTAACTTCTCTGCACAGCACAATAGCACATGGTATATGCACACTAAACAAAAAAAAAAAAAAAAGATGGGGATAATAGTCAAGAATCTGCACCACCTTGTGCTCTTGGATGTCCCTCTGTTGGATACATAAAGATCTCTGATATGGGGAAGGTATACGTGTAGCATGTTCTGCAAGGCACTTTAGGCTATTCTTTAAAATAGCAGTTGAGAGGGAGAAGGAACTGGCCACATTGATTCAAGGCACATACTGTGGGGCTCCTGCCATTTTCTGAACAGTAAACCCAAAGGCTGCAAGTGAGCATAGGCAGGGAAAAATGTTTTGAGCTGTCAGAAGGCTGTGAGGAATGTGATCACATGCTGTGCAGGTTCAAGTCATGTGCAGAGCCAGCTGTGCCAACAATCACTTGAAAATTAAATTGCAAGAGCAATGGGGCCTGTGTGGTCCTGTGATACTGTTTGAGACAGTACAATTCCTCAAAATATCCTTGGTTTGTGCAAATACAGTGTTTGCGTAGCTGTGGATTCTCTGAAGAATTGTGTTGCCTTTTTTTTTTTTTTTTCTTAAGATAAATGAATTAAATGTGTCAGGGCCCTGAGTGAGTAAGCCTTAATGGCCCTAATTAACCTCATCTGGGACCCTCACCCATACCCTCTGGCTAGGGGCCCAGGAGCTCTACTTAAACGCAGGTTTGAGTCTTCAGTATTTAAGCTGTGCTGTAGGAATACTGGTCTCCAACTTAGTAATAGTCTTAGCTGGTTGTTGATTCTTGCCCTGATCTACGTGCTGCCTTCTAGCTTCATTTCAGGTTTGTCTTGTATCTGCCAAGTGCTTAATGAGCTGGGTTTGACCCTGGCTGTTCTTACTGAACCAGACCTGATCTGTAGATTAATTTCATGGTTTGACCTTGGACTTATGATATTGTCATAACTTGCTGCATAACCTGAATATTTCATCAAACCTGGCTTTTCTCTCTGGCTCTGCTTTGCTCAGGTACTGTGAGCGCTACTAGCGTTGTTACCATGCCTGGCTCCTTGTCTATTAGGGAACAGCTGGTCCTTACTGCATCCTGACAAAGTGAACCTTAGCAGTTATACAACTAATATGTATGGCTTTCAGGCATCTTCAATGACTATATTTCTATTCAGTGTAAGCTTTCTTTTTAATGTTACTGTTAGCAATGCCTTATAGTTTGCAGAAATCCTTCTGCTTGCTCTCCTCAACTGCCCTTCAGGCTGTTCTTACAGTTTGTCATTTATGTAATGTATTTTCATATTGCTTCCTAAAGCATGGTTCTTCATTTTTGTGAAATGAGCTAATTCAGAGAACTGAAAACAAAGTGCAGCAGAAGTGAGTACAGAAAGCTGATGAAGGCTGAGCATGAGGGTTGATACAGCTCTCTTCAGGCTTCTTTAGATATGTCTGTTAAATCACTTACAGTCTTTTTTTTCCTAGCTGTGCAGGAGACAGGTTGCTTTTACTACTTCTGAAAGCAATTACAGAGCAATTGTTTTAGTGAAGACTTTTACTTTATTTGGTGCTTGGGGTAGCCCCTGTTGTTAAATCTCAGGAGTAAAACAATGACAGGACAGTCCATATGGCACTGGATTATTGTGTGAGCATTTTGACTTTGTCTTACCCTAAAAATGTGAGAAGGCAAAGGTTTGTTATGGAGCACTGTGGGCCAAACTGCAACTCAAATGTGATTGCTCCTGTTGTATCAGTCACGTCCTACCACACTTTGAAGCAGGCCTGCCAGGCCAGATGCTGTTCTTGTAAAGCAGGCGACTGAGGAAAAGGAAGTAATAACATTTCCTTCTCTCCAGTGCAACATTTCTCACCACAGAATGAACTCTTTTAGTGAGAAGCTGTAAAAGACTGCAAGGGTCAGCAGGCTTGTATTCTAAGAGTGTCAAAAAAGGGAGGTTCTGCCCACCCAAAACTACACAGAAGACAAAAAAGACAGAAAGGTAAAAGTAGTATCTTTATCTTGTAGTTCAGAAATTGGACATGAAATGAGTAAGAGCTGTATAAAGCCATTCAGGAAGTCCGTAGCAGGAATACAGGCTGTCTGTGTCCCACCTTCATCTAGAAGACTTATCTGTTCTTGCTTGCACAGAAGGCTATGTTCTTCTAGAAAGAAAAAAAAAAAATATTTCTGCCTTGTGGCTACTACCAGAGAGGATGTTGGCTGTTCAGTAGCAGAGTCTGTATCCGTGGGTGTGAATTTGAGGGATGAAAAAACTGAAGGCAGAACTATAGCTGCTGGTTATAACTGCCTAGTGGCCTGGGAGTGGTTCAATGTGGCAGCAGGTACAGCCTAGTCAGATGGGGACCATGGCAGCAGAAGCTACCTCAGCAGCATAATTATGCAAAACAGACCAGATGCTGTTTAAAGCTTGTGAAAATTATTTATTAATATTCAGAGATACTAATGGTAATAATCTTAGGTGGTATTTATAGGAAATATTTAAAGTGATTTAGTCAACCCTGTCTGACTCTGCCAGATGCCCAAGAAAGGAAAATTATATCCTCTTCTTGCCCTCTGGAGATACAAGAATCTGTTTTCAGTGTAGGACTTGTGTATCAAGTAAGTTTCTTTTACATCAGGGTAGCGGAGGATCCTGCTGTTAGGCAGGAAAATTACTTTTTTCCCCTCACTTCCGTAGCTCTCACGGACTTAACATTCTTCCACCTTCCTCTTAGAGGCTGTCTGCATTTGGTTGTTAAATCACTTTTGCCTCACAAGAAACTGCTTTTTTCACAATGTTCTGTATACTGTTTACATTGCAAGTAATTTGTCATGGAACCCTGGTCACGGGAATTAATGTTGATCCTAAATCACCAGTCTTTCTAGTATGTCAGGCTAGTGTATCTCAAAGGATACTGCCTTGCACTTAGCCTTCATGCTGTTCTCTAGCTTCCTTAGAGCCTTTCTTCAACCCTTGCAGCCTTTTAAGGGCAATGGCCTCTGGGGCACTAGTGACCCTTGGTGCTTCCCTTAAGAAGGCAGTGCCACAGTCTGTAAATGAGTTGTTCACCTGCTCTCAGAAAGCTTTAAAGTCTTCTGCTTTGTGGGAAACACTTTTCCTGGACTCTTCTCCTACCACAATGCCAACAGTGCTTGGCAGAGTAGGGCCCTGGCTTCTCATGCTTTCAGGCTCCAATGCCCTATGCATGGGGTTCAGGCTGTGCAAACCCTAAATGGTACATGGTTGTGTCACATCCATGCACCGCTTTCTTGGAATACTGGTTGAGGCAGGAGGCATGATAGTGAAACAACTTTCAGGCCTTGCACTAGCATGCTCCATAGCACCAAATAGCTCTGTCATAACAGTATCAGAAGGAACAGTCCTACAATGACAGAAAAAGATTATGCATAGAAGAGGTGCAACTTTTTTATCTTGTAGAACTTCAGGTTACAGGTTGCCATGTTGAGTTTTTTCCAAGGGAAGGGTGACAAGAATATAAAAGAAAAACAATCAAATACCTGTTAAGAAAAGACAAGTTGGGTATTAACTTTGGCTAGAAGCTTTTATTTAAAGTGTGCAGGAAAACCTAATCTAAAAGCATGTTATTTTGTCTTCATAGCTATTTTAATCTGAATTAAGAACTTTTCTTTCTTCTAGTGTAGAAAAACCTCTAGATTCATGTGTATCTTAAATGCTCCTTAATTACTGATGTATTGTGAGTTATCAAGTAAATATTAAATATACATAGGCTCTTACATAAAGGCAGGCACTTGCAACCAATGGAAGTGGTAATATTCTGGCATGTCAAGGCCTATTTACAGAGTAACTCTTAGGTACACTTGTCGAACAGACCTATTCAAATCTACTGAATAGAAGTAATTCCCACTGATATTTGGAGCTGTTATGATTTTGTCAGGACTTATGTTGGATGTTTTCCAAGCCACAAATTATACAACTGAAGAGGTTGGGAGCAAGCAATGGATTTAGATATTCAAAGTTATCATGGTACAATACACTGTTTATAAGGAGATGACTGTAAATGCAATTCTGTAGAAGAGGATTGACTGTGCTCAGTTTTGAAACATAATTACTGAATTCCTCTCCTGAAAGAGAAATCAAATGTCTGTGGGAGTCTTTTGGAGGTGAAGAAAGTTTTTTATTAACATAGAAACATATTTTATATATATATTTTCAAAGTATAAAGTAATGTTTGACTAAGTTGCAGTCATCTGGTGTGAAGGAGAAATAGGATAGTTGCATCATTGTGCCATACTCTCAAGATCTATCCTTTTTCCTCTTAAACATGTCAGAGAAGCTAAGGTAGAAAATACAGAAGTAGGAAAGGAGGAATGTGGTAAGGAGAAATGGATGTGATGTGAAATGCCAGGGGAACAGTGAGCAGGTGAAACTGAATCAGGAATGATGATGGGAAAGACCGCACACTTGTTTTGCCTGAGTAATGGAGAAGTGTCTGGTTTGCTAGTTTTCACCCTGTCTCCATGATTATTACAGCTATGACTGTGCAGGACTGACATTCTGCAAGATGCTGATGACCTGTCTTCTATAGCTGCTATTTGGTGAAGATACATACACTTGGCTGATCTGGGAGTCTGCTGACCATGTCTGTAGTTGCTGTAGTTAATAACTGGTGCTCTTGAACCTGTGCAACTGCAGATGGACTTTGTCATGCAGTCTGAGGAATGTCTGTGCTAGCTGTACCCTGAAGCCTCAAGTGAGACCACCTAATGTCTCTGACTATCCTACTCCAGCACAAGTCCCCAGAGTCCCTGCTTGCAAGGTGCAAATTACATCTTTTGTAGCAAGTGACTGGCTATTAGACAGCCAGGTCTGACATACGGAAAAGTAGATCCCTTTCTCTGAAAGAACAGCATCTGCAGAATTTCCTCAAGTAGGCAAAATCAGGAGTATGCCTTACGCAGTTCTCTGCAAGACTACATCACCTTTACGATCACATTTTTCAGAGTTTTGAAAAGGCAAAACTGTTGCATATTAAAAGGTGAGCATAGTTGGCCAATCATCATGGACTTGCTGCTTTTACCAATTTCCTGTCTCTGGTAGTCCTCTTGCTCTGTGTGGAAGCTGCAAGTTAACTAAATGTCATGTTGTATTGAATTGTTTTGTGTTGTGTGCTGGCAAACTCTGCAGTGGAGTGGGACCAATGGTGCCAATACAGCAGTTCCCAGTGAAGCTCTATTTGCATTCCTTGTGAAGTGCTACTGCTGCCTCTGCAGGATTCCATTTCCTTTCTATTTTTATATAATTTTCCAAGTCTGTAGTTAATATTAACTGACAGGGCCAGCTGAGAATCTTGGGATTTCCTATTACACATAATTAAAGAAAATACTCATTCATGTGCAGACAGATGCCTTGTGGTAAATTGCACTGCACGAATATCATTGCCTTCACTGCTAATTCTGTTTCCTACTGATTACTGAATCTATCTTCTAGTATAAGGTGCTAGAGGCACGCAGCAGGTTTTCCAGCAAGTAGATGTGTAAAGAAAGCTGCAGAGAAGCTTATTCCTATTTTTTTCTGAAGTGTTGCTTTTATGGGCCAGTTATCCTAAATTGTTCTGTACCCAGAATGTATGAGAGCTTCCATTTTATGCTTTCTTAATGGAGCTTGGAGAAGGACCTGGGACAGAGGATCTGCATTCATCAAGGACTTTTCCAGTTCACCTTAGTTATGGAACCATATACCAATTTGGTAATATGAGGATAGACTCAAGCTTCCTGTTTTCTTCAAAAGAGATATTGCTATGAGGGAGCAGCAAGAGTGGGCTGCTCTGCAAGGTAGGCAAGCCAGGAGCTGAGGATGACAGCAAGGCAGACAGAGGAAGTGGCTTCACCAATCCTGCAAGACTTGTGCAGTAAGAGCAGAGAAGGGCCAATGGCAGTAACCAGGGGTGGCCACAGTCATCACTGGGCAAGTCTATAGCAATGAGACTTGTCAAGGTCTAATGAGAAAGCTGAGTCAGGGTCCAGGTCAGCAAGGCACATCACACATAGTGAGGCTTACTTACAACGTAGCTCAGGATTAGAGACTGCACTTCAGACCTGCTCAGCCAGACCAGCATCAGGGTTTAAATGTAAATGCAGCTTGAAGTGGACTGGAGGAAGCCCTGATGAGGCTTCTCACAGCTCTTGCACATGAGCCTGACTTAGTGTTGCACTACACCATATCTGAGCTGGCCTTGAGCACAGGGCACTCGGAGGTAGGGGTGGCAGGTTGCAGAGCCTGTTGGTGTGCTCATGCAGCAGTTGTAAACTACTATGTCCTTGCCCTGTTCTTGAGCTATTTTGTAGACAGGAGGCAGGGTATTGGGCTAGATGGATCTGCAGTCTTACGTGGTACAGCTAGTGTTATGGTAACATGTTAAACCTTTCTGGACACAGAAGAACAGGACTTCAAAATTCAACTGAATGAACTGCCTCAGGTTGAGCAGGTTTGAAGTGTAATACTTCTGCAAAATACTATTTCCTTATTAGTTGTTAGCATATACATACAGCCAACTACTTGAACAAGCAGGTAGCTGTGATCAGAATTACAAAGCTGGCCTTTTAACATCTTGTGGAATAGATCTGTTTCCTGGGAGACTGGCTGTTTATCTTGTCAGTGAAAAGATCTGACAGTTTAATCCCTGTTCTCTAGGAAGGAATGTGCTGCAGTCTCCTGACTCAACTTATCAACAAGCAGAAGGGTAAATGTAACATGTCTGATGAAACATGAGCAGAGAGGAAGGAGATCAGTGCTTGCCTTTCACCTTCTCAAGTGTCTCCTGCAGAGAGATGAGAGCAGCTTCACTGGAGTCACAGCAGTTTGCTCTCATCTGCCCATGCTGGGTACCAGCAGCAGGGACACTATGGCAGGTCTGGGTTTTACAGTCCTCTACCTGATGAAGAGCTAGTTTGTGTGCAGACTCAGGCCACAAATGTCATGCCCGCTGTACAGATGCGGTCCCCAACTAGGCAGAGTTCCTACTTTGGCAGTGGTGGGGGGAAGACTTTCCTGTTGTAAACAGATCAAACTTCATCTGGAAACAAGGAAACACATGTATGGCCTGAAGCAGATCAGAGGTTACACTTCAAACCTGCTTAACCAGAGGCAGTTCATTCAGTTGAACTTTGAAGTCCTGTTCTTTTATGTCTAAGTTACCAATTTGAGGGCACTTTGGATGAATCAAAGCCACTAGCAGGCATGCTTAATACTAACTTCCTTGTGCTGTAGGCAAAAATACAGACTAGATTCCTGGAATTTAGAATGAAAGATTGGAAATCCATACAAATAAACAGGATATAAGTTTAATATAGCATGAATGTACTTGGTTGAGGTTGCTGAGTGCCCTTTAAGACAAGGGTATGACAAAGCTCAGTAACTGGATTTTGACAGTCTATTGCAACAGCTTGTTTTTCTAGCCCTGTTGTGCCTCTGCTTTTATCTAATTTTACAAGTTCCTATCTCAGCATGGTTAACCTTGACTATGGTCATTCTGATATCTATTAAATGAACTGCTTTTTACCAAGCTTTGTTTCCAAGACCCTTAAAACCCCAAAGCCTAGTGTTTGGGAATAACTACTGGCAGAACAAAGACAATCTGTGCACCTCCAAATCCCTACTAATTCTTTATCTCCTCTCCCTTGGAACACTGCAAAAACAATGTCTTACCAGGCATGCTTTTTCTACTGATCTGAATAACCCTGTGAGTGCTGAGACTTGTATTTTCTGTTCATGCACTGCAGCCATCCTAACCTACAGTGTTGGTGTTAGAGAATGAAGTTCCTGTGCACTCTAATTTAAGCAGCTAATATTAGAGCTGAAGTTAGATTTCACTGTATAGTTATTAGTGCGTGTGTATATATTAATGATGCCATTTTCAAAAAGCATATGGCACTTACTTGGATATGTAGTTTATTGTAGAATCATAAAATAGTCCTGGTGAGAAGGGGTCTCAGGAGGTCTCTCATCCAACCTCCTGCTCAAAGCAGGGTCAGCTCTGAGGTCAGACCAGATTGCTCAGGGCTTCATCCAGTTAGGTCTTGAAAACCTTCAAGAATGGGAACTGCACAGCCTCTCTGGGCACCTTGTTCCCCTGCCTGCCTGAAAAGAGTTTTCTGTACCTGCAGTTGGAATTTCTCTTGTTATTACAACTAAATCTATATTGTAGAACAAGTATGTTGGAGTGTAGTTCAGCTGTTTAATTGGGAGTAATGTCAGATGCAAAATGCAATGCTGAGAACCTATGTGAGCCATAGGTGAAGTGCTGCTGACAGGTACAGAGGCTGAGGTCTGTAAAATCTAGGCTCCTGTAGGGATACAGGGGCCTTACTCACGTGGTACTTCATTGCACATGGAGCTCAATGTCTGTAATTCAGCCAGAGTAGAGGCTGTTACAGAAGCAGTGCCATGACACCAAAAGTACACCAAAGTAAAAGATATGTTTGTAAAAGTTGTAGTGACTGGGTCTTCCATACCTTGTTTTCCTAACAAGTTTTATGCATCTTCCTCCCCTGTGATCTAGACATGATTTGTGTCTGTGTCTGCTGCTGCTTATATCTTTGTAGAGCAGCAAAACCAGCATGAAATTGATGTGACCTTCTTTCATTGCTGCCCAAAAGGTTCTGAATAGCAGCCCTGGAACAGAGCGGGCTTGTTGACTTCATTCTGCAGCTGCATGACAAATCTGCCTCTAAGCCTGCAGCTTCAAGAAGACAGCACAGCATCTGTTCACATAAAAGATAGCTTTTGGCTTGTCTTTTTGAGAAATTTTAACTACTAGGTTTAAATGGAAACTTAGAAACAGGTGACTTGGGCTTCCCTCATTTGCCAAGAAAAGCTTCCCACTTATCTTTGACAAAGGACTAGATTATCCTCAATTCCAATTAAATGTTTTTGCTCCACATGTGGAAAAATTAACACCTAATTTACAAGAAGCTTTAATCCTGGTATAATAATTGTTATGTGAATCTCTGTCTAGTCAAGGTATGAATACAAAGTCTCTTTGATTTTTATGGGCTGGTTCTTTCTATATGCATCTCTTTCTATATGCATTTGCTTGTCACTGTGACAACTTTCCATTGGTTTGTCTGACACTGTGGACTTCAGAGAAGTTACAGTTAACCTAGGGCCTGAATGCAGTGTACCAGGAAGTAACATCTGAGCATCTGACTTACATGGGTTTATGCATAGTTCTGCTCTGCTGAAGTTTGATGCATGCATGCACATTTAAGAACAAACAACTACTTTTTTACCAGATCCTCACGCTGTGGCATACTGCAATTTCTCCATTATTTTCATTCTAATTAGGTACACAGGTTTGTAAAGCCAATATTGTGAACATGTTTGTAAAAACAATGTGTTGTGGTTTTGCTGCAGCTAAGCATGATGCAGCTGTTTGCTCAGTCCCTCCTCCAGTGGGACGGGGAAAGAATCAGAAGAGTAAAACTGAAGAAACTTGTGGATTGACATAAAAACAGTTTAACAGGGAAAGCAAAAGCCATGCAAGCAAAGCAAGGGATTCATTCACCACTGCCTGTTGGCAGGGAGGTGTTCAGCTGTCTCCAGGAAAGCAGGGCTCCATCATGCACAATGGTTCTTGGGAAGACAAATGCTGTAACTCTGAATGCCACCCCCCCCACTGCCCCCCCCGCTTGCTTCTTCCTCCTCCAGCTTTGCACTGAGCATGACATCATACGGTATGGGATATCCCTTTGGTCAGTTGGGGTCAGCTGTCCTAGCTGTGTCCCCTCCCAAGTCCTTGTGCACCCCCAGCCTACTTGCTGGTGGGGTGGTGTGAGAAGCAGAAAAGGCCTTGACTTCGTGTAAGCACTGCTCATCAGTAATGAAAACATCCTTGAATTATCAACACTGTTTCCAGCACTAATCCAAAACATAGCCCCATACTAGCTACCATGAAAAAAATTCACTCTGTCCCAGCCAAAACCAGCACACAGTGTTTAACTATCACTTAACAGATTTATAGCCTGACATAAAAATATCTCTAAATTTCCTTTAGAAATTATTCTCTCCATAGTCTAGCTTAGAAGTTTTTATTATTGAGTACTGGGATCAGCACTTAATTGGCAAGTATTCTACCATAGAACTAAGCTGCCTTATACCTGTCTCTATCTGCTCTCCAGTAACCTAGAAAAATAATCCTGCTCGTGTAAGTCTGGCTGATCTGCTCTGTCAGGAGCAATTTTTCAACTTAAACTTTGATACTCAAAAGATCTGTGCATTCTTTGATCCAAGATGCCTGGGCTGATACTTTGTGAGCTGTGTGGATTTGTGTTGCTGGGTGGTGATGCTTTGCCATGCTTCCTTACCACTCCATACAGCTTTTTGGTTGTCTTGGGAGAGTTTGCAGTGGAGGCTGGCAGACTTTACCAAAGTAGGCTTTTGGACAGGAAGCTTTAGTTCCTTGAAGGAAGGATTTGCAAGAAGAAGAGTTGAAAAACTTATTTGGGGCATGCGGCTTTGTTCAGCTGTATCTGCAAGTGCCTCAACATTAGAGGTAAAACTGAGACAACTCTAAGCCTACCAGAGGTAGTAAAGGCAAAGTTTCCTAATGAAATGTGAATGGCTAGACCTCTTTCAGTGACGTTTGCTGCCAATTGTTTGGCAAGACTGTGGTTTAAAAACCTTGCATATGTTATTTTCCTGTCAACCTTAGAAGAAAACCCTTGATTGCAAATTGTCTTAAACAGAAATATTCATGCCCATACACTGAACTAGCTTACACAGTGGAGCCTAATGGTAGGTGGTGAGATTAGTCTGCTGCTCAGAGCAGTAGCACTGCTTTTGTTTATTGTACTGATTCTCGGTGTTCCAGCTGGCAGCTGCTGTCTCTGCAAGTACATCATGCATATTACATGCATGTAATGTGTGTAAAAGCCTTGCATCATGTTTGGCTTTTTTGAGTTGTAGTGGATACTTGAAAGATGCACAGGATTTTTTCTTTTCCTAAATTAAATATCTCAAGTGTCTGAAAAGGAAATTGGTTACCCTTGGCTGCATTATCTGATCAGAAAGGCATGCAGAAATGTGACAATTCTAAGTATTTCCACCATAGAAAGAGCTGCTTGTTCCAGCTTTTGCTAAAAGGCCACTGGAAATACCTTATTTGAGTTATGGTATTGGAGATGGGCTATTCCTTCTGTTTTGTCATTGAGATAAAGCCTTCCAGGAGGAGCTTTCTAGACCTCATCATCATAAAAATCTCACAGTAAGAGGATAAGAAAGTTGTTTTGTGTCACCTAACAGAAACAGAAGGCACAAAACACTTAACAGAGGGGGAAGGAAAAAATAAAGACTCCCAATTGACTCTTAGGGAGTTTATTGGTATTTATTCTTTTACAAGTGCTGGCTGAAGTTATGTTCAGAAATACCTGTATGATCTACAAGAGTAATACAGCTGTGACAAACCAGTTCAGCACTACAAACAGCAGAGACTTGTCAGAAGCAAAACCATTAGCTTGGCTGGTTGTGCTACTGATGAGACTTTAACTTCTGGAATCCATGCTAAAATGCATGTAATAGAAAGGAAATGAAGACTAATTAAACTATTTACTTTTTGACTATAGTTATATTAAGGAAATTGTTGGAGACGTGTCCCAGTGTACTCCAGTAAGCCAAAAATTCACTGGTCTATTTTAATGTACTGCTGCCAATAGCAAAATATATGACTTGACAATATCTTTAGAATTATAAAAATGCAGTTCCAAGTAGTTAATAATCAGATGGAATCAAAATCCTATTTTGAAAAATAAACACATGTTTCATTAACTATAACACCACATTGTAACGTGCTTCTTAGCCTGAGCTGCCAAAAAAATTTATTAGTGATCTTAAGGGCAGGTGCATAAATTAATGCGTCTACATTTTCAAGAAATGTTTGGTAACTTCTTTATTTACCAGTAGGTGTCACTGGAGTCCAGCAGAGAGCTATTATTACTTTAAAACATCTTTTCTGCTTAATTGAACCTTTATTTCATAGAGAAACATTTGGTATTTGTACGTGTTGACATACATCCAATAAAAATGAAGAACTGCAATCAATGCTCTTTCAAATATGTTTTTTTTCTGTATCAGCTACTGATAACTGTTGGTAGATAATTCAATGGATTGAGAAAGAATTCTGAATTTTTTCTCTGCAGCATGCTTGAATCTGGTCCAAGCTGATGCAAAGGTGAAGCCAGTTAGCAGTGCCTGTATGATTACTCAGCCCTTCCCCAATCTTCCTTTTTTTTTTTTTTTGGGGGGGGGGGGGAGATGGAAAATCAAGCCAAAAGACCTAAATCTTCAATTTTTTTGGCACCTATGCTGAAAATTAAAGAGAGTCTGGGAACTGAATGGAAGAGGAAGGACCTGTCAGCTCTCTGCAAGACTGAGAAAGCATTTAGGAAGGAAAACTAGTGGAAGCTCTGCTTGTTGTCTGTAGGTACCTACCTCTGAAAACAAGCAGTACGGTCTTACTAATGTCAGATGTGTTTTTCCTCCAGTCTTAAGTGTAAATTACTTCCAAAGACAAAGAATCTATATCATCACATGTCATTATGCATTCATACTTTATTATACAGATGTTTCTCTGAAGATCTGGATCTTGCTTTCTATACCTTGCATTAGAAGACACAGCACTGTGCTGAACAAGGCTGCTTAGGATTGAGCTGAAGTAGAGCACGGAATGATTTTTTCTATTTTAATGAACTGTAGTTATTGTCTGCTATGTGTTTGCTAGACAGGTGATCAGCAAAGGCATTTTGATTGAAATAGGCTTTCAGGTAATGCTCAGATATTTGCTATTTGCAAGGCACTAAAAAGCACCAAGTAGACACCTGTGGTTACTATATAATGTTCAAGCCACTTGATATCATACATCAAAAGATAAAAGGAGGATTAGGTTTTGTTTTCCCCCAGGTATGGTGAAAGGCTTATTCTTTATGAAAACCACCAGGGAGACATTTTGAGTTAGTTGAAGCAGTCTTAGTTTGAGCCTAAGCTCAATACATTCTTCCAGTCTCTTTCATATGTTTACCAAGAAATGACTGCTACACAGACATTTATCTCAGAAATTCAAGAGTGCACATCCAGTAGAAAACTATAGCATAAGGAGGCTGCTGCAGGCCAATGCATTATTAGGATAATAATGTGCTTTTGGGCAGTAAATGCACTGCCTGTTCTGTTGCCCTTACATGTGGCTAGATCCATTATGAGTTATTTGTTTGATATGTCTAAAGAACTGGTCAATAAGCAGGTTGTTTTTAGCTTTTTGTTAATCTTCTTTAAATACATTTCTGAAGTACTCTGCCACCACTCGTTAACAGGCTCTCTATTGCATGCTGTAGGATGATCTTTGACTATTTCAGAGAACATGGTTACGTTGTACACAGTAAATGTACATTGTTAAATGCAGTCAGGATTGCAGAACTGGCACAAGGTATGGCCCTGGATGTAACAGGGTCTTGTGCAACAGGCAGAAGATGTTGTACCTTTCCTCACAGTGCTGCACTTTAATTTGAATAAAGGTGAAAGTAATTTGTTCAGGGCTGTATTCTGGCAGGAAACTAATGAAGTCACTAACTGATATTTTGTTGCCTCCTACCTTCCCATGAGGAAATCTTTATTTTTTTTAATTTTCATTTTATCAGCTTAATTTGCTAGATAGATAGTACATTAATTCTGCCATGATGTTCAGGGACATGTCCATCTAGTCCTCCTTAGTCCCACAAGTTTAAATTCTCTGTGGATTTTCTTTTCCAGTTGTAGTTTATGTTGTTGTTCTTTGTCATTGTACACAATCCTTGAAGGTGACACATACTGGTCTCAGTGCAGCAGCTTAGTTGTGTGACCTGATATTGCTATGGTTTAATGACTTGTAACTGCTGTTGAAGTGCTTAGTTAGTGGCCAAGTTCTACTCTTTCTGAAAAGTAGAAACAAGTACTTGGGAAATGCAAAGATGAAAACATAAATCTTGTAAATAGAAACTCAAAAGGCAACAGAGCGATTACAGCATCTGTATGTAAGAGCCCCACACAAACCTAATAATCAAAACTAAGAGGACAAAGGAATGTAATGTATAAACATTGGTCATGTACATGCCCTTTTTAACTGATGAAGGAAGAAAAATTAGCAAAATAAGCAACAGAAATGGCTGCTACCCTATGGCTGCTACCCGATGGCTGGAGAAGGAATAGAATAGGACAATGACAGTCCCACCAATGAACTCTTCATAAGAACAAGTTAAAAAAAACCAATTGCTTGTTGCATTCTGATGTTTTTCTTTCCCCAACAAGCACAATGTTGATACACTTTGTAACCTTCCTTAAGGGCTGCCATCATGAAGACAGACATAAATTAAAAAATAATGTGAAACAGTGAGTACTTAAAAGAAGAATTAAAAGAAAAAAACACTTCAGGGAGAGGATGAGGTTGGTATTGAATCTGGTCCTCCTGTAAGGCTGCAACAGGTCTCAGGTGTTTGAGAGACCTGGCCCCTTTTTATTGTATAACAAAGCCATGGAAACTTTACCTGACTAAAGAACTTAGACTTTCCTTGCCGCTTTTAAAGTTAGGCTGCATCCTCACTGCAAAGGAGGTTGTTTTTTCCTGAAACACCTTGGCATGTTGTAAAATTGTCATGGGAAACATGAAGCACATGGGAAGTACAGATAGT
This sequence comes from Grus americana, assembly GCF_028858705.1. Lineage (NCBI taxonomy): Eukaryota > Metazoa > Chordata > Aves > Gruiformes > Gruidae > Grus > Grus americana. The sequence goes on from NC_072858.1 coordinate 31,562,103, forward strand.
TACTTTCTCAGCAGAGCTTGCTCAGATAAACTGCATGGCAGACTAAAGTTCTGACCTTGACAATTATAGCAAGGTGAAAGCTACTTTGGGCTTTTCCCACTCATATTTCACCACAGGTTTTTCCAGTAGACTTGCAGGCTGATCACCTAGGGATAAAAACTGCATAGAACAGTCACTGAGAATTTAGCCGTGGGTGCATGACTGCTGTTGGTTCGAGTAAAACTAGTCTTTCCAGAGGCTTTTACATTGCAGAGACGGTGCTGCCTCTCACATGATTGCAACAGATGGGTGTGCAGTCTAGAAAGTGGAGTAGTGCAACTTTTTCTGCCAGCTGCCTGGGTCTGATTCATTAGTGCCACAATCCAGGGAACTTTTTTTTTTAAATCTATCACAGAAAACTGGCTCTTTGCTGCACTCCTATAGGCATTCCTTTGTGCTGTCCAGTAGTGGTGCTTTTAATCTTTCAGTTAGTGAACTTAATGCCTTGGTTCGACCACCTCATATGAGGAAACAGATTGTGATGCAAATACTGAAAACCATGATCCAAACCTGTATGAAGATCCCTTATTTGAATGCCTTTCAGTCTTTCTTCTCAGGGTTCAGTGTCAGAAATAAGCAGTATGCTACCTGTTGGAAATACCTCACTGAGAAAAGCCATATTCTTGACAGAAATCACACTTTGCTGCACACTAGGTTGCAGATCTCCCCTCCCTCGCCACCCCTGTATGTTCTGCTTTATGGTCTGCTGTGATCCAGCCTCTGCAGCTCTCAGTGCAACCCAGCTGTTCTCACCCTCTTCCATGCTGCTGCTGGTGGGGTTGCTGAACTTCCTCCAGCATGCATTAATAGTGATACTAATGTATAAATGACTATTTTCAGAGCTGTTTCAGAGAGGTTGACTAAAGCATGGTAATTAGTTACTTAATGTGTCTCTCTACCCTCCCTTCATCTTTGCTATGCAAATAGCAAGGGGAAAGTTCTAGCCCCAGTGAAGCAAAATAGCAAAGCCCTGAGTGCTCTCACTCAGGAGTGCTAGGTGACACTTGAAGGACAGGAACAGGAGGAGACTGACATTTTGCAAAGAAAAAACAAAACATACTGAAATGCTTAATATTTTAAGTGGCACTAATTGGGACATGAAAGCACTGCAGCAGCTGAGTGCAGCAAGAGCAGCAGGACATCCTCTTCTCCCCCATCTCTTCCCACCTGGAGAACAGACCAGGAAGGAAATACTATAGGAAGCTGGAGAGAACTTGGGAGCCAAGTAGTGACTAGGCTGAGACACCCAAGAAGGGGGAAGAGGTGAAGAAGTCACTGAGTGGACTGAGGGACCACTGGCTTTTGTGGTTCTGGGGGTAGCAGTCTGGGCATGAGGAGTAATGGGGACAGTCTTCCTTTGAGTTACTGTTTGCATCTTGGGCAGCGCTTTGCAGGGAAGTGGGGCAATGGGTTATTGAGCTGCTTCTCCTCTTGTGGAAAAAGGAGTGGAGCAAGGATGCATTGTGCTGTTAATTTGTGTATTTGATATAAAGGATACCTAGTGCTATGGTCCTTTTACAGTCTGTTTGTAGCCTCACTTTAAGCTGATATTGCTGTCAAGTGCTAGTTTTTGTCCGTGAGGCAACACTGAGAAACCTTCCTGACAGCTTCTGGAAAGATATGGCAGTCTTCATCTCTCCCCCAATTATCTGCTGTATGGGAAACCTTCCATTTTCCTACTGCATTGCCTCCGTTTTCTTTTGGAGGAGACTGCAAGTTTCTAATGTTTAATGGCTGCCTCAAGACTGAATTGTGTGAAAGGCTCTGTACTAGGCTACAGCTCATGTTGAAAAGTCTGTGTTGTTCCCTCTACAGAGATCTCAGCACAGAACCTCAAAAAGAGAACTGGGAGAGTTCTAGAGTGTATTAAGATGCAATGTATTTAAATAACTGTTCTGTCCTTCTTATATGTTCCTTCTACAGTTATACTTTTCTCTCTCTTACTTCCCGCTTTGATGTATTTGAGCTGTATATTTCAGTGCTTTCTGACTTAATATTATAGATAGTGAAGATGCTCGTTTGCGAGGGGGAGTAATGGAATGCAACAGGAAGCTGCAGGTCTCACTTTGGCTTTCCCAGAAAAGGTTTTAAGATGGAAAAGCTAAAGTGGTAAGACGGCTGCTTACCTCCCACTGCTGTTCTCATGGAGGCAAGTGCCAAACTGGAGTGCTCGATATGCTGCTTTTTTTGTGAAGGGTTTTGTGTGGTTGGGTTTTGTTTTGGTTTTTTTTTGCGAAGGGAGATGGTAACTATCAATAACAGAATTCCACAAAAAACATGAGATGCCTGCTGAATTCCAGCCTCTGAGAATTAAATGTACCTACTGCCAAACATAGATGGGATTTGGCTTTTATTTGCTCTGTCTTGGTACTTGCATATTTGAGGTAAGCCAGATGAAAATGGAAATAGCAAAGCTTAACATATTAATTGTGAAGCTTATTAAGTTACAAGCTGTGAAATTTTCAAAAGTATTTAAAGTTAGGTGCAGAAAAAATGGCCCATCTCTGCTGTCCTTAAACATAACAATGTTTGTTTTCCATCATCATCTAAACAGTTTTATTAGACTTATAGGCTTCTGCTGATACCCAAGATAGGATAGACAGCACATATATTAGTTTGATTTATCCTGTTAGTTGTGTGAAATTCCATCATGACCATGCATCTGCAGTGTTTTACTCTGTGTCAGGATTCTACAAAGACTGAAAATACTGTTGGAAATGGGAAGCGAGGCCAGGGGGCACAGGGTGTGCGAGAGCTTTCAAATGACATATAGTTATTATCACTATACTGCAAAATTATTTAAACTACTATTTGAGTGACTATTTGTGGTTTAACTCATCTGGCAGCTAAAACAACCACACAGCTGTTCCCTCACTGCCCTTCCTTCCCCCTCACCCTCCCTGTGGGATGGGTGAGAGACTTGAAAAGGAAAAAAAAAAAGTAAAAGTTGCAGCTTGAGATAAAGACAGTTTAATAGGACAGACAAGGAATAGTAATGATAATAGAATATATAAAACAAGTGATGCACAGCACAATTTCTCACCACCCAAAGCCAATGCTCAGCTAGTTCCTGAGCCGCAATCCCACCTCCTGGCTAGCTTCCCCAGCTTTATATGCTGAGCATGATGCCATGTGGTATGGGATATCCCTTTGGTCAGTTGGGGGCAGCTGTCTGGGTTGTGTCCCCTTCCAGCTCCTTGTGCACCCCCAGTCTACTCACTGGTGGGGTGAGAAGCAGAAAAGGCCTTGGCTCTGTGTGAGCACTGCTCAGCAGTAACGAAAACATCCCTTGGCTGTCAACGCTGGTTTCAGCACAAATCCAAAACACAGCCTGGTACTAACTCCTATGAAGAAAATTCACTCTATCCCAGCCAAAACCAGCACAGTGACTTATGTGGCCCAGGCTTTAAGTTAGAAATGTACTTAATTTAATTTTAAGTCTTAACTGTATATAAAAATAGAAACTATTTCCAAATAATTTCTTGGTGTCAGTTCCTTACTCTGGCTACATTCTTCACTTTTGCTGGTTCTCAGGACAATCATTTTTTTAGTGTTGTAAAGAACTGCACAGACCCTTGAAGTATTTTAAGTTCTCTCAGTACTGTTTTTTCCTCTTTGTCTAACAGATCAGTTAGTCACCAAATAAGACTTTCAGACTCACACAATAGTATGCAAAACTCAAACTGGTTTAGCTATCCATTTTGCTCTTGAAGTTTAAACAAGCTAATTAGTAGCTCTGATACAAGAATACTCACTGAAAGAAAAAAATCTCACTTTTTGTACTGAAATGAGGTATTTTAAAATTTGTAACTTGCTTTCAGTAGCACCTCAATAACTGAGGCAGGTGGATAGCTATAGGTAAACTTGTAAGCCGCCTTTGAAACACAACACCAACCTGTACCATTTTTCAAATCAAGCTTGTACATCTGATCACAAGGCCTGGTCTATTTTATCTTCACTTTCTTTAGCACCAGGTGTATACTGGCTTTAGAGAGCACATTCGGAGTGTCTTTGTTCTTCAGGATACCTAAAAGCTGCCAACACATCAGCAGGTACCAGGTAAAGGCCAAACAAAACCATAGTCTTTCACCTCTTTATTGAAAGCCAGTAATTTTGCATTGGGTCAAGTAAAGGTAAAATTAAGAAAAAAGTCCTGTTTCTTAACTGGAAGTATTGAGACAACTCTAACCTATTCTGTGCAGTGAAATCAGCCTCTTTAAATTTTTTTAATTCATTTTGCATTTGGGACCTGTATTTTAAAACCTCAAGTGACAGATGGCCAATATGATCACATGTGAAACCATTTTAGGTTCCAAGGTTGTGAAGTTCTTGTTTTGCTTTTGCTTTTTTTCTTTTCTGAGCTTCTCTGTCCTCTTAAATTACCAAACTACATCCATGAGTATGACATTCTTTTATACTGCACTACTTTTCTAGTAGCCCATCCTTAGTTTTCTATTCCACAAGCATTTTATGAAATACTGCTTAGAAAATGTAAGTGGATTTGATGATTGTTTGATGCCTTTACCTATTTGCTGTATGACACAATCTCCATGGAATATTTTTTCACTCTACACAGCGTGTATCATTAATTAAAGTCTCAAAGGTGTGCATAAATATAATGTACGTGGGCGGATGTAACTGCTTGGTATAAGCTAGTGCTTGTGGAAGTAGGAGCATGTGAAAGCCACTATTTCATGGTCTGCACTGTTTGTTTCATGGGACTTCTCCGCAGAGCATGTTTCCTCCCTGGAGCGGATGTAAAGGCTGGGGACTGTGCAACCACTGTGAGTACGAATAAAGTGCCGCAAGGAGTGGAAGGGGCTTGTTGCCCCTGGGTGAGGTTGCCCGCTGCTGCTTGGCATAACAAACTTTTAATGGAGTTGACGTAGGGCTGGTTCAGTGCCGCCACGTTCCGAACCCCTAAGGAGGGTTTTGACCTTAGCTCTGGCCGCCCCGGCTTCTTCCTGCCACCAGGCCCGGCCGCAGCCCCGCCGGGCCGCCCCGCACCGCGGGGCCGAGGGTGCCCCGAGAGACCGCGGGGATCCTCTCCTCGAGCCGCGGCCTGGTCGGGCGCCACCGGGGCCAGGCTAGGCCGCCCGCGGCGGGCCCCGCTGCCCCCGCCTTTGGAACCGCAGCGGCGGCACGTCATCTCCCGGGGGCGCGGGCCCGAGCGGAGGGCGCCGTGGGGAGGCGGCGGGTCCCGCCAGGCCGCACCGTCCCGGCCGCTTCAGGCCGCCTGTGAGCGCCTGAGCCCCCGCAGGACCGAGGCAGCGCGGGCCCCTCCACCGGCTCCCTGCGGGCTGCGGCGGGGCCCCGTGATGGGAGCGGCGCCCCCCGCTCGCCCCCCGCTCGGCCCGACCCGCGCTGGGCTGCGGACTACAGTTCCCAGCAGGCGTCGCGCGGGGCGGGCCGGCGTCAGCGGGGCGCGGGGCGGGCGCATGCGCAGCGGCGGCGCTGTCGGTTGAGTAAGGCGGGGTGCGATTGGCTGCGGGCGGCGGCCGGGCGTGGGACGCGTAGTGACGGAAGGAGCGGGGCAAATGGCGGAGAGATGGTCCCGGGCCCCGTCCCGAGAGCGGCGATAATCCCGGCGCGGAGGAAGCGGCGCCGGAGGAGGCGGCGCCGGGGGCCCTAACGCCCGCGCCACCCCGGGAGGGTGCTGCCGCCGCCGCCGGGGGAGGGGCGGAGGAGTCCCGTCGGCGAGCGCCTTTCGCAGGCGGTAGATCGGCAGCCAGAAACCGCGGCGAGAGCCACATCCGCGGCGCCGCCCGGAACGCGCCGGGCCCGCGCGCCGCGACCCACCCCCGCCGCCACGACCGACGCCGAGGTAGGTGCCGGGCGGGGGAGGCGGCCGGGGGCGGCCGCCCGGCGCCCGAGGCCTGTGCGGGCCGCGGAGCAGGCCCCGGCATCCCGGAGGGCAGGAGCCGCCGGCCGCTGCCCCCGGCTCTGTCCCCTTTCCGGGGCGGTGGCGGCCTGGTGGGGTGCGGGGGGACAGCCGCGACCGCCCCCGGCCCGCCGGGAAGTTTTCGGGGCGGGAGTCGCAGGACTTTGTTCGGGGGTGAAGTGCGGGCCGGGGCCGGGAGGGGGGCGGGGGTGGGGTGCGGCCTGCGAGGCCGGCGGCTGCCGGCGGGCGCTGCCGTTCGCCCCGGGGCGCGGGCTGCCCCGCGGCCCGGGGACTTGTGTAATGGGGGTTGGTTTTCCTGCGGGGCGGGGGGAGGGGGCCGGGGAGGAAGGGAAATGACATCAGAAATCGCCGGGCGCGCACGGTGGGGTGACCCGGTTCCGCTAGCACCCCCCTCCTTCCCTCTCCCCCCCCCTCCCCCCCCCGCCGCAGGGGGAGGGAGGAAAAAAGAAACTGTCACCGTGGGATTTCATCAGCTGCTTCTGCCTCCATGCATTTAACCTATTTTCCTTTCCTTTGATTATGTAAGGGCAATGGTGTAGAGAAGAGCAATGAGTAGGGATGGCTGATGGGCTTTCTGGGGAATTATCGGGTTTTTTATGTCTAGCTGGTCTGCCAAGTTAGCTCTGGGAAATGTGGGAGAATTGTGTTTCGGTGTTTTGCTTGCATTTACATTTCTTGCATTGCTCCAAATATTGCAGCGCAATGCAGGAGAGAGAGGCAGGGGGTGTAAAGAGAGTGAAATTGGCCAAGTTTTTTATTTCACACTGAGTGAAAAAGCAAGGCAGAATTGTAAGTAAAGAGTAAAAATCCTGTTCTGATGATGTTCTCATGTAAGGAACTACATTTGTTTTTCCTTATCTTTAATCTCAGCCAAAGATACAAGTTTATAGCATAGTGTATTTCTATTTTCCTGATACTCATCTTTTAACCTATTTCCATCATATCGAATACTTGAGTTTTGACATTTTGTTTCAGAACTTCTTATGAAACAATCTTAATTTTTAAACTTATAAATAGAAAAATGTAGATTGAGGAGCTCTATTTTCTGAAAACAAAGTCCTCTTGACTACAGGAATCTTCTCTTTAAAACTGTAAGCCACAAATCATAATTTAAATCTGTTATATTTGCAGGTGCTGAAAATGTAGTGTTGGAAATACTTATTTGAGTCAGGGTTTGGGGAGGAAAATGTGCTGATGGCGAGTGAAGTGATTTTATTTTTTATTTTTTTTTCTGTAACTATTGTATAGAAATGGAGATATTAATAAATATTTCACTTTAGTTTCTATAGCTTTAAAAACTGGCCTTTGGTGTAAAATACTTTGGTTACTGTCTGAAGTATTTTCAAGCATCAGCAAAATAAAACTAATAAGTTGGATTTGGTTTGCTGTTTGTTTTCTGAAGTATGTGGGGAGGTTTTAGTTTTGCTCTTGGATGGAAAATAGGAAATTACAGCTACTTACAGGGGAGCTGAAAAAGAAAAAGTGGTTTGACAAGGATGTGTTTGGAGCACCACAGGGTAAGCTGATGACCCTGTGGGGAAAAAAGAGGATGCAGATGGGGTTAAAGAGTAACATCTACTAGGAGCAACCAGAAGCTGTCTGCAGAATGGTGTTTCGCAGATGAATTCTGGTCAGTAGATAAGCACATGCCTTTACCATCCATCTGCTGAACTGCTGGGGAGAAGAGTGTTTCCCAAAGTGGTTGTTCCTGTATCTCTTCTGCACTGCAACACCATCTGTCTAGGAAACTTCTGAAGTTCAAATTTGATACTCCTAATTCACTTAAAATTTGCTCAAACATAGATGACCTGATGAATTGCTTGGTTCATGTGATAAGTGAAGGTTGGCCTGGTCTGATAAAGGGAGGCTGTTACTAGTGAGACAATCTTGCTAGAGCGAAGTAATAAAATGGCGTTGTGGGAAACCAGTCTGGCTGTTTTGGCAGAAGATAGTCTAACACTTCAGGTTGAGAAACTGTGAGTGTCGAGATGAAAACTAAAATATGGAAGATAGACAGGATACCACGTATTCAGAGAACTAATAATAAAAACAGTTGTCTTGAACAAGTAGATCATGTGATAAGTTTATTAACAATGATTTTAAGCCCTATTTTTCATATACTTTACTATATATGAAGGCAGTTGACACTTTAAAAGTTGAATTTCTTTGATTCTGTAGCTTAAATAAATGCCCTCCCATTATTATTTTTTTTTAAACAGACTTTTTCTCCAGTATGGAGAGTAATTTCAGAAAGGTGAACTTGATTAGATTCAGACTGACTATAAAGAATTCCAATTTCCTATTTATGTTTGGACCAAAAAAAAAAAAAAAAAAGAGAAACGCTGTTTTACAAAACAGATATGATCTTTGGTGTTCTTATGTTGTCATTTGTCCAGTAGTTGAAGTATTTGTTTTGGGAAGAAGAAACAAAATGATCTGTCTTCCTTCTTGAGTTAAACAAAAGTAGGAGTAGAACACATGCAGGGAACTGTTCAAATGTGTTCCTGTTTAATCTGTTCATATTTAAACTTTATTCTTCTGTGAAAGCAAGCCGTGAATTGGGCTACAGCTGTTGACAGCCAGCAAGCAGTCATGGCTTATGCTGCTCTGCATAAGGTGTCCTCCATGTTCTTAGAAATGGATTGAGAAGTGTCTCTTTGTTCCTGTCCTTTGATCAATCAGATTTACTCATGAGGGACTGCTATGTACCAGTCTTGACTATGACTGTGCAGATGGCATAAACGACATCATACTAGCAAATAATATGCTTGCTAAATAAGTCTGAGTGTGCATGAAGAACATGGGGTGTTGTCATTGTTATTTGTGATTAATTATTTAAAATATCTATAGCAACTTGAAGTGTTCTGACAGGTTTTTATTTAACTACAAAGAGTCTTTTTAAAGCCATACTGTGTTACTGAACTCTAGCAGAGACCTGCATGTTCAGATGTGGTGAAAATATTGTTTAGCTTTCTGCTGATGTTTCATGAAAGCAGTGTCATCTATATTTGAAAATATAAAATCAGAGCAAAATACCAAAAGTAATGTATTCATAGCAGATTTTTCTTAAGGATCCATCGTGCCATTGTTTTATAAATGTGCGAGTAACTGAATTTCAAGTTAACTTGGTAGATACATTACTTATTGCAGAAACTTCTGGCATAATCACATGTAAATGAGTTAGGCTATAGAAAGAAGCAGATGATGTATCTGTTGCTCGTGTGAAATGCACGTGCCTGGTGCTTTTAGGCCTGATAAAGGATGGAAGTACAATCATTTGTACTAAAAACTTTTATGAATTCATGTTTCTTCTTTCTTTTCCAACAGAGAATATGAAACAGGAGCCAAAATGACATCCCGATTTGGAAAGACCTACAGCCGGAAAGGGGGAAACGGCAGTTCCAAGTTTGACGAAGTATTTTCCAACAAACGGACCACCCTTAGTACAAAATGGGGAGAAACCACCTTCATGGCCAAATTAGGACAGAAGAGGCCCGGTGTCAAACCAGATATTTCTGAAGTTCCTAAAAAACCCAAAGTAGAAGATGAGGTAACAGAGGATCCATTTGGATTTGACAGCGATGAAGAATCTCTTCCTGTGTCTTCAAAGAATGTGTCACAGGCTAAAAGCTCCTCTCAGCTGGAACCTGGTGAAGCTGCTCAGTCTGAGGACTTCACTCCTCTGCTTGAAGCTAACAGCAGAATTAATCAGCCAGACAGTGGAGAAAACGTTGCATCCAGCAAGTGCATATCTTTTGACAATACTGTTCCTCTCTTAAAAGAAAAGAGCACAAGCAAAAACGTGGAAGATGGAGAATGCAAAGGCAGCAGTGCTAAACTTATAACTGCAGGTACGTTTACTCAACTGTCCAGATAGTTCTGTTATCCTCCAATTTTTACTAATCTACATTTAGACTTTATGTTTTCAGATGTTGATTGAATGTTTTAATAAAACCTTGGGGCAATTAATTCTTAATTGTAAGAAATTGTAAATCATATGCTATTTAACTAAAAGCGCCAGGAAGCATGCTGCATTTCACACGTTGGTCTGAGATCTTTGGCGCTCTAATCCTTATGTCTGTAAATTGAGATACAGTGAGAGATTGTAGCAGAGCAGGTTTTACAGTGAAATGGTTTCCATGTAGAAAAGCTTTGTTAGAGTAGTATTTTTCAGTTTGGAAAAGCAAATGTGAGAGCTGTGAAGAGAAAATGAGACAGAGATCTGAAAATTCATAGTGCATGAAAGGCCGAGAGGAACAGACTTCAGCAGTTTCATTGGTGCTTCCTGGTTCCAGTATTGTGGAAAATAAAACCCCACAATATTTAGCACAGAAAAACTTTGTAATTCGATGCCTATTTAAATTCTGGAACTCCTTGTCAGACAAAAGTATATACACTATAAATACATACAGCTCTAAAAGGAAGGAAGCTGATGATATTTGGTGGATAAGTCCATCAGTGGCTGTTGAGTGTGGTGGTGGTGGTCTGGATGCGGAGGGGGAGGTTACTTAACAGCTTACTGAAGGAATTCTGTTCTTGCATGCTTTCCTGCAGTATTTGTTACTGACTGCAATTCAGCCAGAAGTAGTGAAAGACAAGGTGGATCTTGACCTGATGACGCTGTTCTTTCAGAATCTATTATGTTCTGTTTGCACTTAGTCAAATGAAGATAAAAAACCATTTCATAACTTCAGAAATTAAATTTAACTGAGAATTAATCTTTGCAAAAAATCCTAGGAGGGTCTTTAAATAAGGGTAAGGAAACCAAGACTGTAGTTCTAGTAATAGTGTTTGGTTTGGACAGTTAGCGTAAATGAAACTTGGATGGTTTAAGAAACTATTATGCTTGTGTGTAGACTGATCCAAAATAAATAAAAATTGTCTCTGAATACGTCACTTAGAACATTGAGCAATTAGAGATAGTGGTATAGTTAGCCAGTGTAAATGTAGGTACTTCAAAGGCTTCTTTGTTATATTGACTATTAAGTTTGATGATATGAGGCTATCTTTCAGAACCGGAGAGAGTTAATTTTATTGATTTGAGGGTGGGGGCATGGGGAAGGAAGGAACCTGGGGGAGAAAAACTTAAGTAACAATAAAAAGGTTGTTTCTTGTTGCGTGGTCTCCTACAGTATAGTGTATCTACTAGTACTGCTTAAATGTCCTTACCCTCCTCGTAATCATTTTCCCCTTCCTGGTTACTCTTGAACTCCAGGTTCAACCAGATTTGTTCAGAGGGCTTATAGATCCTTGAGACAGCAAGCTCGACTATTCCCAAAGAGGGAAGAAAGAAAAAAACAAACAATATTAATATTCCCAGTGTGAGAGACACTGCAATGTGAGCTCAACCTTAACCCACGTACAACAGCATATCTCTAGGTATAGGAAACGAGGTGAATAGTGGTACTGATGTTCATGAAGGTGCTCGTTAATTTGTTTTAAGTGCAATTTGCTAGTCCTTGTCCTGAACCGACTAAACAGTGCATGATTTAAGGTCTCAAGTCTTCCTGATAGCACGTGCCATCATTTTTTCTTAATTCTTAACCTACAATAAGGTGAAAACTGTGACTTAACATGGCTATGGGCAAACTGAGAGCTACAGTTTAGCCTGCTAATTCTGCTCCAAATGTATTATCCTGCCTCAGTGCCCATTTCTTTAGACATTAAAATGAAGGTGATGCAATGTTGGTTAATTTTAACTAATGTTTGGTATTAAAAAGCAGTCCATTTTTTGTGTTGTTTTAATAGTTGTGCAACTGTGTAACACAGTTGAGGATCTCTCTCTTTTATTTAAAATAATATGACTTCCTGTTGGAGGTTTTTTGGTTTTTTAATAGCCTTTAGCTAGTGCTTGTAACAATCTCATTTTAAAGGCTTTGAGGAGCTCTTCATGTGGAAGGCTTCTCATAATCTTACACTAATGTTGCTTGATCAAGACTTAATACTGTTGGAAGAATGTTCATGAGTAATCCTGTATGTAACAGGTAATTTACAGATAGTAGGAGTTCAGGTAAATTAAAAATAGCAAAAAAGTATTCAGTATTAGTAGATAATGTTAGTTCACTTTTGTTAAGGTAGGAGGAGTTGGTAGCTAGACAGTAAGTCATGTCATTGGAAAAATATTATACTGGTAGTTCATATCAAGCAAAAATGCCACAACTTCATAGTTAGAAGGTGAGCTTTTTTGAGAGTCTTACAGTAGGATAAGGTGAAAACCTGCAGAGCAATACTAACTTGGATTTCTGAAACACCTTGGTGGGTTTTTGTTTATTTGTTTTTTAAACTGTTAACCTTATTCTGTAAGAAATAAACCCAAACAGTATTTCACACTAAATTCACCTGCACACAAACTTTAATATAAAAACACTTATGAGCGTGCAGAGCAAATTGTGAGGTGCTAATTTAAAAAAAAAAATCTAATAACTTTGTTCTTGGAATATTTATGTTAGCTTGTGTGCTCAAATTAACATAGTACGATTTTTAAGATGAAAACAAAAGTCAAAGCTTGATGAATTTTAGATGGTATGGCATTTCATAGTTATATTAGTGTATGAATATGTTTCTGATTGGATAACTACTTTCCCTACTCCGGCTATTTCAGTTAAGGAAATACCACTTCTGGCCTTCTTGTATGTGAGTGTGTGTTTTGACTCTGGATGCTGTGATCACGTGCTGTCTTTTGCTGTTGTGTGCCGCAGTGCTGAGCTCTGTAACTCTAGCCTTTGGAGGGTCTAGTCCAAGATGCTGATACTGTTCATCAGAGAAGACACTTGGGTCGAGAGATTTCTCAAGTGGTTGAATGGTGTCTCTCATCTTTGCACACCTCACTCCTGTTTGTGGACTACAAAAAAATATTACTTTTTAAATGTTAATTCTAAGTTAAAATATTAGGTATTTGATGCTTTTAACTGAGAAGTGTTTTAATTGGGCATGGCTTAAGTCTGATTTAAGATTCTGTTGTGATGCTAAGTACAGATTTTGTGGTTATTCTTACCAGTGTCCTTTGAGGCTTTTTGAGATTAAAAGGACAAATTATTGCATATAAAGTATTTGTGATACTTGCTCCCCCCCCCCCCCCAACATTTAGAGTAATAAGAAAATAGCTGTCCGGCATCTTGTCGTTTGTTACTATGTACTGGTATTCAAACAAGTCTTTGTTCTGGAAGTAGTTTTGCTCTTGGTGCTGTAAGGAAACATTTACCTGTTGTCTGCTATTCAGTTCTTTAGTGTTTCTAGGTAGTTCTTAATGCCCTTGTTTCTCGCTTGGGGCTCATGCACCTATCCATAGCAAATCAAAATGACAAAATTAATTCTTCTTAATAACTTGTGCTTGTGCAATACTGCAGTGAAGGGATATTACTGCTCTTAACTACTTTGTGACCCAATATGCAGAATCTAGTTGTGTTTAGTGTCTTGAAAAGCAAGCATACCGAGTGAGTAATTTGCGGAAAACTGTTGCCCTGAAAAGAAGATAGTTCAAGTCATCAGGTCTGTTCCCGACAGGCTATCCTGATAGTACCTTAGTGAATGCATCCGCAAAGCCACTGCATCCTGATTATGTGGGGGGGGCCTATCTTTAGAGTTAAGTTTCAACTTCTCAAATGCAGATTTGTTACATAATTGCTTTTGACAACAGGATTTGCCAGGGTCTTCCGTTCACATTGTTTTAAAGCTTCTATTTTGTGTTTAATGGTGACATTGACATTTTAGATAATAGTTAGGTCTGAGTAATCTTATCTTTCTTCCTCTGCAGAGTTGTTGAGTGCAATTTATTTACCTCTTGAGGAATAATTTCAGTTTAGTCATTTTCTGTCCAAAAATGGAGCAGAAAGTTGGGGGAAACTGAATGAGGTCTAAGCATTTGGCTGTTGTAGGAGACAGCTGGCAGCAACCATGATTAAAAAGAACTGCAGCTGTGCTCTGGCTGGCTCAAAGCATTAAGAAACTGATAGCAGGGAGGGGAAAGGCCTGCCAGAAAATGTGTATGCCCATAGAATTTCAGTGTTACAAGGTTTGTTTAGATGGCAGTAGTTATACTGGATATATAGATAGCTGGGGTTTATCCACAAGTCCTCTCTCCTTCAACTGTTTTTGTTATGTTCCCCTTTTTAAGATATCCCTTCTCCCTTTACACACAGAATTTTCTTGATGTGTCAGTAGCCCAAGTTCAAACTAGTGTGATAATTGTTCTCAATTTTTTTTTGCTTTGGTATTACTCTGATACTTCTTTGAAGATTTGATGCTGGGTTTTTTTCTTGGATGTTTTTCAAAAGTCTGAAATGACTGAAATTCTGTTTAAATTTCAGTATTTATCTTGGTTTGCTAGAATAGCAATACAGGAAAAAAGCCCCAGTGTTTAGGAAGGAATATTCTGATTTCTGCAACATATTTTTCCTAATGGCACGGCAGCGCATACTATTTATGTCCATGTACAGAGCGCACAAAACTTTTTTCCCTCTCAATCTATAACTCCTCTTTCCCAAACAACAGTGAGATTCTGAATACCTTTTTTGGAATCCATTTTTTAAAAGTCATTCTTTCTTCATGGACTTATACAATGAACAGTTCTTAAAAGGTCAAACTTTTGACTGCTGCTTAAATTCTTTCATGTTTAAAAAGTTGAAATAACTTTACATTCAAAACAGTTGGTCAGTGCTCGTCGAAGGAAAAAAAACTGTTAAGGCGCGTACCTCTTAAGTGGGCCAAAGCATGCAGGAAAGCAGAAAACAGTTGGTAAGGAAGCCATTTCAGGTTCAAACTGCCGAGATCTTATTAACTGTATGGAAAATGATTTTCAAGTTCAAACTTAGCTCATATTTTCTTTTAAGAAACTGCCACTGTATTCAGTAAAGGATTTCAAGATATTTGAGTAGTGTCTGAATTCAGACTGACTTAGCCTAAGGATACGTTTGTTTTGACAGTTATTAATCCTAGGATATAATATGCTTTAATATGTTTTTTTCATAAGGGCTAACGCTACAAAAGTTGATGAAGGCAAGCTTCTTTGGCATTTGCCAGCCCCATGTGTTGCCTGTGACACTTTGTCTCGTTTTTTCTGCGAGGGGGAAGTAGTTAGCTTCCTGGATCTGCTTTCTCCTGCTGCTCTGAGCAAAAGATGCCTGTCTGAGCTACTGGTGAGGAAGAATGTGTCGGTTACACTGGACTTTCCATCAGAGGTGAACACATGATACAGCTAGTTCAGGCTCTGACAACTGTTGTATTACGGAGCATAGCAGCTCTTCTGACCCTTGGATTTGATGTTACACAATTTCTCGTCTCTTCAGGACCATTTTAGTTTTAGATTTCTAACCAAGTAGTCTTGTTTGTACTGTTGTAGAGGTCTTCAAAGTTTAATTCTTTGCTGAAAGACAAAAAATAGTTTTCTTTCTGTAGGAAAGGGTTTTAGCATTGTTTACTAAAACTGCAATTTGTCCTTCACTTGTGAGAGTTGCAGACTTTGCATGCAAGTTGGGTAAGGGCAGTTGATAGCGTGCTGTGTGGTATGTTGGGTTTTTACATAATATCAGTGTCTGTAGAGTCACATTATAATTTATATTGTTATGAATGTGGATAGATACAGGTGTGAGGCAGTGTTAAAGTCATGTTTTTCTTGTAAGTATATACTCACCAGAAGAAAAACAGACTTTTACTGAGGTTCTCAGAATGTTGTTGAAGAGTTTTAAGCAAAGCCAGAAAGAAGAGTGAAGGGGGAGCAACAGTTATTCCAGCTCTGAAAGATAAGCTGTAAGACTATAGGTGCAACTTGGACAAAAATACTTACCTGGGAAAACAAAAAGGGTCGAAGTGCAAGGGAAGTTATAGGGCTTTAATTTGATAGAAATTGAGAGGCTGGATATAGCTGATGACAAGCAACCTAGTTTAATTTTTAGCTATATTATTATTGGAGGAGGAGTAATGAAGGAGTACCTTAGTAATTTTGAGGTTTGATGGTTTTCCCCAAAAAAGTTTGCTGGGAAGGAAGTTGTGCTGAACACAGCACTGTGTGTGGTTTGGCCAGGTACGTGTGTATAGATTGGTATGAAGGTGGTATTGAGATATGCAGTGACTGAAGTTACAATGAAAGATCAGTGATCAGGCAGAGTATCTATTGATTGCTAGCTGAAGAAGTAGAAGAGAAAAGCAGCTTGATTGTTACTTCAAAAAACATCTTCCCATACCATTGAAAATTGTGCCTGAGATAAAGTGCTTAGCTCTGTGAATAGTTTCTGCACAAGAGGGAAGGTGGTCATATCAGCCTGCACCCCTGTGAAAGGCTTTTATTTCCATTGAAATACACGGACTTTAAGAAAAGCTGTACACTGGCTGACAGGAGGTATCGCTTTTGCACCAGTGTAAGACAGCCTTTCAGAATGCCTACTGGTATTCCCAGTGGAAGAAAAGTCTATGATGAATTACTTATGGCTTGAACAGGGGTCCAAGGTGAGAAGCAATAATGTGGTAGTTAGGGTTCAGTCTGTCACAGGGTGGAGGCACAGCACGGTGGGGAGTTATGCCAGCAGCAGCAGAACAGTTCATGTTCTGAAAACGTGAAAATCTGTTAGGTTCATGGAATGAAAATAATGGTTTATTAGGGATGCTGAACACGGTGTTACCTAAGTGAAAGGCTGCATCTAGGTGATTTGAGAAAAGAAAAGGTGTCTTCTGTCTCACAAGCTATGTGTTTAGGAGAATAGCTACTCTAGTCGAAGAGATGTAATGTGATTGAGAACTTGTTTTGTACATAGTCTTAATAAATAATAAATTCAAACTTTTCATATAAATTGCTTTGGAATTTTGATATTCAGGGTTCTGGAAAGGAAACAAGAAAAGCTATTCTTAAGGAAAATATTTCTTTGATGGCAGTAAATTAAATCTCATCACTTCAGGGTTTTCTGTGGAGTTCTTCTGCAAAAGATGATGCCACTTAAAACATCTGCAAAGAGGCAAATAGTGTCTATCCAACCTGCATGCAAGCTTGTTGGGAAGTCATTTTGATTCAAAGAGAGAGAAGAACCAGAATTACTTAAGAATTTGTAATCATTGCTATGGATGTGGTGGTTCTATAATTTTAGCTATTTTCGTGTGATTGTCAACCATGAAACTGGTCTTGAGAGTCTAATCTTCTGAGGCTCTTAGGCTTCTTATCTTCTGTTTATGCCTGCTAACAGGCACTGCTTTTTGAGATCTTATGAGCATCAATGGATAATGACATATCTAAGTAAATTTCGCCCATTTCGTAGAATTGTGTATTTTATATCCATAAGCTTTTTTCTGTGTTTCCCAGCTGTTTAATCATAGGCAGAAAATGGATCAAAGGAGTTTAATCTGTAACCTTTTCTCCTTACCAACCAAAACATTTTATTTCCAATGTAGAGCAGAAGAGAGAAACTGTAATGAAATTAATTTTCTTACTTGGCAAAAAGCGTGGCTTCTCCGCAGTTGCTGGTTTTCTGCCCAAACCAGAGAAGACACTGTGGGTATGTCTCACTTGGGCTCTCTTCCCAGAAATGAGGAATGTGATACAAGCACCTGGTAAAGATTCGTCTTTTCCTTTAGCTTGGTCAGCTTTAAGTTATAAAGTGATGTAGCTTTATGCTTGGGAACATTGGTGATGGTGTAACAGAGCCATAATAAATGTTTCTGAGTGTTCAGGAACATCAGACAGAGCTGCAGCTCATAATGAGCTTAAACTGTTTCCTACATCCTGTGTCAGTGGTCTGTTCAGGAGCTGTAGCCTGTTAATGTGTACGTGCCCTCGGTAGCTGGAGGGATCTGAAGGCCCTGGATACACCTTTTTTTTTCTTTTATCTTACTGCCTTCTTTTCTTGATGTTTCGTTTTCTTGCTTTTACATCTGTCTTGGTAGTCAAGTGTCTGTTTGAAGAGAAATAAAGAGGAATATAAAATTAGCGTCATGCCACCTGCCTGCCCTTTTAAAGATTTCATTGCTTCTGACTAACTTTAATATTATCTATACATTTGCAATGAATTCTGTGAATGTGTGGCTAATACTAACAGAAACCTAGTTTAAATTTGTAGGTTTCTTTCCTGTGTATAATAATTCAGTTGTGATCCTTTCAGCATGAAAGTGAAGTCTTCTACAGCTAGTTACCACAGCAATGAAGATGCATAAGGTCTAATGCTACAAAAGCTGTAGAAGACAACATGTTTTCTTCATTTGTACTTTGGAGGATCCTTTTGTTAGCATTATCAAGAATTGCTAGAAATGAGAGAAAACTAACCTGGAGTTCAAGTTAGTACAGCTAACATTTAATACTGGCAACTCTTCCGTGAGTATATAGGGGAAATAAGCATTTGTTTTGCATATGTGATAATATTTTACCATCTTAGCATGTTTTCTTAGCATATCAAAGCTAACATTGACTGTCCTTTTCTGTTCTTCAGTTTCCTAATAACACTTGTACTTGTTGACCAGTTTTGATCAAACTTTGAGTGGTAGTGAGAGATTTCAAAGATACAATGCTATTTCAAGTGTCATAAAAAATGGTTGAGTGAAAAACTGAGTTGAATTGATTCATCCGTTCTTTTACCTCTCTTGTCTGCATGCTGGTAAGGGTAATGCAGTTATAACTGGGTCCCTAATCCATTTTAAAAGGCAGCAGCAAGCTGGCTAGCCAGCACATGTTGCTGCGCATGATTCGCAGTGCATGCTGTCTCCTGCCTGGTCAAAAAGGTTGGTGTTGAGGAGGCTGCGGGGGGAGGGTCGGGGGGTGGTTGAATTGTGGGGCAATGAGCTTTCTTCTGTGAGCCCGGAATCTCTTCAGGACAGAAATTTACATCAAAAGACATTGTTCTCACAGCCTAGGAGACTGTTCTGTGCTCCAAGTGACTAAAATATAGCAAATAAGGTACTGCAGCTCTATCGGTGAATTGTTAACAAAAGGATATAGTGTTTGACTTTAGGCAATTAGTGTTAGACTGTTAATGAGGATTTGATTTTTATGGAGCTGAAAATTATGTTTTCAGACTTAGATCCAAGCAACTTACTCTTGTAAGTTACATGGAAATGAAATTGAAATGGGGACTAGGCTGGAGGATATGTTTGTTGATGGCTGGTTTGGGTTATGGTATTTTTTTGCCAAGAGCAGCATTCAGTTTCCTAACAAACTTTTCCCCTTGACTTTGTTTTGGATTCCATCTTGGTATATGCTGTACCCTAAGGATCAGAGTATGAAATTGTTAACTCTTGCACCTTCGGTAGTTGATGATGAGAGTGTTATCTTTTCTCCAGACTTCAGTGTTTCCTCTTCAAGTAAGAAGGTTCTGTGAAACTTTTAATCTCCTGTGAGAAATTATAATAATTGTGTTTATGGCTTCCCCTTTCAGCATTAACCTGCTCGCTGCTTTTAGGCCCTGCCTGGAACAGGTTTTGACCAAGTTTGAGTCAATGCAGGGGTAAATACCATTATGGTGAACCTTGAGCAGGAATGAGGATAGTTTCTTGTAATGTGTACCCAAATGCTAAATGACGCTGATCAGTCAATCATATCAACATAGTTTCATTACTGTAAATATCCTAGTATGTCATTAGTGATGATATGAGAAAATACCAGTTTGAGCTGTCTAAAAAATTCTTGGAAGAATTTCTGAAGCTGTCCAGGCAAAAAGATAAGTAGCTGTAGTTTGACAAAACAGAGCAACTCTGGCAAGATATATAACAAATCCTGGAAAAACACTTCAGGCTCCTGGGACCACTTGTGCAACCTCTTAAGCTTCTCTCTCTGCTCCTCCCTGACATTTACTTTCTCCTCTCTTCTCCCCAGGTACTTTCAGGTAGTTTCTAGTATTCTCTGCCTGTACCTCCTTTCAAAATCACCAATAGGAAAACTTTGTGTTAATTACTCATTGAACTGTTTCTCATGCTGGGCATCTTTGCCTGGCTGCTCTGGACTCTGCTGGCCTACTGCAGCTGTAGGTAACACAGCTGGGTTCTGCTTGTTCCTTTTGATCTCTTGATGCTTATCCCTAGGTGCTGGAATCAAGCTCACTTGTTTCAGGGAAGATTGCATTGCACTTACAGGTGATATTGCTCAGTGGCTGTCACAGCTTTCTGTTGCTTGTACCAGTAATTTCGCCTTATGTGTACTTGTCATTACCAGAGGTGAGAAGGAAGTAATGAATGTGTTCCACGTCACTCCAGGCAGTGGGGGACAGTTGAAGGTCAGATTTAGAATTACTCATATTTTTGCATTTTTAAAACCTTTATGCGTTTGTATCTGTGTTTCTTTGCCATTTTTTATACAATACAAAGTGAGGGAATCACTTAGCCAATTGTGGAGATAAATTGCCCGATGGTTTCTTTATTGGTTCTTCTAGCAATTTTTTTTTCTTATTTCATCATCAATCCGGAAGTGAAATTTTTTTTGAGCCAGGTGAATAGAGAGATCCCTTTTTATGTTCACTGCCTGTGCTAGAAGGCAGCTTGAATTAGTACCAGAGGTCCTGCTCAACTTGGTCTAGCATGGCTTTTGCTCTGGAAAAACTATTGGCTTTCACGTTTTTGTTCTTTAAGACAATATATAACTAAAGATTGGTGGTAAGAAGCATATTGGAAGTTGTCTGTCTGTCTTCAATTAGTAACTTTGTTTTCGTTGTAACATTCAGTTTAAAACATTTTATGGATGGTATAGAATTAAAACCAAAGTGATTCTTTTCACTATGGCAGTTTCTGAAAGCCTTGCAATTTTTTTAGACCTTTCACCATCTCAACAAGTCTGTAATTATGCGGTGTCTTTTATTATTACCGTGATTGAACTAAATGTTTTGTGGGTGGGGAGATATTCCTTCCTTTTCTCATATAGTACAATGAAGAAATAGTAATGCTTCTGAGGGCTGTTTGGGAGCAGATTTTCAGGTAGATGTTAGTTTCTTAAGAACAAAAAACTTGGGCAAAAACTTGGGTAAAACTTCACTTGAAAATAAGGGTCAGATGTATTATGGATACTTAATGAAAAAATAAAGTTGAAATTTGAGACATGTTAATGTTAAAATTATCAGAGATGTGTCTTATCTCTAAAGAAAATTAATTTCTCTTTTTTAAAAATGTCTTTTAAAAAGATTGTCTAGAATAGCATTCTTCCTTTTGTACATCTTAAAGAGGAAAAGGCTAGAGGTAGTCTCACTGTAGCTACTTGTAGTAGCCAGAAGGCATTTTCTGTGTTGTTGAATATATAGAATAGTATTTGTTCCATCTAATAAGTGAGTGCTTATATTAAATAAGTATTTTTAAAAAAGATGTGAACAGAATATTCTCTTTGTATCCATCTAGTGTAAATTATGTAAGTCTAGATGTGCATTTGTTTGGTTTTTCAGTAATAAACCTTTAAACATTAAAGATTTATTACTGGAAGAGCAGTGGGATTTTGAGAACTTGGTTATATTCCCACTGTTTGAACATTTTCATATATCTAGAGGACTATAAACTATTACTTTGTATAAATTTAATATCTTGCAGTGTATGAACTTGAATTTTTGTCTCTACAAAGCTGACTTGGAAAATAATCATCATAATCACTTAAATACAGCTTTGGAGTTTGGTTGTGTGCATCTCTCTGTGAAAACATCTCAATGTGTTTGGTAGGAAAGAGAAGTTTGTTTTTTTTTTTTTAATTCATCAACAATACTTATGACATCCCAATCTTGCTAGTGACATAAACTAGAGCATAAAATAAAACAAAAGGTATGTATGAATGTGTGGGTGGTTTTTCTTTATCAGTTAACATTTAATTTAGACCTGCCAGTCATTTAGATTGGTTCTCTCATACTTGGGTAATTAAGTTCTAGAGGTTTAAACAGAAAACAAATCATGATTACTACCGAAGATTGTTATGGTTCTTAAGAATGTTGTGCTAGTACCTGGGGAAAAAAAGACTCTCTGGTGGATTATACAGTTAAATGCTATTGCTGATCTGAAATTACTTGGGAGTCTTATTCTGGTATTTGAGCCTAAAAAAGAGCAGTTAAAATTGGGAGGAGAAATTACATGACTCTTTTGAACTACTGAATATCTAATCATTCAAAATTAGTTCATTTTCTCATATTTTTTCTCTGCTTTCTGTACCTGTAAATAAAATTGTTACGTTTCCTACAGTCATGCTACTGTAATAGTTACTACAGATAAATATAGTAATTTTTTAAATCAAGGTTATCAGAATTGCTGGTATTGTACACCTTTGGGCAATTAGCAAGTGATTTGCAGTAATTTCTGGTATAGAAGCTTCAGTCTGACAGCTATTGACCTACTGATGAAATGAAAACAGTGGCTTGACAAAGTATCCTTTGAGGAAGTATTCCTCTAAATGTCACTGCTTAGTTTTCCACTAATGCATTATGATAATCCAGTTGTAAAGCCAAACCTTCTATCTAGTGTACAGGAAACAGTTCACTGGTTACATGTTCTATCAGCCTTGCTTATTATTAGAAAAGGAAAAACTTCCCTGCTGCAGTTACTGAGACTTCTGAAGTACTGGACGGTTTTAAAATTTCAATGTCGCATAGGCGCAAAAGGGAGGAGGTGAACTGCCACTTATTTGATGTTCAAGAGTAAGTTTGTACGCTGTATTAAATTACTAGATGAGATTGAAAAGTGAGATGTAACATTTTGTTGATACTTGTGGAGTCTTTTCAGAGACAACTCAAAATTCTAAGTTGCTCATGCACATACTTAAAGCGATGCATAGCTTACACAAAGGCAACAGAAGTCCTACTGTGGTACAGAAAGCTGTTAATGATGAATGTTTGACTTTTAAGATAATTTCTTGGAATTGTAGTAAACCACCAATAAAGCTGTTTGACTGTGATAAAATGGATTTTTATTTATTAGTCAGCTGAGCTGACTGGAGAAAGTGATTTTCCTCACATTTAGAGATGAAGAGAAACAACGAATTCAAGGCTGGAAGGTGTAGATGTATGGTGCTACTGCCTTAACCCATTCTGATCCAATTTTACTAGTATGTGGGTGTACTAATGCCTTGAAGTACCTGTGTGTTTTTGGTGGTTCTCTTAGAGGCAGCGGAGACTGGCCTTGAGGAATTAACAGCTAGCTCAATTTCCTCAGTTTTGTAGTTGGGGCTGTTGAGAATGAGCATGAGAAGAGTCTGCAGATTGGGTAAGTGTGAAATTGGAGATGCGAACAGGAGCTGCTCTGGGAAGAAAAAAGGAGAAGAGCAGGCAGGTTGGGTAAGTGTGAAATTGGAGATGAGAATAGGAGCCACTCTGGGAAGAAAAAAAGTTACAACCTCATTGCAGCAAGTACAGAAAAATTGAAATAGAGAAAATAGATGTGAAGATTGTTCTTGTCATGATGCATCTCTCAACTGATGCTTCAGTTTGTCCAAATGAGGCTGCTGCAATAAGAGAGTAGAAAGTTTTGTTCCCTTAATAGGTCACAGACAACTAGACTGTGTTGCTTGCTCAGTCCTACAAATATTAGGCTAATTTTAGCACATTCTGAAATATTCTAGAACAATTTGTAGAATAGTTGTTCAGTGTATGTAACTACATCATCAAAATTAATATTTCCATTGAATGAATTTTAGTTATCTGTTTGGATTTATTATTATTTGGTGAAATATCTAATGTATATTAGAAAAACTTTTTAAAATAAAAGCAGCACTGTATTTGATGTGTCATAAGGATCATCTTTCTTACAAAGGCCTAGTAGGTGATGGCTTTAGCTCTTGGTTACTGACAGAGTAACTTCCTGGCAAGGGACTGAAAAAGTAAAGTGCTTTCAACTGCTAAACACTACTTCAGAACTGATGAATGAACAGAAGAATTCAGGGATTATGTTTTGGATGACGTGATCTTAAGTGAAAGACTTAAATATGCACTCTGTGAATATCTTTGGTTTTTGCGTATTAAAAAGCTGGAGTTTTAAGAGAACATATGTGAAAGTATGTATTATAGAGTAGTCGTGAGTTTTTTGTGATGTGTAATAGCAGAGTGTAAAAAAAACCCAACCAAACAAAAAAAACCCAAAACCCCACAACCAAACAAAACCCTCCAGTTTTTTCAGAGTAGTTGATTAATGTTTCTTTGGAGACAGGTTCCTTGGTAATTTTTTCCATTAATTTTTTGTCAGTGCTATTCACATGTATGTGCTATATATATTTTTATACATCTTTGGCTTCTTCAGTCTGTTTTCCAGGCTTGATGTGTTCATCATCTTTTCTGCTTGAGAGTACAGACTGTAGCTGAGAGAGTGATTCAAGCTAAGACAACGTAAAATTAAATTTCACCTGTTGTCACCTCAAAACAGATTCCTGAATTATTTGACTCTTTGATTGTAGTGTGCGTACGCACACATGTATTCTGTTCCTTCCCTGGGAAGATGAGGTTTGATTTGGTCCTGGTATGAAATGCAACTCTTTAAAATCCCAGACTTCCTAGGGATGAGAAAACCATTCCTTTTCCAGATACATGTACTGAAACTTCTTACTAGCAATTCAGTAAAGTATCATTTAGTAAGCAAATACAGGCATATTTTAAATGTTGCTTAAACTTCTATTAATGCAAATAAATATGCATTCAGACATGGAACAATAGTGGTGAGGCTGCAAAAATAGTGTGTTTTAGCAAGAAAGTCTGAAAAATGTTTGAGTTCTATTTGCTGTTTTTCATGCCTAACTATTATGGTGGTCTTCAGTTGCACAATAATATTAAACATATGGGGGGGGAAAAAGGAACATATTGTATACTGTCAAACTCACTCTTTGATTACAGACAGATTAATTTTGATTTGACCTCTTAGATTATCACAAGCATGAGCTTGAAATGGGAATAACAAGATTTTTTTGTCTAATGTATTGATACTGACAAAGGTTAAGCAAGATTCCACCGCTGAGATGGCTAGGACTGACATTCTTTGGGGAATTTAGTTTTGCATTTCATATATTCTGTAAAGATTTTTTTATTATTTCTAGCTGACTATGTAAACTTCTATGACAGACCTCAGCTGGATTCTCAGAAAACTTAGATGCAGTTTGTGAGATACTATTTGTCCTGTCTCCCTGAGGAATTTAAGCTTGGACTAAACCAATTTCCTGCAAAACTTGACTTGGTAGTCATTTCTTTTACTAGAATTTTCTGCTTGTGCCTTAAAGTTCTTTTATAAGCCATATGTGCAAGTATGGCATTTAGATGATGCCATTTTAATTTGAAAACAAATGAACAAAAGTCCCTAGAACAGTACCAATGCTCACTTACTGATCAGGAAGGTTGAAACCTTTTGGTCAGTGCTATGAAACCTCTGTGCCGTTTGGGTAAGTGGTAGCTGCTGACATTTAATGCAGTCAGGACTAGTGCTAAAGGATGCTAAAGCCTTCATTTTACTGGTGAGTTTAGGAAGCATTTGCTGCCTCGCAAATTTGAACCTTATGGATTGTGTTCTGCCAACAGAGCTTCTTTTATTACTGTAGCATTCTGTGCCTGTGTCTTTTAAGCATGTTCTCTTCTAGCATTTTTTCCCTACTTGTCCCTGTCCTGGTTGCTTCTGTTTCGCTAGTTTATCTCATCATGTGCTACTCTTCTATGCATCAGGGTCGTCTGCGTTCCAGTCAGACGTCTTATCTTGCTTCTCCTGGCCCAGGCAGCCAGTACAATGAGTGTTGATAGTAACGGTAGACACCTTGGTTCCTGTGTTTGGTTATACTGTCTCACAGAAATTTCAAAGAAATTTCAAAGAAATTTCTGCTTATCTTGTTTCCAGGAAGTAACGCACTTTTGTTTCTGGGTATCTTTGTGTGTGCATGAGGTGCAACAACAGAGCACGACAGATGCAATCTTCATGAAACTCTAATACCAAATCCACTGAGCTTTTGTTGGTATTCAGGGCAACCAAAGATAATGGTTCCCTACCAGTTTAGAGGACAACGGGTGGAAGACTTAGTATTGTCTTTCCTGGCATTACTGTTGCGTGGGTGCTGGTCGGCTGGAAACAAATCTTAAAAAACCTGATTTCTTACAGTGGAATTTGACAATGTAAGATGCAAGTGTGGCTATGAGTTGGAGAAGTGCGATGCTAACTTTTGGCAGCAGCTCTTCAGATCTGTAGAAATTCATTGTAGAAACCTGCATTTCAGAAGTGATTGAATTTAAAAATGTGATGGGAATTGCATTTTCTGTATTTCTTCTGGAAGTCCAAATATTTTAATTTGAAGCAGCAAAATAAAATAACAGTTACTGAAGTTGTGTGCCATTCTGTTCAGGGTACATTGGTCAAAACTTACGATACAGTCTGTAACAGGGACTGTAGCATTTTTAATAGAGATATGTTAGTGGATTACTCTTACTGGTTTTAGTAGCTGTACAGTTGCTGCGTCAGGCAGGGAATTATCTTATAATTTTCAGCAAATTTACTTAATTGGTAGGTTCTGTAGCCCATGCTGATTTTCATTTCTACTATGATGTTGCCTCACTACTACCTAGTTCTTAGACCAGGAATATCTGAAGGAGCAGCTGTAACCTGCTCATGCATTCCCTTTCCTGACTACAGTAGGCTACTATAATGCATCTTGTAGTATTAAAAATGAATATATGCAAACTTAAGTAATTCATTGATTCATACATGTTTTGAGTTTCCAATGATATTATCTGTTCTTTTCAGGTTCTGTGCAAAAACAAAAAGTACTTAAAGTGGGGCATCTGAAGCAAATCAGACACTAAAATCTGTATCATAAAACTTACATTTGAAACACTAGTGTAATTGCAATAGCTTGCTGTAAACAAGGATTTGGGAGGGGTATGTTTACATAAGAATAAAATACAACACAATTATAACCTGTGTACAGGAAGGAGGTTTTTAATTTTATAATCACTTTTTATCTCTAATTATTCACTCTAATTCACTTGTGTGAAACATTGTTGATTGACTTCACTGAAAATTTCACTGCAAACTTTTTCTCCTTTTTTGTGTAGGTTGTATAGATAAATAAGTGGTTGTATTTAGGGTTTACTATTGCTTTTTTCATTATGCACATGTTTTCAAAGTGACACTTCAAGTTAGTGTATATTTTTGTTAGAAATGGTGAGAAGATTTTATCATGACAAAAATTTTAAACTGGAAAGCTTAAAAAGTATAAACCAGGAGGACAAGGACCTCTTTAATTTTTTTGTCATTGAATACTGTTATATTGTGACTTTTCAAAGTTGCCCACAAGGGTGATTTTTTTTAATAATGCTTTTTAGTAATAAATTTATCTTTTCTTGTAGATAAAATACAGAATTTGAATGAAGATAATGAGAAGAACAGTCATTTCATCTATGAGAATGCTGAAGACAGTAACAAAACCAATGCTGAAACTACAGACACTTCTGGATATAACATTGAAGCCAAGGACTTGCCTGATTCTTGGGACTCCCACATTGGAAAAACAGCAGACTCTTCATCGGAAACATCTCAGATGAAGGGGCCATTAAGAACTCACTTGTACGAATGGGAGGATGAAACTGAAGACACCAGAACTGGAGAGTCTATATTAGATTTTGACAACGAACATCTCTCAGAGATGAAGAGCAAGGATGAGGAGTGTGACAAAGAAGATACTGAAAATCCAAAGGAAGCCATTAGTGAAGAACTTGTGCAAACTATTCCTAGGCCAAGCAACTGTAGGACATATTGTCGATCCAACAAAGCAAAACCGCAGGGGGCAACAAATTTTGACAAGCTAATGGATGGCACTAGTCAGTCTTTATCCAAAGCAAACAATGAGTCAAATAACGATGGTCTGAACCCAGCAAGAAAAGTTTCTTTAAGTAGTGGGACCAGTTTTAGAGGGACGGTTGGACGGACTAGAGACTACACTGTTCTACATCCATCTTGCTTGTCAGTTTGTAATGTTACTATACAGGATACCATGGAACGAATCGATGAATTTACCACAGCAGCCCCTACTGACTTGGGAGAAGCTGGACGCCTAAGAAAAAAAGCAGACATTGCTACTACAAAAACTACGACCAGGTTTCGACCAAGCAATACCAAATCCAAAAAGGATGTCAAATTAGAGTTTTTTGGGTTTGATGATCAAGATGAGGGAGGGGGAGATGAAGGCGCCTCTAGAAGTTCTGGGAGTTCCAATTACAAAATCAAGTACTTTGGGTTTGATGACTTAAGTGAAAGCGAGGATGAAGATGAAGAGTGGCAGGTAGCGGAAAGGAAAGCTAACAAAAAACGAAGTAGAACCACACCATCTTCTTCGCTACAGTCAACCTCTGATGGCAATGAAAACTGTTCCCAGGATAGCCAGCTCAGTACTAATGCAGGTAAGGAGAATTCTTCTGGAATACATACTTAGCTTTTAAATTTAGTTGACCTTTATATTTTGTTCTTTTTGCAGTATACCTAGGAGTTTGTTGAACAGTACTACTGATTTGGAAATCTAAAAGCTAAATTTGCTTATTTCTGCTGTGGTCCTGTCTGGTGTTTCATAGCTGTCTTGAAGTATGCTTTATACCTCTTGATCTCTTGCCAGAGGTAGAGTTTTTCTTTTTTGATCAGAAGATTCTTACCTTTTTGGTGCATTGAGCACACAGTACCTATGCCTGGAAGGCAGATATCTTCCCACAGAAGCTCCACATCAATCCAGAATTATAGAGCTGAGTGCAAAAATTGAAGTAGCTCTTGGGCATGTGAATTATCTTTTTTCCTCTTTGTGCTTTTGAACGTGTTTGTAAACAATTTGGACCTTTCTCAAGTTCCATCTTATCCAAGGATGCATGGCTCGAGGGAGAGGCTGTGGGGACCCAGAGACTGTCAGTCAGATGACTGGCTTTGGGTATGCCTCTGTGTATTGATGTATTTCTGCTTTTGCTTCCAGTTTTCAGATATCTCCATCTTCGGCATAGGTGGTACGTGTCTGTATGTATGTATTTGTACACACGCATATAAATGAGTAAAACTGTTCAGGCGGAATTTACTGAGCAGGTTCTGGTGTTTGAGTGCCTTTGAAAAATTCCACTTCCTTGGTGGTCATTTGGGTCCCACGACTTTGATCGAGGTTGAGGTGTGTTGGTGAAGAAGAGGAGGAATAACTTTGGTGAAAGATTGCCTTTTGGCTTTTTCTTTTTGAAAAAGTCTAATGCTAAAGAATTATGCATGTTGGAATAAGTATTTCAAAACACTGTTCCTGTTCTAGGGAATGTTTTGGTCCTCCATTTTGGAGCATGGAGCATGAGAAGTTTTTATCCATTCACTGAAGTTGTTATGTTTTTAAGACTTTGGCAAGATGTATTTCATTGTGATGGGGAGAGGGGAGGACTCAAGTCTAGCCTTGCAAATGTTGGAGAAGCTGGTTTTTTCCTACAAATAGCTTCTGCTAATACAATCCAGAAATCAAATTTCATAGGAAAACAGCATTCAATTCTCTGTTTTAATTATAGTGGTCTCTAAAACCAGAATTGTCTGTAAGACTCTTAATCAAAGGTAAATGTAACTGCTAGGTTTTTTCGTGAATTCTAAAAGGGCCTAATTGATATTGATGTTATAGGAGAAGATTGTGTTTTCAAACAAAAAAACCTTGATGTGTTTTCATAAAATTTAATTATAGAATCATAGAAGTCATGAGACACTTGCATTCCAGCCTCCCTGGAAAATGGGTTTAACTTATGGCTGCTTATGAAAGACTCCATCTGAGTCCCTTTCTCTGATGAGTCTTTGTTTGTTCAGCCGTTTATTCCAAGGAAAAACCCTTATATAGTTAATGCAGCTGAGATGCTGACCCATCAAATAATCCTTTCAGCTGCTGTCCTCTGGACTCTCAAAATATCTACAGTTTGCATTCACCACTACATTGATCAAGGAGACCATTATACTCTGAGGTATCACAGATTATTTCCTGAAATATTTTCCTAAGAGATTCCCATGGCAGGTAGATGTAAAAGTGTGTTTTGTTAGTTTCCTATATACATTTCTCCGGTACAAGCTACCTCTCAGTGTCTCTGCTGAGAGATGCTTCCCCTTTATTTTGCATCTCCTCTGCTCATTTGATTCCTGTTTTGTGCTACTGTAGCCAGGTGAGATTTGACTTGCACTTTTTCTTCTGAAAATTGAGTGTGGTGTGAAATTATTTCCCTACATTGCCGCACATTCCCTAGTTCAAACTTGTACTACAGATTATAAGAACTGGGAGTTTGATGTTGCCCTAAAATTTATAGGACTCCTTGGTGTATTTCGCGCTGTCTTCTCTCAGACCTTTGAAAATTTCGGGCATCATGATCACTCAGAACAGTCATATTAAGGTCCTTAAGTATAGTAATGCTGAGTCTGATAATTTATCAAGGACTTCTGGATCTAAGCCTGAAGTTGCTGTAAATTATGTGGCATTGCTATGAGTTATCATCTTTACGTACTGAAAAAAAGTGACTTCTGTGTTCATGGAAAATGCTAGTTTTGAATCCAAGCCTCAGAAAAAGCTTTCAGAACATCTTGTGCAATAAAACTTTTTCCTGAAGTTATAAACAGTACTGAGAGGTGCTAATGCTACCTGAGTTCTACGTGTGCTGTTCTTTTTTGTACTAATGAATAAATCCACAGATGAAAATCCAGTGTTCCTGTTCCAGGTTGACAGGTGGGATGCCAGATTGCTGAATTCCAGCCCCGGGAAGGGTGTGGAGTTGTTTTAGCTGCCTACCGGGTTAAACCACAACAGTACTTTGTAACTTTGAGCCTGAGATTTTTGGTGAAGCTTTAAGTTCTAGTTAAAGTTGCTTTTTTTTTTTTTTCCCTTTCCATTGCAATCTGAGATTCTCTCCTATTTGTCAGTGTAGCAGGCCAGTGAAGCAAAAGCCCCTTTCATTCGTGAGCCTCGCAGCTGTAGTCTGCCAAAATGCCAGGGCCTAAAAGTACTGATGAGACTTTACTAGATCCAAAACAGTACCCATATGTTTCATCAGCCAGCATACAGGGTGACTGTAGTAAAGAGCAGCTTTTAATATCTGGACAAATGACTTAATTACTTGACTGTATTAATCAACGGGGGGTTGTATTGAAGAGAAATCTGAACTAATGGCAAAGAAGAGTAGGGCTTAGCCAAAAATAACTTTTAAGCTTCAGTTGTGAAGAGCAAACCTGTATCTTTGGAATGGTGTTATATTCTGGAAATAGTGGCGATATCAGTTTCTTTTTCTAAAGATCCTGCCATGGCTGTCCGTAGTTTTGGTGGTCACTAAAATTTCTAATGTATTTAACTTCTGAATTGGTAGTCTCCCACCTGTTCAACTGGGACACCTAGGACCGTGTTAATGCATGTTTTACTACATTTCATTTTGGCCAATGACAAATTATTACAGAAAGTGACAGGCATTAAAAAAAAAAAAAGGAAATTATGTAGATTGACATAGAGCAGTTGCCCTGAAACCTGCTGCTAAAGGAAGGTGTGAAGATCTATCCTCTATTACATGCTTATTTTTATTTGGTTCACCTCCTTCTTCACTATATATGTCATAAGCAGTATAGTAATGATGAACTACAGTACTCTTGATTTAAATTATAGTAGCAGTTATCCTGTTATTGTAGTGTAAGTGTTGCAGCTTAGCCTTTTTTTTTTTTTTTTTTTTGGCTTCGTAAATCAGTTCTGATATGCAACTAAAACCTTGTGTCATGCATTCATTTTCCTTTCAGTGATCAAGAGGAGATTCCTGTAATCTTTTTGGATAATAAAATAGCTTTTGTATATCAGCATATTTCTGGTGAGCAAACTTGCCCTGTTTTTTTTTTTTTTTTCTTTTCTGGCTTTGCATCTCCTCAAAAACTGAGTCACCTTAATTGAGTAAATGTTTTTAGCCAGTTAAGAGTACATCAAAGTCCTCAAAGGCAGAGTCCTATTTGGACTTCAAAAACTTCTGCAGAATTACCCTCAGGCAGTAAAACAAAACTGGGTTATTTTTCCCCAGGACATTTACTGTGGTGTTGCCTTCTAGCTGGTCTTTGAACATCTTTCCAATTTTAGCTGAGACAGGCAAATTAACTCAAAGATTATAAACACCTTGAAAAATAGTTGGATAGAGGAGGAAAAGGACTTACATGCTCCCATATTGAGAAAAAGGTCAATATGCTCATCTTTTCTGAGGGGTGGGGGACACAACCATCCATACAAGAGAAAGCCTTTGGAAAACAAGCTTGATAAGTGTCACTGCTCACCAAACTACTTGTGTCTTTGCCTGGCTCAGTTAATGTTAACAAAAGACTTCTTCCCCACATCCTATTTAGTTTAAATTTGAAAATCTGGTAAGACATATATGCAGAGTGCTTTTAAAATACCTAGAAGGCCCCAAAGACCATTGCTCAAATAAAAGCATTCCAGATAATCTTACAAAATTGTAAGTGTGTCTGATACACTAGCAACATCAAAAAATGCAAAATTATCCTATTGTAAGTAGGAGTTGAAACATTTTTATCAAGAAGTTTCTTTGAATTTAAAATTACCTAATTTAAATGGGATAGTTCAGGATCACATAGGAGTAGAGTTCAAACAGAGAGACTTGGATGATTTTAAAATTGTGACTTAGTTGATACAGAGCACTATTAAGCACTATACCAGCTCCGAGTCTTAGTGCAAGGCACAAATTATTGTGCTGATTTTGTGGGTGAAAACACATCTTGCATTTCTAGAGTGACTTGCGTGCTTGTAATTACTGTAGTCAGGTGAGTTACTTTTTAGCTTTTAATCTACAATAGGAGGGTCCAGTTCTGTTGGTTTGACTGTCTTTGGGAATTGCATTCAGGGTCTGTCTGCTTCAAAAGTATTTCAGCATTTGTAAGGATGTATATCAAAGCAATTTGATTTGACTCCTTTAATGATTAAGTTCCAGCAAAGGACTAAGCTGACTTTTATATAGATTTGGAAGTATTTTGCATTATTTAAGTTAATGATTATTGGTCTGTAATAGTTTTTACTTTGTTAGATTAATTTTGTCAAAACATATTTTAAAGGCAGTTATTTTCAGAGGGGTTGTTCATGTTGTGTTCTCAAGCTCTTGTGCTGACATCGTACAACTAAACTGAAAACCAGTGGTTTAGGATGCAAAAGGCTGGTTCCAGTAGGTGCCTTGCAGTGGGCATCCTACCTGCCCTGGTGCTGCCAAGTCCATTGAAAGTTACCGCAATTTAAGAAACTTTTGAGCCTTACTTTAAGAATATTTCTATCCCTCAAACTAGATTAGTTTTGTGTCCTTGTGAGTGCCGTTAGAAATTCGCTTCCCTGATTTGCTTTTGATTGCTTCCTTACCCTAGGTGCTTAGCTGGTCCTGTTCACTGGATGTGAGTGCACTTGGGATTAGAGTAACTGATCCAACCTGCTTGTGGTTTTGCAGTGCAGTTTTCAAATAGTGGCAGCTTCTCTGGAATAGATCGGTTTTCTAAACTGTTCATCAGATGAAACAGTGCTTCTCTGTGCCTGTCTTTATTTCCGTCTTGAAATTTATGGTAACTTCTGGTTTGTGCCAAGTAAAAGAAAATAAGCTGGTCTCCGAGGGATAATGCTTCAAATACAACACAAGTTTAAAGAAAAAAAAATAGGACAATGATTTAATTAGATCAGTGAATTGAAGATTTACAGTCCAAAACTGAGTACTAGAACTACTGGTAATGCAAGTATTGAATACATTGAAAGTTCCTTCTAGCTGACTCCTTTCTGAGTTGATGATCGTATTTTTTTAATACTGCTTATAGCAGAATAAGCAAATAAAACCTGGATGCCTTCATGAAAAGTGAAGGAGGATCAATTCTTCAGTCCTGTAATTGTAGTGGGAAGTATTCTTCTTCTAAATCTCTTAACTTACACTTTTGAAGAATCCTGTCTACTGTTTAATTCGTCTGCTGCTCACAGTTGTAGCTGTGAGCCATAAGTAGGCACATATAAAATGTAACCGGGGTTTCACAGGAGTATAAAATAGGAAATAATTTGATGCTTACACAGTGGGCAAGAGGTGCTACAATAATTGTGACCATGTACCTTGTAACATATCTTTTGTGTCTTACGACAGTCCAGTCAGTAAACCTGAGCTCCCTATAGAACTGTGTTTGGCTTTCAAGCTGATTTTTCTGATGAAGATGGATTGTTTATTATATAATTTCAGAAGCTACACATGTGGAAATGTCAGATGCAAGAAATGCTCTAGCAACTCAACAGCTTTCAATATGGTTGTTTCATGTCTATATTTACCTTTTACAGATCTTCTGGAGTTCTCAGAGGACGCATCTGGTGTGCCTGAAGGCAATAAGAAATCCACAAATAAACAAGGTGATAAATCTAAGGAAAACACCAGGAAGATTTTTAGTGGGCCAAAGCGGGTGAGTAATAATACTGAGACCAAGACAAAGTTCTTATTTTAATTAACTCTTCAGTATTGATGTTTCTTCCTATACATGTAACAGGGCTTTTGTCCCAGTTTATATCTGCACTTGAGATAGTTTCTTGGCTTTGAAGATTATATCTGGAAAAGTAAAACCTTCAAGTGCAAAATTTTTATATCAGTTACTGGGAATTTCACTTTTCAGATGCAAGTCTGGGGTTGCAATGGTAACGTACAACCTAAGTGCATTACCTTCTAGATGATTGTTAAAGCAAAGCGCCATTAAATGCTGTGTGGTTTGGGGTTTTTCTCTTCTTTTTTTGCTCTCCTAAGAAATATATATCATCTTGTAGGATCGAACCTTTCTGCAAGCTTCACATTTGTCATTGGTGTAGTCTTCATAAGGACAAGTGCATTTATAGCATGTGGAAAAGTGAAATTCTGTTTTAGTTAAAAAAAGAAAAGCAACCCCAGATCCCACACCCCATATACCCCAGTTATGTAGTATTCAGTATGAATTTGCCCTTTCATACTGTGAATGCAGCTTATTCATTTTGTTAATGCTAGGTGTGGTTTATCTTACCTGTTATTAGAGGTTACTCAGTATTTTGAGGCTTTTAGAAATGTGCATACAGCAAAAATTGTGTTTAGCTATTAGGTGAAAGTTTG
The DNA here is from genome assembly GCF_028858705.1 of Grus americana. Taxonomy (NCBI): domain Eukaryota; kingdom Metazoa; phylum Chordata; class Aves; order Gruiformes; family Gruidae; genus Grus; species Grus americana. Next base: position 31,597,020 of record NC_072858.1, read on the forward strand.
CAACAGTGGGATCCATGTAATCTCCATTAAATGAAGTTTTTATGACTTGATTGTCCAGGATACCCATTTCTAATGCTTAAGGCCTTTTCATACGCTTTTTGCATAACATGTTCCCATTGTCTGGTGAAGAGAGAAGCTGTCTCGCCATCGTTGCAATCCAGAACTGGTGTATAAGAGAAAGAGGCAGCTGGGGAGGGAAATGCACTTGTATTTCTTCTCTCCCTTTGAGTTCCATAAGTTTTGCAAGACCCAGCAGTTGCATGTTAAAATAGAAACTCTTTTATATGTGTTCAGAACGTGTTCAGCAGTCTAACAGTTCTAAGAATTTTTAAAAATTATTTTCCTTGTTATTTTTCCTAAACAATTGTAATGATTAAATCGCACTCTAAAAGTACTCATAAAGGTAACTAATTGCTTGTGTTATACAATAGTTTCACTTAAAGTAATTTTTTAAGGCTTTTTTTGGTCTTCTAGAACCAGAAGATTTATTATCTCGCCAGCTGTGTTGATATATAATCATTTTCCATTTAAAAATGTGGATTTGTGGGTGGAGGAAGGAGGACATGTTTGTTTTATTTCTCAAAACATTCAAGGGAATATTTTCATTTGGAGGGACATGTGACCAGTAAGTACAGTCAGTTGTGATGCCCTTTTGAAAAGAAGTTTTGCTACTTGTTGCTTCATGACTTTGGACAGAATGGGGAGCTCGTAGCTGCCAACTTTTGCTTCCAGAGCTTGAAGTCAGGCTATCAGTAAGTGAGGAGGGTCTTTTCAGAACCAAAGTAGTATTTCTTGAAGATAAGAGTTCCTCAGCTTCTGCTGATGAAATAATAATTTTTCAAAAAAATCAGCTTCCTAACAGTGAACATATTACAGTAGGCTCAGAAACAGAAGTACAGGGAATGTAAATTTAACTGTACCTTTTTTGCTGTATTTTTTTAGCAGCATAAAACAGCTGTGGGTGTTCTGGTAAATATGGATTTTTTTATGTTTAAATATTTATATGCTTCAAATATTATAATAGCATTTTATGTGTTTCTTGTTTAATTTTTATACTTGAAATACTTGAGGGTTTATATGAAAACTGGTTTAATTTTGAATGTATATATCATGAAATTATGTGGGGAAAAACTTTACAGCAATATCATACTATATGAGGGGAAAATGGTTTCAACTCCAGGAAATTCTCAGTTGGGAATAAACTTAATTCCAGTGGGAAAGGTGAGAATAAAGCAGCTTTTTTTGACCCTGTAGTGATATAATGGACCTAGAAGTAGAAATTGCTGTAATTGTAATTCAGATTTTAAGCTTCAGTGTTCTCTAATCATACGGCTGTTACATGGAGTTACTAAAAAAGCTTGTAAAGCTTGTTCTGATGGTAATTAGAGATGCTATAATTATCTTCCTAAATTATAGATATAGACTCATAATCTCAGTTGCATCTTAAGGGAATTTTCATTCTGGGAATGAAAAAAAAAAAAGAACTAAAAGTATTAATCTGACCATAACTACATGATCTTAAAACAAAAAAAAAAACCTCTGGAATTTCTTGCACTGTCTCGTCACCATTTTTATTTTCTTTTAGAAACTAGCAGTTATAGTATTAATCATTTTCTGCTAGGTGGTGATGTTAGAGGTATGGCACTTTGCATCACACTGAGCTGAAAAGTAAACAGCTCTCAGGAAGCAACAGGTGGTATTGTTAAACTTCAGTAGATCCAGAAAGCTGAAGTATTTTTTCCAGTTTGTAGTCAGCAGGACTCTTGCCCATGTTTGTGCTTTTGAAACCTGACCATTGTACTCTTATGGTAAAATCCAGTTCTTGAAACTTTGAGAATGTGTGTTATAAAAGATTACAGACATTATTGACTTAGTGAATAGCAGTGTTTCTAAAAACTGCTTTTAACGTAAGGAGTCTCACTGAAATCACTGACTATTCACACACATCATAATGAGCATAAAAGTTGCAGTAGTGTGTACGTTATGATAGGTATGTGAAGTCTCAACCAGAATTCTGCTTTTAAGTGAATTAAATCTCTTTATTCTGAACCTGAGTTACAAGGGGAATGTTATGTTCCGTAGCAACATAATTATGTACTTACAGTACATAAATATTGGCATTACTTGACTTGCAAATTATGGGTGTGAAGCATATGTGAGTAACAAAAGTTTGTTTGCAGCTGTTTACAATTTTAATTCAACTGGTTCAGTAACTCATGCTCTAGCACGTAAGGTTGAGAACTCTGCGCGGCTGTGATATGCCCACCTGCTGGTCCCTTTGAGCTTAGTTCCCCTTCTAGAGATGAAACTTAATTCTCAGGCAAAAAACCAGTAAGATATACAAGAACTTTTTTGTTGTTGTGGTCCAAATCTATTCAGACTAAAGGCTTGAAAATAGGAACCATAAAAATTCTTTCCTGAGATTTCTTGCTCCTGCCCCTCTCACCACAGATTTGGGCTAGAGTCAGCAAATGAGGAGAATCAGTTTTTGTAGGAATACTCTGGAACAGTTCCCAGTGGTCTTATGCAAACTATGGATGTCTCTAAATAGGAACCTGGGAATAAAAACAACACCTCCAACAAACAAACCAAACAAAAAAAACCAACACCAAAACCAACTTAGAAATGTAAGATAAAGAGAACTAGTGTACCCCAAACTTCATCTTTTGATCAGTCCTAGAAGTTGATGACTGTGCCTAGTATTTTGTGCCAGAGCTATACTGTCCATTCAGTGTTTCTGTTGCCCAGTGTGTCATTAAGGACAACCACATCCTCTGAACTGCAAATTTTCTGAGACGGTTCTCGGCTCTTAAACTTGAAATGTATGATAAAGAGTGACCTGCAACTCTGTGCTGATCCTAGTTCTGCCTATGGCCAACCTAGACAATGTGAATACTGGTTGCCTTTGAATATTCCAAGGTAAGAATGTAAACAGAGCTGCAAATCATAATTAAAAGCTATGGGAGCCTTCTGTTAGTGCTCTTCAGTGCTGCTAAGACATATGGGAAGACTTACTGTGTCGCATGAAGTGGGACAGGGAGGTGTAACAGAGAAAAGCACTGACTCTTTCAAGTAGACATATCCAAAAGCAGTCTCCATGTTGTGTTTTTCAAACTAGCATGAAATTTCAAGGTATTAGTTGAGCGCTGTATCAGGACTTTTTTTTCTGTGCCTTAGAATAGGTGAGCTTTAGGAACAAGTCTTTTGGAATTTATTTGTTAGGTGTTGATATTTTTTGCACTGAGCATATTTCATAAAGCTTCAATGCTAGTATTGACAGAATGCAATTTAGCACCTATAAAAGACTGACATTTTCTTGAGAGGATAAAATGTATACTTTCTGTGATTGGTTACATGAGGAAGAAAGTACTCGCTGCATGGACAGTCTACACTGGTGATTCATGGACTGTTGTTCCAACTAAAAACTACCCTGAATGCTTGTCCATCGCTTAATGACTTCTGACTTCAGTTAAAATGTGTGTATTTCCCTTAACTACTCCTTTCTGCAATGAGTCGAATGTTTATAAACAAATTTAGAGTAGCTTAAATATTTTTTTCTTGTTCTCTTATCTTGCTATGCCTGGATAAATTTCTCTAAACTCTTGTTGAGGCCTTAGCTCTAGAAAACCTGTCTGTTTTGTGACTGTATACATTTCCCCACATGTACACAGTGAATGGGAAGAGGAACATTACTGCAGCGTGCTTTTTTGCTCAGGTTTTTTGTTTTTCTCACTCTTCTTGTGCATACATTGGTTTGTGCAGGAAAAGGTATGGAAGAACCTCTTTGCCACTAACTTGATTATCATAGTGTTTCCTTTGGGCCACTCACTCAAGTACCACACCACAGAGTTCTCCGTGCAAAGTACTTTCCTTGTTTTTTTAACAATGGCATTGCTTGAAAATGATTCCACTAGTGCGCAGTGCATTTGTCAGGAAAAGCTGAGATCATCTTGTATTATGCATTAAAAAAACCCAAAACAATGCCAAACCCAACAAAACCTAACCTACTTTGCTCTCCTTTTGTTCCACCTGCTCACTCCTATTCCTGGCTCCGTCAGTTTCCCAAAGTTGTGTGTTGAACTCAATTGAGGAACCCATCTGTGTTTAAAAAATAACCCACTGAAAGGAAATATTTAACATAAATCGAAGTCTTGTTCCCTGGGAGACTGTAAACAATTGTATCCACTCCGTTGAGGGAACCAAAGAAGAGGGATAAAGTCGTCTTAACCTGGTTAAGTCAACATTGCAACTGAGAAATGCTCACTAAACACAGCCAGCGTTAGCAGGATTACATGCATTACTTTGATCAAGTGACATTAATAGAGTTAGTCATGACAGTAGTGTTGACTACATGAATGAAATTATTGCTGAATTCAGATGTGGCTTAGCCAACAGACTGCTTCTGAACTCTCTATCCAAGATAAAAACTTGATCCAGTCATAAAGTTGTAACTAGTCATTGCTTTTCATGTTTTATTCAAGTTCCACGAATAACTACTGTGGTTTGTGCCCAACAAGGTACAGAAATGTGTGCAAGATTTCAAAATGTTTTTTGGACAGATCAGTTGGAAGGACTTGTTAATCGCTACTGCGTGAAGAGCACTAATATCCAGTTACCAAGTGCTGAACCAGAAATATATTTTTTTTCTTCTGTATGACTTCAGTTTCATCTGCAACTAGTCCATAGTTGGTTACTTAACTGCATCCTTCTTGTCCTGCAGGCAGGTTTTTTCCATAAGTAGGTTGTTTTCATTGAGTTGCCATATTCCTGTTATAAATTTTTTAGGTGATGCGAGAAACTGTCAATATTTGAAAATAAAGTTTACTTGTGATCCTGTGGTTCCTAATAGGATTTGCTATAATACAAGTTTAAGGGTATAACCTTTGAGATCTTTTACAGGTTGATGTGAGCTTTTTCCACTGGTGCTTCATGCTGACTGAAAGAAGCTATAAATATCAGCTTGAAACAAATGCCGCGTCTAAGTTTACTTGAAGTCCACGGTGAAATACTTGTACCTGATCTTTGGAAGTGTTTTGAAATTGAAGTAGTACAAAACCATGCAGGGCTCTTGGTTTGACTGAGTAATCTTACGGCTAATATGAAAATGACGTGTGCGTGGGAGGGGAAAGAAACTAGGCTGTGCTGTGATCTGTAGTTTTCCACTTAGCTTGTATTATACTTCACAGTAGATGTTTATCAAAGACATCCTGCAAGTAACATTTATTTTTGCTTGCCTGCAAATGAATCTGCATTTCCCCAAAGTAAATTTTTAAAGATTTTTTTTTTAGATTTTATATTTAATATATGTGAAGATTAATCTGTCGTAAGTGCACAACCTCAGGTGGTTTTGGTTAATTATTTTTCCGTAGCTTAATTTAAGTAAAGAGTAGCAGTGGAGGCGTAATTCTGAAGTTTTGCTATATCAGTCATAGTTCTTTCCATACATTTAATGGTAGGATCAGAGTAGACTGGTCAGAATTAATTTTATGAAGAACTGCTTGTCTTTATCTTGCATAACCTTTAGGAAAAGTATCCTACCACAAGGACGAACAGTTATAACAAAGTATTTTTTTCAGTGATATTAAACTGCTGATACTACACACATTGAGCTGCTATTTTCATCCTGATGTCAAAAATGCGTGTTTTTTTTAATAGGAGAGATTATTAGTTGACATTTGCTCTTTTGACTCTGTTGAGGAGTTGAGCTGAATTTTGACGATCAAAATATTCTGTGAAATCTCTGGCTTGTGTCAGTTTAGCTCTAAGCCAGCAGTCTGTTTCATCAGTGGTTTGACACAGTTGGTCAGATCTGACAACCTGTGACAGCGTGTTGCTGCTTCTGCAGTACATTCCTTTCATTTAGTGGTTGGTGCTTCGGACAGATGGTCTTGCCCAGTCCTGAACCGAAGTGGTTTTGGTGGGGTTTTTGTCCAAAAAACTGTTTTATGAAATGATGCACAAGAGATGAGTGATTCTAAGTGCTGACCAGTTATAAACCATGTGTGTATTTTAAGCAACTTCTGTATTGCTGGAATAAAAATGATTTTTTTAAAAAAAGATAAAAGGTAAGAATAAATGTGTTTCTTAAATAGTTGATTTGTTAAAAACCAAGACTTCATATTGGTACGATTATTTCACTTAACCTTTGCAAAACCAGATTCTTTGATAAGCGTGTTCGTTTAATACTGGCTTCCTAGTGCTTACCATTTAGGGATTTTTTTTTTTCTTCTTCTATTATTAATGGAAATAGACCAAAAACAATTCTTCATTTTTAAGTTGGCAAACAGGATACTAGACAGGACTGGCAGGTTTTTAGATTAGTCAACTAATTTGAAGAGTGGCCACTGTAATCTTACTGAATTGAGTTGGGGCATAACACCTTGAAGCCATCTCAGAGTAAAAGCAAATGCCAAGAGTTGGTGTGTTAACTTCGAGATAATCATTTGATGCTGATCAAAATTATTTTCTTCCCACTCCTTCATATTAAACCATGGTGAAGAAGGGTGTGTTCTGGTAGATGCTGAGCTGAGATCCTTCCACCTGGCAAAACTGCTTCCTCGTCTGTCCTCCATAGGCAACTGTTAGGTAGAACTGTGGTAGCAATGTTATTGGAAGTGCATTTCTTCTCCTATGCAGTGTCAGGAAAGATGTTACCAGTTGAGACACAGCTTTGTTCTGAGAAAGGTAGGGATGTGAAGTGCAATGTGAAGGTAACAGGCTAAGTCCTCATAGAGGCAAGAGGAAGAAATGAAAAATAAGCATGGAAATCCTTCTCCCCTTATGTGTACTTACACTTTTCAGGAAGTAGAAAAATCAAGTTGAATGGAAAATGTTTAATGTCACAGTGGAAACTTCATGTTTTATACTTCCAGCTCCTACTGGTATTAACTCTTAGGCAAGAAGCAAGAATGCATTAAAATATTTTTGAAACCAGATTGTCTCTTGAATCTCGGCATTCCCCTCCCCTCCATCAGTTGTGTAGTCCTGAGAAATTAACTCAGTGTTGTAGTGATTAGGCAACGCAGGATAACTGTGTTGGATAAATGTTACATTGCACAAGACCTCAGTCCTGTAGAAAGCTCTAAAATGGGAAAAATGCTCAAAGAGATTAAAATATACCCTTTTCATTTGTCAGTGGGAGCTTAATTTATACGCAGATGAATATGTAAAATTGTCTTCACAGCTCCCATGTACTGTATGAACGTGGTTGGTTCACTCAGCTGTGTGACTTTATGTACGTTAGATAACAGTGCGATGCAACATGAGCACATCTAGAGTAAAACAGTTGGTGTCGAGGGCCCAGTGTCCCCATTATACACATCTTGGAATTAGCTTTTTTTCTGATCTGCCTGAGAGAATGCCCAGTAACAGCTGGTGTGAGGTAGGTGCTCTCCGGAAGAGCATCTTCAAGTTTGATTTCATTGGAAAGGAATCAGGTGAGCATACTTGGAGACTCAGCGATGCAAACCACCATGTCATAACTGAGGACATCTGGGAGATTTATTTGAAAAATGTTGACTGACCCAAATGGAAACACTTACGTAGGTGTATATGCGCACACGTGCATCCCAAGCATATGACCTCTGGAGTTGCATTGCTGTTGCAATTTTGTATGGCTTTCCTGTTAGTAGATTGATACACTTTGAGTATATTAGGATTAACAGGGATGGGGGGGAGTGCGAGGGTGTGGGGGGATGTACGTGTGTGTGCGCCTTTATGTAGCAACAAAGAGAGCAGGGATTTTGTCTAACAATTTTTACAAGGATGTATTTGTGCCAGTACAGTTACTTGCAGGCAGATGCAGGTTTTTCTCTTTTGATTGAAGTGATATGTTTCCAGTAGCGTGGTGATGTGTCTAAACTATTGTACCTTGTCTCTTTAATTAGACTTAATGTAGGTTTCAGGCCAAATTAGTAACCATAACCATATGGCCCCTGCTTCTGAGCTGACCGGTTTTGAGTACACTCAGTGCAAGCAGCATACGGAACACCGTTAGCTATTTCTGTTAAAGAATGAATCTCAGTTTATCAAACTGTCCTGTTTCTTCAAGTTAAATTTTCATGTTTCACTTGGATGTTTGACCCATCGTCTTGTTCTGCCCTGTGGGCCTCCTTTGAGGAAGAAAAAACATTTTGCAGTTCTTCAGAAGTCTGATGCAAGAAAAGCTTCAGTGACATTCCCCCCCCGCCCCCCGCAATCATTGTGCTGTCTGCTGATACTCTTCAACCTTAGCTAGACAACTACAAGTTGTTAGTCAGACATGTGCATGCATAATGGTTTTTGTGCACTGCATTAGATGGTATAGCAGCTCATGATTAAGCAGTCCATGGCACCCACAGGTGATTTATGGGCACTAATCTGCTACTGTTATCCAAATAATGGAGATTTGGTTCACATTTTGAACTGAATAAATGACTTGGTCCTAGTTTGCTTCTGTTTTTTAACTGCTGTTGGAAATGGCTATCTTACCTAGAGTCCAAATTAACTTTTTTTTGTGTTACATACACATGGCTCAGCCTGTGCTGAATTGATATTCCATCTTCCTGTTTTGAAGCGTAATTTCTTTTCTTGTGCTCTGAATGGATGTTCATTCCTTTCCCTTTTCAAAAGAAACAGTCCATTATGAATAGTTCTGTGCTGCATAACATACTTGTTATCTTTTTCCTGTTCAAAGTGAGACATGCAGGACAGAGTAGTATTCTTAATGATTATCAATACTGAGTGGTAAATAATCATATGTTTTGGTTTGAGGTGGGTTATTTGGGTTTTTTAACTTGTAGTTTTGACAAGCATCTGGCATGCTGTCTTACTGAATGCCCTTCAGGTACAAATAATGCATTTATCAGGATATCTGTTAAAAATGTTTTTGGGTTTTCTTTTGCCTTTGTCTTCTACCTTGGAAAGCGTTCTTGCCTGCAAGTAGCTGCTGTCTGTCTTGTTTTGCTAGTATTTTCAGCATGACTCATGTCCCTGGCTCTTATTTTCTGCTGTTCTTATATCTATGAATGGCAGGCAATGCTGCATCAGAATGTGCCGAGTACCAGCTCTTGAAAATTTCAGCTTTGAGGCTTTCAGGGATGGGAGGTTAAGCATGACCCATAGTTTATGCCATGTGGAGATGATCTTACAAAACTGACAACCCTGTGCATTTTGTAAAATCCCTGGCATTAGTTCTGCATCCCAGTTCACCCACCAGAACCACATGTGGAGTCCTGCAGTATAATACGCTTTATACTCCACTGGAATATTTGCACTCTCTCTGACATCTGTCTGTGTGTAAACAGCTGTCAGTTCTATACATATGAAAAAAGGAAACTCTTCTGCTGTTCAGCAGAAGCTCTTAGAACTGATTAATATTGCAGAACTTATTTGCCTTAAGAACACAGAATTCAAAGGAGTAATGTACTTGCATCTATTCAAGTTAATCTTGAGAGGAAAAATTCATGACAAAAAGTCTATTTGAATAATTGCAAGGTTGTCTTGTCTTTAAGAGAAAGTAAGTCAGTTTCTTAAATTACTGCTGCTTAAATATCAGTGTTACTTCTTGAGGGAAGCTTGTTGTCACAAGTTGCAAAAAAACCCCAAAACAACCAAACAAAACCCAAAACAAAAACCACACAAAAAAACCCCAACACAGAAAACAAACAAACCCCTTTGCTTTTGTGATCAAGCCCTTCTGAAAAGTCTTTGTTCACCAGCATTCATTTCTTCTTTGATGCTTTTCCTGGCTTCAGTTCTGTCACACAGTAATCTAAAGCAAGTCTACAGGGTTCTTACTGATTGATAAGTATTGGCGCAGTTTCTTTGCCATTATTTTGGAAATTCACCTTTGTTTGGTGTTGCACAGGAATATGTGAAGGTTTCTGTAAGAGGTAGTTGTAAAGGAGGGGGATGTATTTGCTGTGTTGATGTCCATGTGAGCTGCAGAGAGAGGCTCCAATGTCTCTGCATAATGTTAGAACTGATTAGAACATATGTCTTTGGAAAGCAGCGTTGGATTTTTGGAGGTGTGTGTGGTGGTTGAGCTGTGTGCAGTCAGAGTGAGACGGGGTTCTGGACCAGACAGTTGGGGTGCTGGGGAGCAGGGTCTACTGTCTAATGAAATATTGCTGGGAAGGCGTGGAATCACAAGCAAAATTACCTTGATCTAAAAGTGGAAGATATTACAAGTAATAGTGGTTAGAACTGACCCTCCGTAGGTATTTGAGGTTTTAAATAATTACCATTTTCAGTTACAGTTCAGGTTCTGTTACAAGAGAGCTATTCAATGAAGACGTCCTCATTTCTCAGAACAGGCATTTATTGGTGGCATTACTTGATTTCTTACATAAAATGCAGCTTTCTTCTATATTGCATTGGTGGTGCCTCAGCAAGCTTTTTAAAGTGTCTCGTCACAAAACACTTTGGCATGCCCTAGCTCTTGATTTAGTAAGGGCTTAAGGAAAATCGGGGAAGAAAAGCCCATTTTTTGACTGTTAAATAAAAAGGATGCCACCTCTGACTCAGGGAGCCTCTGAGCCCTGAGTATTTAGAAGGAATTGTCTTTATCTGTTTGCCCCATTGAACTCTTTCCTACGCATCAGCTGTTGCTCTCTGCTGAAGAAAGCACACTAATGCTGTGTGGACCTTTCGATTTTGCTGGCACAGCTGTTTGTACACTTTGTTCTTATTCCATATCAAAGCACTGAACTCGGTCTCTGTCATCTGTGCTTCCTTGCTGTATGCATGCGTATGCAACAGAGGTGCTGAATTTTGAAAAGCCAAGGCTGCAGACGCTCTTGTCACATGGTCAGCAAGGGCCCGTCCCAACCGCTACCTCACTGAGACAAGCATGAACGCCGGCATGACTGTGCTCCCCCTGTGCCCGACAAGGACCATGTTTAGTTTGCCACGGAGCACAAGACCTGAAGGAAAAGGAATAGGCAGAGGCTTTATGAACTGGGGCAGCGAGTATGGCATGCTCTAACCTTGAACTTCATAAATAAGGGAGTCCTGCAGCAGAGCCTGCCTTAGTCTGTGCCCCCCTGGTTTCTGTATCCAGCTAAGGGAATGGCATAAATCTGGAATCCCGTTGCCTGGGTTGCATCTCCCTATGGGTGCGCTGAGCCTGACACTGCTGGTGCAGAGACCTGAAAAGCTTCCGTGCAGCTTGTAGCTCCCAGGCAGGAAATTCAGGATATATTTGTATCCTTTAAGTAGGGATAGAATACCATTTGAGACTATAACTGAGATTTGGGACTGTTAATAAAGAACATCTTATGTTAATGGGACTTCTGGCAGCTGTAATGCAGTACACTGCTGTCAGAATTGTAGTAGTTAAGCTTCCCTGCAAGGTTAAGAAGAATTATGCATCAGCTGAAACTGAGACTAAATATATGCTGTACTTTCATGCTGGTTACTTGATAGAGCATGTTATTTCCTTGAATTATCCCATATACCAGGATATGGCACCCAGAAACTTGTACCCTCTCTTCCCAATCTTAGATATGCACTCAGATAATTTGTGGAACAGTTGTGAGTAATTAAACAAAAAAAGTGAGTATCTAGAATATAGTCAGTGGTTCTTTTCCATTACAGACATTTGTGAAACACTGTATATTTTGTGATTAAAAAAAGCATATCTGTTACTAAGTTGTCCTTCCTTTTTCATTGCAAACCCAGAGTCAAATTCTGTTTAAGAATTTACTACTCAGAAATGTGTAGGAGAAAAGAAAGTTAACCTTTTAACTGTTTTGTCAGCAGTTAACTTTTTTCAAATAAGGATCTATATGACACCATCTTCCTATTTGTAGACAGAGATGTCCTCTTGTAACTGTAGCAGTATGAACTTAAAGCTGGTTTCTCAGTTTAACTTTCTGAGCTTGATGAGATTGTTGGGAAATTGGGCAAGTTAGTGCTTCTTTTACTTGGGAAAGTTAAAAATTGAAATTATCAAAAGAACTTATTTTGGTATTTCTGTGTGTCGCCATGGTGGCTACATGGGGCTGCTGAAGGACTTTGTATAGCCATCACCTGAAAATGTATTGTTTCAAAGAACCTTCTTGGAAAATAGATAAAACTGTTAAGGCAGTGGCAATTTTTTACTTGTTGCTGAATGGTACCTGAGCACTGCTTTAAAAATATAATTGAAAAAATCAAACTAAGTTAAGTTTCTTATGACCGCATCAAAGCTCACTGTAGGAGGGAAAGAGGATTTTCTTGTCTGGAAACTAAAATGATTCAGTGCTTCACAAGTCTTTGGGGCTCTGAAAACTCATAGCTGAGATTTTCATTCTGCTTATATTCTTTGAAGTTTTGCTAGTCAGGGCTTTCTCTTCTTGTAAAGAATAGAAGGATGCAGCACAGTAGAGTTTTCACAGTAATACAGAAACTCTTACCTTACAAAATCTACTTCCCAGTTTTTAACATGCCAAAACCTCGTTACACATCATGGAATGGTATTCAATCCATAGCTGGTACTGCTGGGTTTGCTACGCAGAGCCACTCTGTGGGCTGTACTCAAGCCAGTATCTGGTTTAAATAGTTGATACATTATATTTTGACAGAAAACTTTTTAATGCCCAACTTCTATTTTTTTTAAAATATTTTTTCCACATTTAAAATGCTACATAAGTGCGTGTGAGGTGGTATGTAGTTACAGAGTTTACAAAATATATGGCATGTTGGAAAATTGTGAAAATAGTATGGTATATTAGTCGGGAATATTATTATGCAATTAGATTGGTAAACTCAGATGCTAGAAATATAATTCTGTCGTTGCTTTCTTTAAGAATTGTATTGCATTTCCCAAAAATTGCAGGACAGTCAATTTTGATGCATTGTGATTTGCCTTGACACACTTTTAAGCAGGAAGAAAAAAACCCGCTTCTTAATTTATTAATATGCATTTCATTTGAATGTTTTTGTATTCTTCCAAGCATCAAAGTCTGTATCAATTCTACATTTTGGTTCTAAACCAGTCATGTTTTCTACTGACATGGTGTTTGCTAACATATTTTTTTTTTCCATAGCTGTCTGGTTTTGTCTATAGGAAGGTTGCAGACCTTTTATCTTTGAATAAATTTAAAAAGTAGAAAAACTGAAAAATTCTTGAAATACATAGACATCATATCTTTTGCCATTTGAATTGGTCTATGTCTTTAAAACCGTCAGGTGCTTCAAAGTCTTTTGGGTTTTCTGATATATACGATATTGAAAACTTGTGTTGCTGGGACGACATAAGAGGGGAAAAATGAAGCTACATTATTGCTACAGTAATTTTTGAAGTATATAGTGACTACTGGTAGATTTACTTAAAAAATAACTTCTCTTTTCGTCTTTTAGTCTCCCACAAAAGCTGTATATAATGCCAGACACTGGAACCAGCCAGAATCAGAGGCTCTGCCAGCACCACCGGTTTTGAAAACTCCCAGTGTCCCAGTAAGTAGACTGTTTTTTCTCAAGCTTAGTAAATCTCTTTTTAAGATTCACTCATATTTTTTGAAACACAAGTTCTTGATGTCTGGTAATGTCACAGTAATTCAGAATGAAATCCACTTTGTGATGTGAGCCATTGCGTATTTGATAGGAAAGAAATTATCAGTGGAAATACTCTAGAACGGCATCTTCCATATCATTTCAATATACAGATACAAAAAAACCCCCAAAACCCAAACTCCAACCACGTTATGTTCCCTAATCTGCTGAAGTTAAGCTTTCTAACAATGGACTCGATTTTGTCTTCTGTGAGAGCCCTAAGATTAACTTGCTAATACCCATAAGAAAGCAGCCAGTTGCAGGTCAAAAAGGAAAAAATTAAAGACATACTTCATTTCTTTTTCCTTTCTGATGGAGTAAAGTATTGTGAATTGCTCACTTGAGTCATTGGACACTATGAAATAAATAAAGTTTTCAGCATACAGCCAGAAATGCTGATACAAACATATTAGATCTAAGCACGTCTATAAACAGTAGAGAAGAGTGAAAACCATTCTTAAAAGTAACTTGTCTGTTCAAAAATCAATGATTGTTCTGAGGCTTAAGGTAATTGGTTTTTAACTCTTTTGAGATCCTGAGAATCCAGGGTCTTGGGCTTATATACTTGTAAAAGTTGTTACTGATTATGCTAAGAGAGCATTGTACATTGTCAGTAAACTTCTTTTCGTTTGATGCCTTGCTTACAGTACTTGCCTGAGAACAGAAAAATCAGAACCTAGGTATTTTTGCAGTGATAAGTCTTTAGCTTTTGTTCTTGTCACCAGTTTCAGGGTTGGGGTTTTTTGTTTGTTTTTTAATTCTACCTGTGTGTTTGTTGTTCTGATACTAGTTCCTTTTTGATTTATGGTTGGTTTTTGGTTGCATCCTCACAGTATTCTGAACAGCCTTCCTTCGATGTTAGATGCGCTGTCTGGAAAATGCAGATTGACTCATTTTAAAATAACTATTACCACTAGCCTTTAAGGAGAGCAGAAATTTTAGTCCTGGGTTTCTCCTAAACCCCTGTCTCAAATTACGTGCATGTGAACTGAAGCCTCTGTTGCTTACTGAATCTTTGTATTGATACTGATTCTTGTGAAGTACTCTGATAGCTAACTTAAAGGCAGATTTTGTGTGAGTCTTCTCAGACTTTGCATACACATCCTCTTGAGACTAGGAAAATGTCTGGATCATTCATATTCAGACAAGCCATTTTATCTTCTATCGAACTTCCACTTTGTAACTGGAACCATCAAAATATTAATTCAGGAATATGGCAGAGGTTTGGCCAAACAAACCAGTTAGGGAATTGGTATCTGCTCCTTATGTTGTGATGTACATCTGAAGTTACTTCAGTCACTTTTTTAACCTTGATTTATGTGTGTATGATTAAGGTTTAAGAGTTACAAGATAAATGAGCCTTGATCTAAATGTTCAGCAGTAATCCCTGCACAGATGATCCTGCCTCTTTAATTTCTGTAGAAATTTGTTTCCTGAAGATCTGGATAAATTTGTCTTAAACTTACAGTGAGAAGCCCATAGCATGCAAACTGCTTATGCCAAGTACTCTTTCTTATGGCCTCTCCAAGCTCCCTTGGAATTTGCTTTGAAGGGGAAGCCATTAACCAAGACTTGAATGAGATACTTGACTGGATCTCCTGTGTTCGCAGACTGATAAGATCAGAGTCCTCCAGTATGTGCTCTAAACCAGCTTTTCAGGGTGGCTTATTAGCATTTTGCCACTGGAGCCTAAGTGAGCAAATACTGATGTGCTGCACAGTGACAGAGGCAGCATGTAGAGAATACTCCATTAATATAGTTGGTTGTTTTGGCTTATATTTTATATTTTAATTCTGACTGTCAGTGTACAATGCACAAGAAGGTTTCCTCTCAAAATATCCCGTGGAGTGAGCAACAGTTAGTGCATCTTCCATGCTTGCATGTTAATTCTATTAAAAAAAAAAATCTTATTTCTCCATGTAAGGAAACTAAGTACATGATATTACTTAAAGATTGAGGGTGAGTAAATGACCACTGGCATTGGCACTTGTAAATTTGGAATTTGGAGAACCTTCCTTTATGCCTTGTTTTCTGTAGTTTGTCTTCACATCTGAATTTGTGCCAAAGTAGTAATCTGAAGATAAGCTGACATTTAAGATTATAATAGCCTCAAACTAATACAGAGGAGTAGGTTAAGCAGAAACCTGTAATACTTACCTGAGACAGCTGGAAACTTGTCAGTAGTTACTCTAGACCTAACATCCAATTCTCTACTACCTGTTGTAAGTTCAGAATAGGTTTTGCTGTATTTGGTGCTAAACACGTTGTTCCTAAAATATTAACAACACGAATATGAATAAGGCCAGTGTATGGAGAATACCATGAATTTAAAAGTACATACTCTACTTGTTTGAAGCATGCACTGTGCCCCTCTCTGGCAGTTTTTTATGGTGCTACAGAATTTATATTGGTAGTCTTCTACCTACAGACAAAGTACAGTTTGGAGTATCAGGCTGGAGAGGTTGGTTTTCTGATAGTTACACCCTGAGTACAGTAGTGCAGTAGCCTCTGGTAGTAAGAGAAGAGAACAGTAGGCACAGAGTTTTTCAGCTGAAGCTATGTTGAGACAGTGATTACTCAATACTGTGCTCATATCCCAACCAGTATACATAATACCAATGTTCAGGGTAGCAATCAACTCAGTCAGTCCTGGAAGCTCCAGTGTAAGGGGGTAAGATACTTGTAAGTATCAACAAATAATTGTTTTTAATCACTAAACTTGGTTGGTTTACTTGCCCTAAAGCTTAAGGAACCAGTGTAAAGGACTTTTTTTTTTTCTTCTTAATTTCAGAATTCCATTGGAGCTTTCCTGACTACTTAGAACTGGTTTTTGTATTTAAAAATTGCATATAATTTCTGTCGATTTTTTTTTTAAGAGTAGGTACATTATCACACAGCTTAGGTACATCTTGGTAGTGTAAGGCAAGGACTAAATAGTCCCAAAATGTGAGTTTGACAATTGCACACCTGTACTGTTTCCTGATGTATTTAGTGTATGTTTACATGCTCAAAACATCTGCCCATTTTAGCACTTTCTTATTAATAGGTAAGGCTATCTTCAAAGGAGGCAATTCATAAAGATGATGGAGTTTTTAAGGCTCCTGCACCACCTCCCAAAGTGATAAAAACTGTGACAATACCTACTCAGCCCTATCAAGAGATAGTAACTGCATTGAAATGTAGGAAAGAAGACAAAGAAGTAAGTATTCTTAACAAATTTTTAAGATAAAGATTTATTGGTAATCCTAAGTACTGAAGGAACAGTGTCAAAATGAAATTTGGCTTTCCTATTAAAGATAATATTGTTGTCTAAATAGTTGAATGGCCTTCATTAACTTCTTAATGTTTCACTCAAAACTGAATAGATTTTAAACTGTACTTGTTAAGGTTGTAATCAATCCCAAGAGCAACTTACCTAGGTCAAAATATTTGTCTCTTCCAGTTATACACTGTTGTTCAGCATGTAAAGCACTTCAATGATGTAGTGGAATTTGGTGAAAATCAAGAGTTCACAGATGATATTGAGTACTTGCTAAGTGGATTGAAGAGCAATCAGCCCCTAAACACACGTTGCCTTAGGTAAGATATCTTAATATAAAACACTGAACTTATATTTAAAAGTAATACTGAATTAAATAAATATTCATCAATGAAGTGACTGTGCTTTAAAATGATGCTTGAGTAGTTACCTGGCACTTCTGCTAGAAGGAATAAAATTTGAAAATAATCATCAAGATGATATATTCTGAATAATCATAAGTAGTATGGCTAGGAAGATGAAATGGAAAATTGTACCGTAAGAGACACCTTCAACACGCTTGTTTTCCTTGCTATAAATTAAAAAAATATTTTCTAATAATTTTTCTTTGTTTAGCACAATCTTATGTGCAATGTCTGTTCTGGTTTTTAATGAAAAATTCAATTCTAAAATAAAATCCCTAAGACTGGAAAGTTTGCTGGCTATAATCCAGAACTAATGTAATATTGAGATACTTAACTCCGACCCCCTATTCTTTATCTTCTGTTGAGACATAACATAGCCAGCATCCACTGGAAGTATTGTGGCCTCAATATTAATTGGAAGTTTCCCTAAGTTGTCTTGAACTACTCGTTGCACTCTAATACTAAAGTTACATGTTATTGCGATGTTAGTATCAAAAATGTTAGTCTTGCTTTGAAAAAGTTTGTGACTTAATATTGGTGTCCATTCCCTGGACATAAAAGTAATTAGAATAATGTTCTGTAACCACATAATAGTCTTTTTTTTTATACTTGTAAATTTTCCTTTCTGTTTTAGCAAAATTAAAATACTAGAGAAGGAAAAACTTGAATCCACAGAGGCAGGTGATGAGGACACTTTACTTGAGATTGGACTGTGGATGAGAAAAAGCTTTATATGCTTTTGAGAGCTGTTTAAAAAAATTTTTCTTCATGTTCCTCAAAAACTAGCAATGAATATTGTTGCTGGAGTATAAACACACAAAATCTATTACCTAGTTTGTGTGTACATTATGATAAGAATAAATTAATACCATAATGATAGTTTAGGAGTGTTTTTCATACTAAGTGCACTTAATTTGCTCATATGGCAAGCTTCCTAAGATCTTAAATTGAGATTATTTTTTTTACTTTCCAAATTTATATCATGAAATGTAACTTGTATCAACACTATAAACATTTTTTCTTTCAGTTAACAAATTAAAAGAAAAGTATTTTTCCAAAGGAAATCAATGTGTAAGGATAGGAATAGACGTAAAAGAATCAGAAACTGGTAGGTAAGCTCTAACTGGTGCTGTTGTGATTGGAGACAGAAAGACCACTTGTTCTTTAAACACCATACCATATGAATCTGTCATAAGAAAATTCCACAGTAGTCACAGAAGACTTGATTGCAGAATCACTCCCATGTTACTCCACATTTAAAAGCAATATATTTTTAATAGTCTCTATGTTGGGCTGTGCTAGAAATGGCAGACAACTTGCTAGTAAAACTAAGGGAAGAATTCTATTTTTAAAATAGAACTGTTACGCTGATCACTGATTAGACTAATATATTTGTCAGATTTACCTGAAATCTGTAGTGTTTCCATCAACCATGAACACAGCAATAAATATTAAATATGTTTGGGTTTTTCTAGAAGTATTGTCAGACGTAAGCAGGACTAATCAGTCCGTTAGATAACTATTAGATAGCGATGGAAGCTCACATTTATAATTTCTGATAATGCCTCAATACATAATAAGGTCTCCTGCGCCTCTAAATCAGAGCTCTGTGCTGAATCCATGAACATTTTACTTTTAATTTAACTATTTGAAATTATTTCAACTTTGGTTTGAAAGAAGCGAGTTCAGGGTACCCTTTCAAATCTGGTTTTTAGCCAGCCTTAAAATAAAGGAGATGTAGTTTGGTGCTGGTAAGCAACTATTGAATAAAATGCTGCTCTGTTCACCAATTACAAAACTGCCTTACACAAATTTTAAACAAAACATCCCAGCAGAGTTTGTCAGGATCTGAGATACATGGTCAATCACATTTTGTAGACGTGTTTGTCTGCCATTTTTGTACATACTCGTTTTAGTTGTTCTAATCCAGAATTAATTTTCTCTAGTGTAATCAGCTTGGCGACAAAATGCGCCATGCCCAGCTTCCGAATGCATCTGAGAGCACATGGGATGGTAGCCATGGTTTTCAAAACACTGGATGATTCCCAACACCATCAGGTATGGATACATTGTGTATTTCATTAAAGTTCGATGATACCTGTCTACTTCATGTGAATTTTGTGTACACGTATTTCAAGGCCAAGCATCCACTATGGTGTGGCTCCATTTTAGAAATCTGTAGGGAAATGAAAAATAAGAGCACCTGCGTTCCAATGACAAATTCCCCTCCCACTGTTTATGTGCCTCTGGGTTTGGAAATTCTTTAAAAATCATTTAAACTGTTTAAAAATACTGACTGTGCTTTGGATTGCTATTTCATATCTTCTCTTACACTTTTTTAATAGTTTTATTGTTCTATTCGTAATTTCCCTCAAAATATACTTGAAAGGAATCCTTTCTCCTTATATTTAAAGATGGCTCTAAGTGCTCATCTCCAGACTTGCTTGTATGTGAATTAGTGCCTTTTCTGTAGCTGTCATGGGGCATTTTTCAGGTTCTGTGCTTGTCTCCTTGAGCAGTGCCATAATTGCAGTTGTAGGATGCCTTTGAGTATGTGCAGTGTCCTATGATGAATCTAGGAAAGGTAAATTTTAACTACTTATGGTAACGTGACCTGAGAGTTAAAAACTGAAGCAGTTTGGGTTTTCCTTCTTATCAATTTACAAGTTCAATTCAGCTGTAATAGAAAACGCTTCTTGGGGCTGATGCTATTTTTCCAGCGGTTGGAAACTGTGCCTCTGTGGGCCATCCCTTGAGGTGTTGTTACAAAAGCTGAACATAGGAAATGTTACTTGAAGTGGGTAATAGATATGTATATCCAGTCAAGTTTATTACTTTTATTAAATAACTCTAGAAAAATGACATACAATGCAGAAGGAAATTTTGCACCCGGAGAAACAGACGTTTAAGAGAATGTATTTGTCATCTTACTGTGACTGGGGGGAAAAAGCTGTAGAGCTTGAAGTAGCTAATTTAGGATAATAGCTTATTTTCCATCTCCCTCAAAAATTAGCAATGCCTTACTGTAAAACATAGGAACCCAGTTCAATGCAGTCATTATTTTGTGAGCTGTCAAAATAGTGCCAAGTGATACTAGAAATAAAGTATAGTCACACTATTTAGGACAGTTGCCACCACTGAGTTGCAGGAGATCTGCAGAGGAGAGCTACAGTTCCTTGGAAAGTGTACAAGCTTGCTCGGTGTATTTTTGGCTGTCTGTTAACAGTTACCATTATTCCTTCATTTTCAAAAGAACTAGCACATACCGTTCAAAAGGAAATTGCACGCTGCTATTAGTCTGCAGTAACAAAAAGCATTGATTATATTCACTATTTTCAGTATATTTGATTGAATGCTTCCTTTTGTGAGGAGGAAGAAAAAAGGTAGTTAACGTTTTAACACACTGCATTCTTGGTACAGGTTATACAGTATTATAAAATTACTCATTTATTAAACTATTGATAAATGCTAAAATATGTGCTCTAACTACTGACAGTATATGCTTCAGCAATGACCTTCTCTGTATAAGCTTGCTGTCTTTATATACTAGCCTTCCATCCACTAATTTTTTCACTAAAATTTTAACTTGTTAAAAATGGATAGAAATTTCTCCACTAAATCTCAGTGCAAGAATAATAAATCACACTAGGCTTCGCTTGCATGGATCAAATCCATTTAAGATGAATAATGGCTAGGGAAAAAAACATACAATTATTTTGTTAATATTTTCTTTAAAGTATTTTGGAGATGGGAAAATTGCCACAATGACATTGCTAATGGAAACAAGTAGGAGTGTATACTGCATTCATTGTACTGATACCATGGAATAGACTGAGAAAGTAGGGGACTTGAACATTTCCATAAGAATATAGAATAGCAGGGTTTTTTTAACCAGCAAGGAAAACAAAATAGCCAGTTATCTTACTGAGCTATGCCCCAAAATATTTACACGAAAATTACTTGTTGCACCAAATTTTTTCTTGTAGATTTCTCTTTAAGCTACAGTTTCAGTTTTTAACTGATGTCATCTCTTCAGCCATGCTCTAAAGGTTTTGGAGTATTATTAATTTTTAAAATAAAAACTGTATTTTCATTGTAGCTGTCAGTAGTTAAGCACAGAAATGTGGTTTTGTAATGTCTTCAGCATGTGAATAATAAAAAAAAAGTGCATTAAATGTAGTGCTGAACCCTAGAAAATAACCATCTGTTCCCACAAGCTGGAGTATAAATAGAACAAGCAACGGAAGACAGGGATGAGAGTGGGTGTAAATGGTCTGCCGTTCCTGGAGTATATGTTCAACTAGGATGTTTTCCTGAATTCTGCAGAAGTATGGAGAGAAATTTCATACTTAGAAATTTCTGTCTAGAGCAAATTGTATTTATTTTACTCTTTTTCTCCCTTCCACGTTTGTTTGTAAGCAGAATGTGTTTTCAGCATCTTGAGGAATAGTATGGGGGGGGGAAGCCCACCCAAAAAACCAGCTTTACCACTGCAATTGATGAGGGTGGGATTTTGAGGGTTTGATTGGGTTCTTTGGTTGTTTTGTTTGGGGTTTTTTTTATATCGATCAAAAATTAGTTGTACTAACAATTTGCCCCTCATTCTCAACTCAGACTTCTGTGTATGGTAGGGCATGAGCTAGCTTTCTGACAATGTGGTTAACTTTTTAACGCTTACAGATCACAGCAAAATGTGGAGTTGTTATATTCAAGATTAAACCCCCTTGCCTGTAGGGACTAAAAAAAGATGAATTTTAGAAAACACATATTGCTGGCATGTAGCTTATTATGTCCCACATTATAAGCACCATTGACATTTGAGGTCCTACCTTTTGCAACATCACTATTTTCCTGTTGTACGTCAGTATTTGGAGGTTCGTTGGCCTGATTGCCTTCTGCATATAAGCTGTTGCAGGAATCTAGTTCTTGTGACACCGACCTATGCCACTCCTCTTTGCTTTTCTAGCAGTCCTCCTGCAGCCCGAAACCTTCTGTGTAATGTTTTAGTTCCCTGCTTGGGTCCCTTCTGATCATATTTAAGTATCTTAAAACCTGGGTTGAAGATCAGAAGGGAGGTGTTGACAGAGCTTGTGCGGAGGGAGAACCAGTACCCTGCATAATGGGACGTCGGCTGGATTGCAAAGAAGGGAGCCTGGGACAGGCAAGGGCTTGATATGGAGGTGTACAAAATGAGTGTGATCGCCCTTATCAGACTTTGGAGTATCTATAAAGCATTTCTGAGTAGTGATCTAAGAACAGTCTCTGACTCTTTGAAAAGCCTAAATATTGGCAGCCCAGATTATAAATTCAGCAATTTCCCCCTATTAACTACTGCATAGTTTCTAGTTGATAGAAACCCCTTTAGGTGCTTAAGGATTTGTTGTTGTTGTTGTTTTTACCAGGAAGCTCACCTAGGTAATGCTGGTAACTAGAAAATAGTTCTGCATAGGTATTGCTTTATGAGGTCCCACATCAGCTGACCTTTGGTTTCTCCAGAATGCACGTGCTCCTTTGTCCTGTTTTAGTAACTGTTGTTCTGAAGGAACAGAGTCTTCTTCCAGGAAGCTGACATTTCTTACCATTTAAACCAGTTGAAAGTAAATCAAGAGTAAATAATTTATATAATTAAAATGATACAATTGCAAGGTTTATTGGAGAAAGTTAATAGAAATTAAGGGAAAACAATGTATACCCTGTCTATGTAGTCAAGCCACATAGATTGTTTTCTGCTTTACACCTGACAAGGCTGGAGTAGTGATATTCACAGCTAAGATTCTTTTTTTTTTTTTTTTTTTTTTAACCAACCCTGTGTCTCAAGGTTATATTAACGAAAGGAGATGTAGATTTGCAAACTCTTGCTTCCTTCCTTTGCTATTCCGAATGCATCTTTGGTAGTTAGTCAGATTAAAATCTTTATTCACCTGACGGTTTCCTTGACTCAGACAGGAAGGAGTTTTAACATAGCCTTTGATAGACTGTCAGCTGCCTAATCCTGTTTTGGAAATGCTGATACTGCTTAGTATGACCAGGTATGATTATTACTTGCTTCTAAAATAAACAGAAGCAGCTAATGATTGCTTGGTGGTTGGCTGAACTCTAAACAAGATGTTAATCTGCTATGACAAAGAAATTCTGCTCTTTCCTGTTGAGTTGTACAACATTCACATCCCAGAATTAGTTTCTCTCCATTTTTATTTTACTTTATGCGGAAAAAATTGGAATAGATGCATGCAGCATGTTGACTTTTTAGAGTTCAGCTCAGTAAACCGACACACACACACACACACCCCCCCCCCCTTCAGCTCTTTTTTCCTCCAGATATGGTCAGAGGTTTCTGAAAGTATTGTGCCCAGCACAACTCAATTCTCCGTGAACATTTCTCTCCTTTACCATAACTTGGAGCTCACCTGGATGGATGAGTCTCCTGGTGCAAGTGCTGTACTTAACAGCCCTGGGGACAGATAGCTTTGCTCTGATTTCTTCACTGTTGTTTGTCCCTTCCTGACAGTCACCTTCTGCCTTTGCTTTTCTGGATCCTCATGAAGATGAAATCTAGTTCCTTTTTGAAGAAGGATTCAGTGTTCTTTAGCCAGGAAGAGGTCCCTGTACAGCAATTCTGTGTAAGATAGGGATGGTCAAGAAAAAACCCCAGCATTTACTTGTTAAGGTCTGATGGGGATGGGGCACAGGGGAAGCTGGTTTGTACTCCGGCTACTTCCAGAAGGTGGAATTCCCCTGGAAGTTAAATGTGTTTATGCTGGAAAGGTTTGGGTAAACTATTGACTGATAGACCTGTTTGTCAGAATCAGAATGTATGTCACCAGCTGCTTTTTTTTGTTTTGTTTTTGTTTTGTGTTTTAGTTTTGGGATTTTTTTGTTTGTTTTCTCCCCTACCCCCTTCACATGCAAACACTGTCCCCATGATCTGTGTATTTTCTGTTGCTGTCACCGGCTTATCCCATCGAACCAGAATGTTCACCTAGCTTGCCATGTACCCTGTGCTTCTTCACTTTGTTCCCCTGCCATCTGTCTCTTCTATAATGCCGTGTTAATGGAGTTACCGTTTTTTTATTCTGTCTGCAGCACTGAGTCCCTTAAAAGTAGAAAACCCTGCTTTTCTACTTGGGTTTTGTAAATATATTAAGTGATTTATGCCTCAGTTGTATTAGTTAGGAGAATGCATTAGTAATTGCTAGAAGGAGTCTGTGGACAACAGTAAGTACTTATGCAAGTGCTAGCATAGATGAAGACTTGTCAGGCTTTTTCTTTTGTAAATCTTCAGCTTGTTTATTAGAAATTGTAAAAGGTCTGCCTAACATGATTACTAAAACCTTTTTTTTTTTTTCTTTCCTCTTCCAACCCAAGAATTTGTCCCTTTGTACAGCAGCTCTAATGTACATCCTGAGTAGAGATCGTTTGAACATGGATTTAGACAGAGCTAGTCTAGATCTGATGATACGGCTTTTGGAATTGGAACAAGATGCTTCTTCTGCCAAGCTGCTGAATGAAAAAGACATGAATAAAATTAAGGAAAAAATTCGGAGACTGTGCGAAACTGTTCACAACAAACATCTTGATCTTGAAAACATCACGGTGGGTATCGTGCTTTTATTTGAAAGCCTTGGCAGTAGTGGAATGCTTAGTAAAATGGAACTTGGAAGCATCATCCTTAATCTCGTATCTCCCAGCTAAGAATTCATGACACACTGTCTACCTTCTATGTTGATATGACTGCACTGCAAGTATTTGCTTCTTTAAATCTGACATTTCCTTTCTAAAAGGCTGTTAGTAGGATAAAGTTATGACTTCACTAATCGTTCCTGCTAAGGGTTGCCAGTTAAAGGTAGCAATTAAAACCAAGTAATGCTTTAAATGACCGTGTGTTTGACACTGTTTCTTTGCCTAAATTTTATATAAACATTGACAAACAATAGGAGTTCTTACATGGGAATGAGAGTATTGTGTGTTAAATTGAAAATGTGGTGCAGGTTCTCCCATTTAAAAAAAAAAAATCCAACAAAACTGTCCTACAGAAACTAGTTTGTCTCCGCCCAAAGTGTGGTGGCAGATCTGTTGAATACCATAAATGTGGATGATTTTTTTCCTTCCTTTCTCAAACATACTTGTGTTTTATGAATGCAACAGAGAGAACTGGTTTTGTTTAAAAATAAATTTGGCCATGGTTTGATGCTAGCATCAAGCTAGCTTGAAAAATAAAGGGTAAGTTGCAAGTCGTCTTAAAAGAGTGTATTTAAAGAATTGATGACAGATTGACTAGATGAGTGGTCATAGATGGCAAAAATTAGTAATGTGGTTTTGCTTTCACTATATTTCAGTATAACAGATGTTAGTATGATCTTAATTTTTTAACATCTTGTAATACGTTGTTTTAATGTTTTAAAGATTCTCATTAGGTTTTTGCCATTTTTCATGTAATAGAGCTGATAAGAGAAGCTTCTGATATATTGTTTATGAAGTGAGCTTTTTAGAGCTTTATCTCTGCAAGTAATGTTTCAACTCTTGCTGGTAATGTGCACTTAAGATTGTATTCCATTTTAGGTTAGATTAAAAGATGATATGTCTTATTGAGCTGGCATTTTCTTTTATAGTTTTAGTGACTTTTTTGTCAGTTTAGGAAGGGTTTGGTTTGGGGTTTTTTCCCAAAATTCTAGCTATGAAACAGCTGAATTGGTATGAAAAGTCAGTATTACGTAGCAGTAGAAAGAGCTGAATTTTGGGGGAGGAAGGTAATATTGATGACATAACTCTTAACCTCAGTAATCAGTTTATGGTGACAAAGGAGAATTGTTTCAGAGTTTCAGTTTTAGGCTTGTTTCCTACAAACCTATGAAACATACAGGTAGGGGGCTCGTATTAATTTCTGACCTTTGAAATCTGCAAAAGAAGAATGAATTTGAGATTATTTTCTCCACTTTCAGCTAACCCTGTGAATTCACATGATACAATCTGAAGATGCCAACACAGAATGAAATTTGTTCTCTAGGTGGTGATCAGGGAGGCATTGGTATAATCAGTGTCTTATTTCAGTGCTGTTTTGGCACCGAAGGCAGCTCACATAGCTCACAGTCTGTCAGTGCCAGGATATCTTTTGCACTCTAAAATGTAAGACAGCTCCCTTTATTAAGCATGGAACAGCTGGTACAGGTTCCTCATTGCTAAAGCATCCAGCCACACAGACCACTGTCTCCTCTTTGAGCTTTTCTCATATTCATAATCTGAGCTAGCCTGATGGGTTTTTATGAACTGTAATTCTGTTCTTGTGTTTTCTTAGGCATGGGTTTGAAAGGGAGAGGATATATTAAAAGGGATTCTGTCTTGTGAGGAAGCTGTTCATGAGTAAAGAGTAATATTATCACAGGCCATCAGTTTCAGCTGGTTTGGTTTTTTGGTTTGGGGTTGTTTTGTTTTTTGTTTTTTTTCCTGAGGCATCTATTTCTTACATTATGTTGAGCTGTTGTAAATGTGTTGAATGCTGTAGTACCTCACAGATGGAAACTGGTACCTTCCCAGCTGCACCTCTAGATGCAGAGACTATATAGTGTTTAGAGAATATATGCAAGCCAAATGAGATGATTAGATTCTCTTCCAATTTATGATAGTAGCAACGGTAAGTTGAGACAATAATGAACTTCGTATGTAAAAGATAAAGTTGCTTTCACATAGATCTCTGTCATGAGATATAATAAGTAATCTCAGTTTTGTACCAGATGACAGGCAAAAAACACTAACAAAAATGCAAATCTTCTGGGGGTAAAGAAAAGATCTGTGCTTTTTCAGACTCAGACATATCCACTGAGAAACAGGAGGAGTGCAGCAGATGTTTTGATAACTCCAGTTTGTGCCTAACTGGTTACACCTTAATTTTTTTGAATCTTACACAGATCAAGTGAAGGTGATCAATACGGCCTGTCTCTTTCCACAGACAATGTTGTTTGTGTGACTATCTAGACATTAGATTGGACTAATTTTTGAGTACTCAAACAGGTATTCAAAAGGTTCTGTTTTCTAGAATGCATGAACATTAAAAATCTAAAAGGAGTTCTCTGTGGGTTGAATTTGTTCCAGGGTTTTTTTTTGCTGGCTTAGAAGATGATAAAACCTGAAAAACTTAGCCTTCATGGCAGTAAATGGCATTTGCCTGTCAGTCAGCACAGCCCTCTGTAGCTGATGCTTGCAGCCAGCTCCTCTTCGTTGCATCATAACGAAAACCTTCAGAAGTGACTTCTCTTATCAGTTGGTGAAAGAGGGTATTCCGTTTCTTCACTCTCAGCATAAGGCTGAAAGCTTAAGGGAACCATGTTTTGAACCTTTGGTGTTAAAATTTCATAGTAATTGACATAAAAATGGATAGAATGGATTACTTTCCTCAAAAGGTTTGATTGATTTTATTTAAAAAAACCCCAAACAAACAAAAAACAACAAAATAAAACCCCTAACAGTTGAAAATTGTGTTCTTGTACCCAGTAGTATAAATATCGTGTTATATTCTCTTGGAGTTTTTTGAAGTCTTATTACCCTTTGGTGGAAAACTAAGCCTCATATTTTAAATACTGTGTGGCCTTTGAGCTTTCATAGTGAAGGTATTTAGGAAGTTAACTAAATCTTTTGTAGCCCTAAAGATCTGTAAGGAGAGTTTTCAATCAGCTTCTATCAATCTGGTTTCGGTTATGCATGATTTCAGATATCCACATTAGAATATTTTCAAGCTCAGTCTATAAAAGTGAAAGGAATCATCTGAAGAGGATGGGAAAGCGTCAGAGAGCTAGGGATCTGTCAAACTGCTGTCTTCAGGTTCTCTCCCCTCCTCCCTCAAAACGCTTTCTTGTTTGGTTGGCTTCCGAAGGGAAGTTCTCCATCCGTTGCTTAAAATAACCTCATCTCCTCTAGCATTATGTTTTTAACTTACAGTTTTTAAAAGTGTGAGGTTTTGGATTTTATATCTCCCAGTGATGAGAGGAGAACACTCTGTAACCAAGAGTGTTTAGTTTTCCTCCTGTGGGAGGACTGGAGGAGTGGCTGTTGGCAATGACAGGTAGTTAGCAGTTTCCAGGGTGGTGAAACAGTTGCTGGAGTAATTGCAGCTTTGTCTTTGTTTCCTCTGCGATGGGGAATCAGATGCTGCTGACTCGGGGAAGAATGGCCTATTGCAGATTTGCTGCTGCTTGTGTTCTCCTGTCCCCCACAGCACTGTCATGACCCAAGGACACCTCCATTTACACTGGAGAAATGCTGTGACTCACTATGTGCTCATCAGTGACAGCGTGTTGCAGAGCTTGCTCCTAAAAGAAAGGAGATAACTAACTTTGGATGTTAACTCTTCTTTTCCAAGACTAATCTTCAACTTTCTTTTCCTCCTTGGAAATCAATATTTTGAAAACAAGGAAAGCTACTGAAGCTGTTGGGGGGGGTGTCATGCAATTTATAACTTGGTTTTCCAAGACAATGGGGTGTTTACTCAAGCCTGGTGAGCAGTGTTACTCCCAGGAGGTGCTGAGGTTTGAGCCGATATCCTGGAACACGTTGCACAGCTCAGAATAAGCACAGCCCTCCTGGAAGCGTTGCAACTCAAATGCGTCAGGGAGGGAAGATAACTTGGGAGTGGTTAAATTCAGGTGGCTTCAATGAGATTTTACAGCCTTTTCTCTGACCTTTCATTGCTGTATTTTTGTGCCATATATGAAATTATTAAGATTATAGTAGTCCAAATTTGCCTGTGCATTGTCCAGGTGTTACAGAAGTCTATACTGATTGCTTTTGTGTAGGTGTAAATTTTATACGTATGTATGTGTTCTGTTATTGACATTTGCCTTTTATTAGAGGCCTTTGGAAAAACAAGTTATAGTCTTGTTATTTTTGGTTAAAAAGATGGCAGGGAATGGAGATTAACTAAGATAATCACCTAAAATCTTTTCAACTTCCATTTACAGGGAGTAAACTTACCTTTGCTGTTGTTGAATTTTGATATGTATTCCTCTTTCTAAAAAAAACAAACCAAAAAACCAAAAAAAAACCACCCCACAGTAAACGTAGTAAGATTTTCTACAGTGTTTTAGTTTAATTACTATCTTCTAAGAGTTTAAAATTAAAACCCCAAAATACCTACGTTAGAATCAAATGTATTCTACAAGCAGCAAAGCCAATGTCTCTGGGAGACAGAGAAGCAGTGCTCAGTCATGATTTTTTCCTGGCTGGCTTATTTGTCCATTTCCTTCCTTCACTTGGTTTTTTTTTTTTGATAACAAGAGAAACAGGTGAAAGGAGGCTGCTTAGGTTTTCTAAGCTATTAATAAAATCAAGGAAAAGTTGAAAATGCAAAGTACCTTTTTATCAGTACCAAGTTATTTTTTTAAGATATGCCTATTTTTCAATCTGTTCTTGCTCCCTCTGGTGGTGGTTCTACTCGGACACTAACTTTGTTGTTAAGGTTTTTATATGACGTGTATTTGTATGATTCGATACATTGGCTACAGCTGCATATGATGATTTCACTAATTCTGGAACCTAACTCTTTCAGACCGGGCATTTGGCAATGGAGACCTTGCTGTCTCTCACCTCAAAACGAGCCGGGGACTGGTTTAAAGAAGAACTGCGACTTCTAGGTGGTCTTGATCATATTGTAGATAAAGGTATATTGGAGATGCTACTTTTACAGTGCGAAAAATTAATGAATCTTACTAAGATGTTAGCTTTTGTTAATATTCATTTTCTGTGGTTAAAAATAGAAACACTATATCTTTCTCAGCAATGTTAAAAATAAAGTATGTTCGATATCAATTCACTGGGAAATATTAGTGACTTTAATCTGTTGCATGTGGAATTGAAAGTAGTTTTAAGGTTAAACAGAACATGTATAATGTTGCACATAATGTGTGAGATTAAAAATGGATTAAGCTTAGACAGAATACAGATTACTGTGTTACATATCTCTGTACAGCACACAAATGCAGCACTCTTATTCTAGAGTAAAATCTCCTTTACAATCTTCTAGAACTATTTTCAGGCCTGATGTTTTTTAACTAAATATCCCAGAGGAAGTCAGCCCTTTGATAAGAAAGGGTGGATTTTTTGTTTCCTTATTTTTTTAAAGATATGCCTTGGTTAGGTTTTTTGGATAAGCATCTCACAGATAGGAAAAGGGACATTTCTAAAATGAATGCTTGAGCTGAATAAAGCTTGGTCTTAAGTAAGCAGAGCAGTGGACAAAGGAAGGATTCGAAGAGACGAAAGCGTTCGACTTGTGCACTGTTTCAGACTTGTAAAGTGTGGGGAGAGTGTGCATGCTCTATCTTTTTTTCTCTTCTACAAAACAGTGCATTACTGTTAAGGAACATGGTCACGTGCTGTACAATCTCTTCATGGTCAGTAGAAGATAAAATATACAGATATGTAATTTGTGGCAGCGCTCGCAAACTTGTAAAGCCAAAATTATATGGGTTGGGGTTTTTTTTAATTTACTTGGAGAAATGAAAAATTTTATAATGCTGATCACGTGTTCATGATTGTTTCCTTGTATTACAGTTTTGTAAAGTGTAAAACATGGTTGATAGCAATTCTGTGTAGCTGGTTAGTTTGTACGCTTTGCTTTTGAAGACCTCTTACTTATAGTGGAAAACAACTTCTTTGTGTTGTTTAGTGAAAGAATGTGTGGATCACCTAAGCAGTGATGAAAGTGAAGAGAAATTGGTGGCTTCCTTATGGGGTGCAGAAAGATGTTTACGGGTCTTAGAAAGCGTGAGTATTAGTAGATGCCTTACTTTTCTCTCAACCAGACCTTTTCAATGTTACATTCTTTCAATATATGGTTACATAATAACACTACAATGTTAATTATTTTTATAGAAGATAGTAACTTTCTGATGTTTATCAGTGTTCCTGGAATGTTTGTTTGAAAATGTCTTACACCATTCTGTATGTATGTACAGCACTGCAATTTTATTTTTGGTAAGAATAACTGTATGTAGCATGATGCTTTTTCTTAAGTTGCTAAAAAAGCTGCTGTGTATGAATGTTGTTTTTGAGGCATGAGTTTGACTCTCTAGTGTGTGTCTAGTAATAATGGATTGTTATAGGAGCAATAAATCAATTTTAAGAATTGCTACTTTGAAACATCAGCTGGCTAAGTGCTGAAAGTCAAACTAGTCCTGTAATCAGTTGAGCGTGTATATTGAGATGGTAAATATTTTTGGACGAGATCTTTGAACAAAATAAAAACACATGGTACTTCTGTAGAGCTTAATTGACAAGAATTGTGAGTGTGTGCTTCTCTACAATGCCTTGTTTTGCTGAGTTTCGTATTTGTTGCTAGTGTTACTCTTTCTGTATTGTGATACAGTAAGCAAGCAGAGGAGTGTTGTGACATTTTAGCAATCCATCTCCCAGGCATCAGAAAGTGGTGTTCAGGTTCAGAGTACAGGTCCGTGAATCTTAATGAACACCTTAAACCCAAGTCAGAGGGTAAATAGCTGCAGTGGTAACTTGTTTTCTTCACCAAAATAGAAGGACAGATTCAAAAATAGTATACAAGTAAGGTAAAAACCGAGAAAGATGAACAATTGCTGAAGTCCTAATTCAGGGGTGCCTGCTTAAGAATTAATGGCACCTAGCTCTTTAGCTGGCTCCTGAACAGTGAGAGAAAAAAGTTCAGATCCAATCTCTGCTTTTATATTTTCTAGCTGGAACTGCCAAGCAACAGTAGAAGAGCCTTGTTTAGTGGTAAAATATACAGACTTGAAGTTAAGGGTAGTTTCTGATGTAGTAAGATCTTTAGGAACTTGGGAGAGATGACAAAAATCAACACACCGAACCAGTCAAATTTCAGAGAAGAACTTTTACTGTTTCTGAATTTCAATCAAGGGAATCAAAGAAAAACTTGATTTTTATGGTTGGATGCATAATAAGCTCTCAGAAGTGGAGCTGGTGTCAAGTCCTAAAAATAACATTACATATATAATTATATTCTGTGTTATTTTTATATATATTTACATACACATGTATACATACTTGGGACACTGTAGTCCCAGGATATGGGTTCTGCTGTGGCAGAACACTGCCACACGGTTTCTGTACTTACTGTATCAGGGAAGATGGTTTTACCTTCAGTGCCGCAATTTTGTGTGATTAATTACAAGGTGAAAACTCCAAGGAAATATTGGAGAATGATAAGTGAAAGTTGACACTGGATAATAACCAAGAAATGTGGAACTGAATAAAGTGGGGTGGTAGTGGAAGGGAATGCTTCTCTTTCAAGGAAAAAAAGTCCCACTTTAAATATTACTTTCTCCTCCCCTTTTTAGGTAACGGTGCATAATCCAGAAAATCAGAGCTATCTGATAGCATACAAAGACTCGCAACTCATAGTCTCCTCAGCTAAGTAAGTTGTAACAAAAAGGCATTTTTGCAGAGCACTGCACATAAGAGGGAAAAAAATAAAGGTTATACCAGAAGATTCTAGGGGGGAAAAATCCATACTTTTCATTAAGTAATGCTAAAATTAATTTAGATGAGGGTGTGGGTAACTACCTGAGTGCTACCAATACGTAGTGCTGCTATTGTTGGTTTTGTAGAAGCTGCAAAGTATGGATTCTGCTCCTTCTGTACCAAGTTAATATGAACACAGAAGAGGGCAGTTAGGAAGCTATGTCTATTTATTGTGTTTTCATTATGCTAAAGTGTTTACTGAAATGGAGCATAACCGAATTGACAGTGTAACTAAGAATTTAGAATAGTGAAATTCTGTTTTTAGCTGTTCTCCCTGGCAAAGATGCTTATACAAACACTTCTAACCCATTTATCAATCTGGGTGAGGTCTCAGTTGACTGGCAGAGATTGCATCCCTCTTGTACTGCTCTTCATAAGAGAACAAATTAAGCTGAAAATTTGACTTTGCAGACCTCATTGGAAACATAATTTCATGGTTGTAGGTTAGATATTTTGAGTATTTCTTTAATTTAAAAAAACCACCAAACCACAGTTTACTACACTATTTAGACCAATATATATTTTTGACACTTTTGTTTGTAATTGAAATCAGTGTTGTTGGTTTAACATCAAACTAATGTCATGCAGTAGAATCATGCCTGAGGTCCAGTAGTATTATGAAATTAAGATTTTACTGCTAGGAAGTCACGTGCCATTTATTTATTTTACAGAGTGCAAATAGCTCTGAGGACAGAACAAGAGAGCATTTAGATAACACTGTCAGAATAATGTTGTGCCTTGATGGTCAGAGGATATGAGAGGCTGGGTTTGTAGGCAGAGGAGGTATCTTTTGTAAGACCATGTGATGAATTTGGAAAGAAAAATTAACTTTAAAGCTTTCCTGGTTTTTGTTTTCACAGTTTCACTTGAGCTCATAAAAGATTTTATAGGTGATAAGTTTATTATCTCTCCCTACAGACTGGGCATCTGGGCATCAGAAAAATTCTGCATAAACTTTGCATTTGAGTTTTTCTCCTGGTGAAATGAGTGTAAGGGTAGAATGTCTTGTATGTTGTCGAGGTAATTTTCTTCTGCATCTTCTCCCTGCAGAGCACTGCAGCATTGTGAAGAGTTAATCCAGCGATATAATCGTGCTGAAGACAGTATCTGTTTACCAGACAATAAGCCTCTGCCTCACCAGAATGTGACCAACCACGTGGGTAAAGCAGTGGAAGACTGTATGAGGGCCATCATTGGTGTCTTGCTCAACCTAACAAATGATAACGGTAAAAAAAACAAAACAAAATTTTGCATATTCTGTGTTAAAGCATCAAATAATACATAAATGTAAACCATTTTATTGATTATGTTTTTTCCATGTACAATGCAATAAAGCAATTGTGTATGGTAGATGCTTGCTTTACAGTAATCAGTAACTTGTCTTTGCAAATTGGATAAGTAATTGCAAGTATTAAGATGTGTCCTTTGGGTAAGAGTCCCTTTTGTCTTTAGGGACAAAAGGTTATCAATCTGCTTACAACTATGAAAATGTTGTATTTTCAAAATTGAGCCTCTCAACTGTCTTTGTTTACAGAATGGGGTAGTACAAAAACAGGTGAACAAGATGGTCTGATAGGCACAGCTATGAATTGTGTGCTTCAAGTTCCAAAGTTCCTACCTCAAGAACAGAGATTTGATATTCGGGTGCTGGTAAGCTATTGTATTTGTTTCATTAACATAAAGTGATTTGCCCCCTTGTGCATTTGTCTACTCTGGCTTCAAATTAAGGAGCAGCCTCTGCAATTTTCATTGACCATATATATACTTAGTGAGGTATTTATGGAACGTTCCTGGAAGGATTTGGTGGGTTTGAGCTCTAACCGTTTTCCCTGTGTTTGGTGGGAAAAAGTGCACTGCTAGATGAACAACAAGATTTGGCTAAATAAGTGTGAATTATCTAGTTTTCAAATGTCTTTTCAATTTTAGAAATATGGTGTATGTTATTGTTTGAGATAAAGGCTTCGTCAAATTTACTTCGGTTTATGTAAAATGAGTCTGTGTGGCCTAAACAGCGACAGTGTAATTGTGTATGTGAAGGGTCTTTTAAGAATGTAAACTGAAGGTTGGACACCTGAATCCCTAATCTAGAAATGAAATCTCATCTTTAAAAATGTTTCCATGTTCAGAATTGGAAAAATGGAGATTCCTGCATGCAAGTTCTAATATACAGGGATCTCAGTTTTACCTCATATTTCTTTAAACCCTGATCCCTCTGTCTATCAAACTGTTTCATCAAGGTGTAAGTTATGTATCCTCAGAAAGATAAGGCCTAAAGACAACATTTATCTGGATAGCTATTTTTTGCTAAATTATCCTTTTTTAATGTGTGTAATCCTCTCTGACCCTCCAATTCTTGCAGGGATTGGGTCTATTGATCAATCTAGTAGAATATAGTGCTCGGAATAGGCACTGTCTCGTCAATATGGAAACATCGTGTTCTTTTGACTCATTCTGTACGGGAGAAGGAGATGATAGCCTAAAGATAACTGGGCAGATTGATGCTGTTCAGGCTTTAGTGCAGGTAAGAAATGTGTTTTCCCTGTAATAGTTACCATTTCTCATTATCAGCCTGTCAAGGGGGAAGGGAGAACTGAGCACTTGAAGATTTGTCAATATTTTTTTTCCTGTTTAGTATTTTGAGTACTACAGCACAGTGGGGGAAGAGGGGTGCCGCTCACAACTTTGACTTCTTCAGTACTGTCCATTACAGAAACAGCTTTCCTGGTAGAAGACAGTGGTATCGTTATTACAGACATCCAAAGGCTGCTTTCATGCTCCATAAGGCTTTCTCGTTCCTATATGGTTTATTTCTAGTTTTCTTGTTCCTATATGGTTTACTGCTTGTTTTGTTTTAAACCAGCTATAAAAATTGTAAGCTATTTTTGTCTTACATACTTTGCTTCCATATATTTTTTTTTATTTAAAGTACTATATTTATGGGAGTTTGTGACTTAAAAAAAAAGTCATGTTTTGTAAGAGCAGTAAAATATGGATGTAATGGATATGGATGTGAAAGAGCCTTCTTAAATGTTGTATTGACTTGTTAAAAAAAGAAATGCACCAATAATTTTGGTGAACAAGTTCTACCATGCGAGCTAAAATAAAAGAATTGAAAGGGTTTTAAAGTACAACCATTTTATTTCAATTGAGATAATTTTATGGACGCTTCTAGTAGTTCTTCTATTTAACTATATGAAATAATTGTCCAGCAGCAGACAAAAAAAAAAATCAACAATAAAAATAGTATTAAATATCTTAATATGCAGCTCTGCAAAGCAATATTTAAAACTGGTGGTTGTATGGTTTGGGAAATAATTCACAAGATACAAGTGCACAATACGAGATCGCTGGTTCAGTCACATCCTTGATAAGTCATTTTAAATTTATTCTTTCGAATTTTTGCTTTTTACATATCAGGGGAAAAGCTAAGAAAGCAGAGGGGATAGCTAGCATGAAATGAAAATGAGGATTCATAGAGGACAAAAACAGACAGGAAAATATGGCAACTTGGAGTCTTCAAGCTGTGTCTTAAAGATGACGATTAAACATTTACGATGCCCAAGAGGAGCCTGCCAACTGGTTCAACAGCGGAGGGGGAGGGGGGGGAGAGACGCCTTTTCTGTAGAGCACAGCGTTGGTGTTGGGGTAAATTATATTTTCCTTTGAAGAAGAAAAGGCTATTGTTAAGAAAAGTATTGAAGACTAACTGTATTAAGGGGTGAATTGTGTAGGGGAAATAAACTTTCAAGTATTAATTCAGCGTGTTTTGGATTTAATTTATAATAGAAGTTCTCCTGAAATTTTCCCCATTAGCTATTTCTTGAGCGTGAGCGAGCGGCACAGCTGGCCGAGAGCCAGACAGACGAATTGATTAAAGAAGCTCCTACTGCTCAACACGATAAGAGTGGGGAATGGCAAGAGACGAGTGGGGAGATACAGTGGGTCTCCACAGAAAAGTCAGATAGTACTGAAGAGAAAGATAAGAAGGAAGAAGATGATGAAGAACTTGATCTTAATAAAGGTACGTTGTCTGGTTGTGATGAGCTCAGAAAAGGCAGAGAGGTCTGTGATTGCTTAAATTATCCTCTGCTTCTTAGCTACGTGCGGTCGCTTGGGCTGAGATTTCCTCAGCGTATCCCCCAGGTAAAACTGTTACAGATCCTAAGTAGGAGCAGTTCAGAGCTGAAGCACAGGAAGTGGAAGAAGTTATGCTGCTGCTTATTTTCTTAATAGTACCTTCTGTCAGTTCCTTTGTTAAAAAAAAACAAAACAACCAAACAAAAAACCAAACCCAAACCTTTTTAGGGACATTCTGTGTAAGAAATATTCTGGAAGGTATGGCTTTTAGGCCTTTATCTTATTTAATGAAACAATCCTTGAGTAACCTGCCTTAATTTTGTTTTGCCAGGGTATCATGACCTGTTCTTGTTTCATGCTGCTTTTAGGGTTGTTTGTTTTTTTTCTTCCCCTCCCTATTTGCACATATGCTTCTTCTGTCCCCATCTTCTTTTTGCCCAAGTTCTTCTCACTCTGTCAATGGTATCTCAGGTCCCTGTGCCATGCCTCAATGTGCTGCATCTTTGGCAGTTTGTTCCAGGAATTTGAGTATCTCTAAGCTGATTTATGTAGTTTGTCTCTGGAAAATCTATCAGGTCAGAAACATCGATCTTTCTTGTTTAATAGTAGGTGCAGTGTATTACTTCTAATAGTGTTGTAATCTTCTAATAGTAGGTGCGGTATATTACTTTCTCCAACCTTGCTTTATATCCTTCCTCATTTTTGTAGCTCCATCAACTGGTGTCTGCAGCTATTTGTGGTTTGCCCAAAAATGCTGAGTCATTAGCAAAAAATGCTATATCTGTGCTTAATGGAATAAACTTCTTTTGGTGGAATTCTTACTGGCTTATAGTATCACATGAAACATTTATATTTGTATTTTGTTGTGTTAAGCATACACTTTGCATGTTAAAATGGTAATCAATAAAATACAATGTAATTAACTGAAAGCAAGTGACCACCGTTTTTCTGTTGAAGAATGTGCAGCTGAGTTAGTAAGTAAGGAGTTTGTCTGATTCTTGCCTCTGAAGTCTCAGTCCGAAAGCTCACTTTGAGGAAAAAGAATTCCGAAAAGTGATAATGAAAGATTGTATTTGAAGCAGTAAAAGATACCAGCTGCTTAGAGAATACAATACACTCGGTTGTCTCTCTTTACAGCTCTTCAGCATGCTGGGAAGCACATGGAAGACTGCATTGTGGCCTCGTACACAGCGCTGCTTCTAGGCTGTCTCTGCCAAGAGAGTCCAGTAAGGGAATAAGTCCATAACTTGCTCTTAAGTCCAATACAGTTTTTAGTGAAGTAATAATTTGCAGTATTGAAATGAGTTTATTAAATCAGGGTTCAATGTGAGCTAGTACATTGGTGAAGCTACATTGATGTATATAGTTCTGTGGAAGGTTCCCAGAGGTACTCCATCCAAAACAGATTTTCTGGACATCATTATGTTTATCAAAACCAGTTGGAATTGAAGATTGAACCTCTTCTGCCTCTCTCACCTTTGCTGTTAGTCTTAGCCCACAAATGAACTTCTTTGGGAAAGGCAGAGGAAAATTGGCTCACCGGTTCTATAATTACAAAAGCTTGCTTTAATTTTTGGTAGTTTCAATAAGCAAGTTAACATCAGACTTGTTTATTCTTTTTTATCAGTCTGCTTTATTTCCTCCATTGAAATTACATGAAATTGTATATGTCCATATTAGTCGAAGATGATTGCCTCAGATTGGAAATGCATAATAGAAACCTGAAGTTAAAACTTAAAATTCTGGAACTCTGATGGCTGAGAAGTTCATAAACTGTCCTGTCAAATACGTGCCCAAATGAAAATGAGGTTCAGACCTGCCTTCAGCCTTGTCTAAATTTACCATGATGGTAGAGATGGTCTTTAACATGCTGTTCTGTACCTTTTGACTGATTA
The DNA here is from genome assembly GCF_028858705.1 of Grus americana. Lineage (NCBI taxonomy): Eukaryota > Metazoa > Chordata > Aves > Gruiformes > Gruidae > Grus > Grus americana. The sequence goes on from NC_072858.1 coordinate 31,635,668, forward strand.
GCGTCCATACAATTGTAGTGTTTGGAATGACACTGACAAGTTCAATCATTCTCAACCCTTAACAATTACAAAGGAGGATTCTCTCCATGTCAGGAGAGTATCTGGTGGGGTTTTTAGTTCTTGGTAATCTTGTAGGTCCTGGGGAGGTCTGGTGGTGGTAATGGTCTGTAATGAAAAAAAGAAGGTGGGGGGGAACACACCACCACTAAAGATTTTAGCAGGTGTTTCCTAGAAACATAAACACCATAAACATGTATTGCTTGAGAAAATCATAGAGATGACACCAAAAGCCATCTTAATGCTCTGAATATACTTGTCTTATTGCATCTCACATGCAGAGTAACACAGTCCTATGTCAGAAAAATATTTCCCAAACTAAAATAGATTGTTTTATTTCTTAGATCAATGTGACTACTGTGAGGGAGTACTTACCTGAAGGAGACTTCTCGATAATGACTGAAATGCTCAAAAAATTTCTCAGTTTTATGAATCTTACTGTAAGTAATAAATATTTAAAATCGATGTTTGTACATATTTTTGTAATTGTGTTTTCTGTTAATAGTCCATACATTTTTAGAAGCGTTTAACATTTTTCAGTTGTCTTTAGAAAAGCACAGGATGATTTTCCGTTTTTTAAATACTGAAGACCCATTTGTCTGTCATTATTTTGGCAGTAAATGGAATGAAGCTACTTTCATTCCATTTGATTGTCACTGGTCAGGAAAATATTTTTGAACACTCTGCCTGAACCTAACTGCTTTTACTGATATGTAACGCTAAATACTAAAATTCTGAAATGAGCATAGCTCTCAAATATTTTAAAGAGGTATTACAAATGCTTGTTTGTTACTTCTGTTTTCTGTTATGTTTTGCAGTGTGCTGTTGGAACAACAGGCCAGAAATCTATCTCTAGGGTGATTGAATACTTGGAACACTGCTAGATACTTAACTTCCGCGGCAGGCACTCTAATGCTGGAGCTACCCTTAGACAAAAGAAGAAGTCATGAAAGAAGTCCTTGAAGGATATACCAAGAGCATTCATCTGTGTCATTCGTGTTCGGATTTTTAAGGCTACCTGGTCTCTTAACCATGCATTCAGCATTTTCTAAAAGACAGTTACTACATCAATCTGCAACTATCAAAAATGAGGGGAAAAAGGTTCTGAGGAAAATAAATAAAGAAACCATGCTGTTTATGATGCAGTGCAGTATTTAAATATTTTTTGGCAGGGTTTACCCTCCCTATCTTTTTTTCTTGCTTTGTTCGTGACAAGTTTCAAGGGGAAAAACTTGCTGCTGATAGTGCAACTGCTGTTTACTGTTGAGCCACTGTTTCATGCCAGCCAGGTGCAAAGGCAGCTTAGCTACTGAGGTATCAAACAAATGTTCTAATAAAGACGTTCTGGACAGCAGCACCGCTCCTATTTGAGTTTAATTTGCTCTTGCTTTTTTATTACTAGATTATTCCAAAATCATAAAATATAAATTTTTAAATACTTTTGTGATTTTAACTACTGTCTATATTTAAAATTTGTTGGAATCCAAAGAGGCGAGGATTGGATAGTTTATTTTTTATACTGTTTTGATTGAAATTAGGTTGTTGAACTATTTCTCAGTTCTAAAACTGTCATGGCCCATGTACTGTAAACTGATAGACCATAACACTTTGTAGTTCAGGAAGCATGCAAACCCATAAACACACAAAGCCATTTGAGGGTATGTTATCCACAAAAGAAATAGTAACTGTAAAAAAAAAAAAAAAAAAAAAAAGTGCCCTGTTAGGGGGGAGAAAAAAAAAAAAAAGAGGAGAGAAGGAAAAAAAAAGATATTCAGTCCCAGGGTAGTTTACACTTCTAATAAGCAAAAACTTTGCAATGCTGTTTTAATTTGTTTCAAGGAAGCACTCAAAATATATTTTATAATGCTCAATACAAAGAATTTGGATGTTTTAGGGGGAAGAATTTTAAAGAAGCTAACACACCAACGGGGATTAATGTTTCCAGCTGACATAATCTTTCTATTTCATTCTTCTGTAGTATGACAAAGTTTAAATGCATACAACACAAAGCCTTAAATTGCTGATATAGCTAAGATTTTGTTCAGTCTGAGGTCTAGTTCACAGCAAGCATTGTGTTTGAAGACTTTAAGTGGAACAAAGAATCCCAGAAAACACATGACTTTTTTTAGCAATTCTTTTCTTGCACTCATTATTCAGACCAACAGAATTGGTAATTATTTTTATTAAGCTGGTCTTGAATATTTGCAGACTGTTCTGAGATCTGCTTCATTGACATTCTTAAATACCTGTATAGGTAGTTACATCATGTTATTCCATTGAATTTGTAAAACTTGAAGCCATAAAAATATTAGTTCTATGTATAATGAGGAGGAAATAACAGGAAATCTAACCTGCTTTTAGATCTTGTGTTATCTCCATGTATAAAGTTAAGAACTCGTGCTTTTGTATCAGTGCCAGCTGTAAATTTTTTACATACAGTGGCTGCCTTCTATGTCTTCCTATTTTTGATAATGCAGATTGTTGGGAATTCTGTAAGGAAGTAACTGATTAGCGGCAAAAATCCTATGTTGGTCATACTCTTTTGTGTTTTCTCTCATCACCTTCTAAAACCTAGTGTATCAGTGTAACTTAGAAAAGTTTTTGAGATTGTATTCCCCTTTGTTTAAAAAAAAAAAAAAACAAACCTCGGTATTGAGAGAGAAGCTGTATATAAATGGTCTACATCAGGATGAAATTACTGAAGATTTTGTCCATCAAGTTTTCTGATTTTTAGAGATTTTCACTTATAATGGGATTTCAAATTGATTATATAGTTTTCTGTGGAGAGACAGCAAGAGAAAATAAAATCTAGATGTGATGATGGGGGAAAGCAGGGACAACTACCTTTCTTTGTTACACTGGTAATTGTTTGGGAATTGATTTACCTCAGTGTTTAACAGGTTTTTTTAAATGTAACTAATTGTCAAGCACTGACAAATGCAGATTTTTTTTTTTGAGGGTGGGGGGAGAAATCACCCTGTGAACTGCAGTGCATTTTTGTGTGTTAGACCCTCAAATAACTCTGCATTAAAGGGTACTTGAGGCCAACTTGCAAATTAAAGTTTTAAAGTAACTTTTTTTCCATTGTAAATATTTGTGTAAATACTCTCAATTGGAAATTAGAACAGTAGAGTACTTTTCTGAATCCAATCCTATTTTTATTTTATACAGTATTTCTCAGCTGTGATCTTTGGAGCAAAAGCCAACGGCAGGAAAAATAGTTTGTACCAGTTTCATGAAGTATGTCTTTGGGTTTTTGTAAATAATTTTAACTCAAATAAAATTGCTACTTTCAATACATATCTTGTCTTCTAACATGAAATAAAACACTCCTCTGAGTGACTGCAGAAAGAAGGCAGTGTCAGGTAAATTGTTAAAAGGAAGAAGGAGGAGAAAAAAAAAAAAAAAAGAGGAGGAGAAAAATAACAGTGGAGCATCCTGAAGGCAGTGCTCCATTTTCCACTGTGTGTTGGGACAACAAAATTCAGTGCCTGAACCAGAGGCTGTGGTCAGTCAAACCAGCTAAGGCTTGAAATTTTCTGGAGATGATGTACTCCATCTCTTGATGCTCCACACAAGTTGCTATTGATGTTTAGCTGAAGGGGCGTGTCACAACTCTGAAGAGCTGTAGTTAAAGTAACAAGAGCATCCTAAAGCATAGATGAAATGGAGCAGCTTCACATCATGGGGGATGTTAATGGCTGCTTTCTTCAGTGAAAAATGAGAAAATTACCATGAGCATTGCTCTGTTTTTCTATTAATATGAATGATACTTTTAACTTCAGGATGGATTTTTTTCCCATGGATTTTTTTTCCTTAATTGATACAACTAGATACAGGTACAATATGCAATAATTCATGAGTTGTAAAGCGAGTTGAATGTGATGTGTCATCTCTATTGCCACTTCAACAAGCATCAGCATAATGTAGCTTTATTTCTGTGCTGTAAAAGGGTGATACTGGAGTTTGAAATATGGAGCAGTATGTTAGTATTTGGCACTGTAGGAGGCAAATACAGCTTTATGTAAGCAAATGTTTTTCCCCAAAAAATCATAACATCTGGTAAAAGTATTTCTTCTTGGTTATTTTGTCGGTAGATATGTAATGAAAGCATTATGTGTGGATGCTTTGCGATGACATCGGCATTTTCAGATTAACAGGACAATTGTGAAGCTTCTATAGAAGATTTGGGAGTCATGGCCTTTCACAAACGTTATTTCACTGACTGTTTGGAAATGCATGATTTGCATAACAACAAAGTGATCTGGTGGGATCTGTACAGCACTGATTTATCAGAAGATGAATGTAAAAGCAGGTAGTGGTGCTGCAGATGATTTCTCAAGCTGGCCTAATGGAGTTGTGTTTGTGCTGTCAGCAGATCGAGCAGAAGATTGGACAGTGATCACAAAGGTATAAAAGCTTCGTTCTTCCACCCGAGCTGAGCATCTGTGCCAAGCGTGCAGCTGGAATAGTGCAGTTCTGCTGGGGAGCTGAGTAGGCACTGCATGGCTGCTGCTGGGTGGGCAAGAAGATAGTGGGAATCCTCATACTAATTTGAGGGTGTTAGATTTTTAAACTTTTTCTGTAACAGAATATTCTGACAGGAGTTCCTGCTTTTAACCATGTTTTCCAGCTCAAGTACCTCACTGAATTGGTAAAGATGTTTTTGGTGTCAGATGCACTAGTGAGTATTCTGTCTTCCCTCATTTTTCCTTTCCGGACATCAATAATTCCTCCTTTTAGTAAGCAGAAGTCAAAGCATACTTAGTTAGCTGGGACTATTACCAGGCAAGCCCATATGGCTTTTTCAGTAGAGGGGTTTTTTAATTTGATACTTGCCTTGTTTAGATGGCAAGGAAAACTAAAATGTGTATTTGAGTTCAAAAGGTAAAGAGGACTTAAGTAGTTGCCATTCTTCTGCATCAAACCCTTACAGGATGGCTCATTAATTGGGTTTTTGAAGATAATGAGATTGGAATTTGCCCTGAATCATGCTAGCCAAGTGTTTTCAAAACCAGGCCAATGTAATTCTTGATGCTAATGCTGATGCTTCTCCTCCTCTGTGTAATATGTTGATTCATCATTGGGTAAAGGATACTACTGGATTATTTTAGCTATGTGGAACAGAAGCCATTCATACATATTCTTTTTTTACCGGTGCTAAAAGTCCCCTGTCTAAGGGACTAATTTATTAAGATGCTTGCAGCATCGGGTGTGGATAGTCTTACTGTAAATAAAAGTCAAACCATTATAAATAATGCAACTGCTTAAGTCCTTATCCAAAGGTAGATTGATTTACTAATGCCACAAGGATCTTTATTCCAGCTGTGAAAACTGAACTTAATTTGCAGCTATAGGTTAAGCCTCAGGTTGCCGTGCTTGGTATGGTATGTGTGACAACAGGCACTCTGGTGATGCAGAGGGTGTTGTAAGGAGCCCTAGAAAAAGCAGTCCTCCTTGGGAGGAAAGTGAACTGCACTAGAGACTGCCTTAAATTTGAAAGACAAACATGTTCACTTTTATCTTTCACCTCCTGTCTTGCAAACTGTATCTCTAAGTCTCTTAACCCCCAACTTTTGCTACTACATGTTGAACTTCCATCAGCTTAGACGTGTAAAGGCCAAAGAATTGCTTGAGATGTGTGGAAAGCTAGATTACTAAATAATAAAAATAGTTACTCAGACAATAGTACTTATCTCTTTTTATGCCCACTGCGTAGAGTCCAGATTCTCATCTGTCTTAAGTGATCTAAAGTTATTTAGAGGAAGGTTCACTGTTGGATAAATATTAATAGCAGGGTAAAATCAGGTGATAGGGAAAAGAGGGCTCTCTTTGGAGTAAAGAATAACAGGAATTTTATTTAGATTTACTGTTTAGTTGTGGGAATTCTTTGTTTTCTGTATTAGAACAGAAGATTTAATTGTGTCTCTGCATTTAATTTTTAAAAGTGGGGAGGAAGAGTGTTAACATGGAGTTGAGAGGATTAAATGATTTCCCCCCCCCCCCATCTATAAAGCTGACCCTGTGATTGTGTCCTAGAACAACAGTTCAGTGTTGGTCAAGTGAGTAATAATAGTTTGTGTGTGTGTGTTGCTCTTTTTTCCTGAACTTCCTAGCTGTTACTTAACCCTCTTAGGAGGATTAAATGTATTCTTACTACTGAAAATAAGGAATGAAGACACTGGAAAGAGGATGGTCTACCAGGAGAAAGATTTGAGTGAAATGCGCACCAAAGAGCTTGTGTAGATGGGTATTTACCACCTGGATAAACACTTAAAGACCCAAACCGGACTTATTCAACAGGTTCTTAACTTGCATTGTTTTCTCCTTCAAATACACTGGTGTTTAATCAATAGAAACCAAAACGAGAAAAGTTACAAGGGCTACAATTTGAAGGAGATAAAACCCAAACAAATGAAATAATTTTACTTTTTTTCCAGCCAGTAATTGACCAAAGAAAATGTGTTTAACTAGCCTGCTTGATGGGAGAAGGACTTGTGAATGTGGCTGTGATAGATGTCCTAGTGACAGTTGCTGCTGTTTGGTTTCCTTCTGCATTACAGTATTCTACTTGGTGGAAAGCAAACCTTGAGGAAAAATATGCGGGAACGTATGTGCATGCGCTCACACACATGCCTATGTATCTATCTCTAAGTATAGTTATTTTGTTTCTCTGCTGTCACCAGTACCTAATGCATGCAAATCAAGGTGAAGGGCCTTTGTGCAGATGTTTCAATGAAAAAGGAAAGAGAGGAGCTGCTTTAGCACCAAATGAGACCATTCAGGAGCTATGCACGCACCTTACTGCCTCTGGGAACAGTCCCAAAGTCGTGATACTTCGGGTTTTTTCATGGGTCTGCTGTTGGCCTCTTATCCCAAACATGTGGCTCTTGAAAGCGTTTCTGGGGCAAAAAGTTTTAAAATATCCAGTCTATGTTGTTTTCTAGACTGCTGTTTTACTTATAGTCTCTGTTTGAATAGAATATAAGCACAAACCATAGGGAAAACGTGCAGTAAGATCACTTTGCGTCACAGCTTTACTCTCAGGCATGAGTTTAGGTTCAAAAGGATGATATTCAGGTTACAGAGCCTCAAAAAGTAGTTTAGTTATGTGCTATATAAACTGCTGTGTAACATCTAGTGTCATTTTGCTGGCTCATATTTTGATTTTTTGTCTTCATTCAACAAGGAATTTTAAGGCAAAGCTAGCTTATCCAAATTAAAAATGTCATCATGTTTGTCTAGGTTAAAGTGCTATAATGAAATTATACTTTAGCAGCAGAAATGGAGCATAGTAAATTAAATAGAAATGATGCAATTACTGTTTGTAGTTTCCTTTGCCGTAACTACTTTTAAAACCTGGCAATAAATTTTTAATAAGAAAAATTTAATCTTCCTAATGGAAAAATCTGATTGGAATTCATGTGCTGAGTATATTCACACATATCATACATCCAGTTTTAAAATGGAGCTTCATCTTGCAAAACAACCTTTTTTCTTTGTGATACCTTAGATTACAATGAGATTCTTATTGAGGATTTTGCAAGAACAAATTTATAGCAATTTTATTCCAGGTAATCATAAAATTTCATCCTTCCTTATTTGGTGTAGGTTATAATGGTTCTTCAAATATCATCTCAAATGTGAGACAAAACCAACTCAAATGTCATTTATGTATTCCTGTAGAACATCAATTAAAATTACTGGGACAAAGCAGTACTCTACAGTGATTTGCTAATCTATTATACATTCAGTCTAAGACTGTAAATAATAAAAATCATTCTGTTGAGAGAACTAAATCAATTTTTATGTTCCTCACAATAAGACAAATATATGGCTTATCCTAGTGTTGTCATACAGTGTTAAAAGGTTTATACAAAAATGAAATATACCACAACTTTAATTTTATTTAACAGTTGTCATTAGCATTCAGAAGTTTTCAGGAGAACTGGTTTGTGCTGTTTGATTAACATACATAATGTAGCTTCAGCTTTTTCAAATCTTATGAAAATCACTAAGAATGTGCTCTGGCTTTTGAACTTTGTTAGCTAGGACCAAATGAAGTGGGCCTCGAACCACAGCTGTCCACAATCCTACCCTCTCTGAGGATTTTCACTGGACACAGCTTTCAAAATGCTGAATTCAAAGCCTGACGCTGTGAACCTTAGTCTGTCCTGCATTATGCTGATGTTCTTTAAAGCTGAGCTCAGTCTATATACTTTTTTTCTGGGAGAAACCCTCAGTAAATGCTCAGTACGTGCTTAGCTTTCAGCAGGAGCAGAAGTTCTCCTAAGTCAATGTGAGCATGAGGTCAGACCTAGAGGAGGTTGGCTTGGGGAAGCCCGTGTGGCCAAGCCTATGCACTTGAAATCCACTGAGCAGGGCTGCGACACCGAATACATCTGAAGAAGCTGGCATGTTTATAGGGGTTTTGCTGAGGTCACTAGAAGTGGCTGTCTCAGGCTGTAGCCCAGAAGCTCAGGAAAGGAAAAATATAAGATGAAGTGGGAGATGTACCTGCTCAGGCTGTTTCTGCTGAACACCAGATTTTGCTGATACTGGAACCCCACCGTGTGTTTCCCAGGCCCAAATTCAAAACCCACCTGGTTGCTGAGCCGTTGCTAGCATCATTTCAGCGAGAGGAGCACGCAGCACCATTGGAATGTACTTTCTCTCCCAGGCCTGGCAAAACAATCATTGCACTGAGATGCTGGAAATGATATACAACCAAAAGACCCAAGGGAGTTCTGTGAACCAGGATTTCACTAACTACATACATGAGATTCTACTTAGACTTTGTGAGTATGTGGCTTGACTTCACAAACAGGAGATGTGCTCTTAGAGAGGTGGAGATCATCTCCCTTTCAAACAGGACTTGAGGCATATGTAAGACAAGGATATCCAGAAGAGCAGGATTGTTCTGTTGTTGTCTTAATTGATGATGTTTCCTCAACACCAGTAAATGTCAGATTATTTCAGGAGCATGTGGAATTGTTGATGTCCTGGAAGATAAATAAGAATTCTAGAGACTTGTGAAAGAAAGTAATATTAGTTAGCATGCTAGTGCTGAAACTTGTCATTCACCTGTGACTAATGGTGAGGACAGAGAATACACTTGGTTAACAAGCTTTCCCTGGAGATGAAACCAGACATAGAGAGGTCTGACAGGGTGAAGAAGACCCATCATGCAAGTTATGACATATCAGAAGCTGGATCAACATCTGGGCCTGGCATGTGTTTGCACAGCACTTCTTGTTCTGAAGTGTCAAGTATTTCTTATAAGAACAAGATGCCACTGAGAGCTTTGAGGAGCTCCAAATGGGCTAGCAATTAGCCTGTTGAGTACCTTTCACTTCCCAAATGAGATTCCAGTAGTATCATATGCCATCTAGGATTACGTTGCTATCTTCCAGCATATTGCAAAACATCTCACCTGCAAAGTTGCCACAAAGATTGCATACACTACTGCACTACAAGCAACTTGGTTGCAACACTAAGAACTTACCAAGATACAGCTAAGGTCAGTATTCTGCTTTAAGTTTAGTGGTACACAGCATAACATCTGCAAATGTGATGGCAGGCTCCAGAACCAGAGTGGCACTAGGCTGCCAAGGGCTTTCCTTGGAAGTTGCTTTGCTCTTTTCCATTGAATGCAGTTGAAAATTGTGGTACACAGCTAAGAAATCTCTTTACATCATTCCCCATCTCTTTTTCAATATCACCACCAAAATAAGATTTTTACAAGAGAAAAGTCCTTGTTGGGCAGAAGTACCGGAGGCTTGTTCTTCAACACCAGGAAGAAACTTCTATTCTCTACTTGTTCTAGGGGAAAGAAAATTCATCCTGATCTACTGAAAAGACTCTTAAAATGGCTACTGTTTTAGGATGCTGATGTTTGCTTCCATCAACCTAAGGTCCAGGCTGCTCCATGGCACTTGGTTTATGGCCCAGCTTCCTAGTGCCAGTTCCACAGAAATACTAAGCAGACATGAAGTTATCAATCCTGAATAGCACACATCACAGTAAGGACCAGCACTCACTGGTCTGCAGAGTACCACGCAGTAGTAGTAGAAAATAGGAAGTGGTTTACTCAGAAGTGAACTCACCAGCCATGATGTCCAATTGTAAGAGTAGATATTTACTAGAGTGTAATACTAGTGGTTTGAGATGCTGTGAAAGGTGTGAAACCCATAATCTCTTGCTCTCAATGTTTCAGAATAACCATTATTGTAAGTATCAAACTGCAAGAGAACAAAAGGAAGATTAGGAGTCTTTTGCTCTTTTTACTCTCCTAAGGAGAGAACCAGGAGGCCGAGGAACATTCCCAACCCAGCTTTGAATACAGCTTGCCAAAACAAACTCCTCAAGACCCTGAGCTCAAGAGTGACAAGTATTCGTCTAGCAGGTTTCATGCTGACTCCGTTATCTCTGTAAACATACAGTAACTGTTGGAGGTACATTGTGACTCTGCCTCCTCTGATCTCCCCACAGCTGGCAATAGCCCCGAGGAATTCTCTTGCTGAGTTTCTGTGGCTCTCTGGAGCATTTGATGGGTTGTTAAAGTATGTCGGAAGTCCTGTCTCTGTGATGCTCTGCCCCGTGGTGGTGGTGGTGATCTGAGATCTGCCCTGCTACGCGTGTATAAGTAAAGGAGGTAAGTGTGTGTGCACTTGGCTCCCGAATGCCTCATTTCTCTAAGGAGCTCTGTAAATGCACCTGGAGCCTTAGATGGGGGATGCAGCACAGAGAGAGCAGAGGAGTTCATTGCTACTCAGAAGCTGTCATACTGGTTTATGCTGTCCTAGTCACGCTGGCTGGGAACTGCTGATGTTACTGCATAACAGGTACCACACTCTAGTCAGACTGCAGAAGTGTTCAAAGAAGATCTTCTGAACATACAGATTGTTGGTAATAATGTGGGATTTGGGATGGGATTATGAGATTTTATGAAAGGCAAGTGAAAATAAGGTATCAAATTGTATCCTGCATAGGGTTAAGTAGATTATGAAACATGAGAAAAGCCACTAGACCTGCTAGAGATCACGATGACTTTATGAAAGAGATCATGCATGAATGTAGGATGTCTTTAGTTAGCTTCCTTGCAGCACTTCTACTTAAAAACAAGTTTTACTAGAGAGACATCACTGCCAGTGCTCTGGCAGACACTACTGTCTTACCGTTTGTTGCTATTTGCAAAGGATTTGAAGACAGAGAGCACATTGATTAAAAATAGACTTGTTGGAAACTTGGTGGAGGGAAAAGTGTGAAGGAGGTGCCAGTGTCAAAGCATGAACTATATAGGAATGAAAAGAGCTGATTATCAATGACTAATCAGGCCCAACTGGTGTGATCCAAGGTCCCTAAAGCAACTCAGCAAATGGCTGTGGTTTATAACGTGTCACAGTTGGAACTAGAGGAAAGACTGTGACCACAAGCTTTCAAAAGAGCTTCAGAAATAATCCTACTAACCACAAGCTAGCAAGTTTAACTTCATTCCAAAAGAAATTGCTAGAAGTCACAGGCTATAATAAAGCAGAAGCAGCTGATGAGGTACTTGGCTAAATGTTGACAGGAACCAGCTGCTGTAATATTAAGAGAAACTATAAATAAGGATTGCTCTTAAAAGTCCTAAGGAGCTCATAAGTAAGCAGACAGGCATGACATAGTTAATATAAAACCATGCAAGTGTTGGTTGAAAGGAACTTAGGAGATCATGTAGCCCAGACTTGTGATCAAAGTTAGATGGGTGACCGAGCTAGTTCAAGTCAGCCCTGGCTTTGTCTAGCCCCATCTTGAAAACCTCTAAGGATGGAGATTTCACAGCCTCTCTAAGTATTCCACACCAGTGCTGTACTACTCTCCTACTGGAAAAAAATAAGGTGTACTTGCCAAATTAAAAAAATCAAAATATTCACTAAAACCTCCTAGAGAGCCCAAGCTATGCGTAGAGAAAAAAGTCCTCTATTGGACTGATAACCTTCTATCCAAAGGCTCAAAAGAGAAGAGCTGAGCAGAAACAACAATCCCATCCTTGCAGGAAAGGAGGATGCTGCTGAGTTACCAAGGGACATGGGCTGAGTGCTGCACTGTTGCAAGGGTTCATGATTGACTTGACAAGGGGAGTGTGGTGGGTGGGAAGGGTGATGGACTGCAGGTGTTTGGCAGTCTGCAGATACTTGGTTATTCATGATAGTCAAATACAAAGCTGAATGCAAAGAGCTGCAGAAACTAATGAATGATGGCATGATGAAAACCCCAATGAAATGCATGTGAGGAAAAAACCCTCTATACCTACAACAAGTTAGACTATAAGTTGCTGTCTGACTATTCAATTTCAGCAGAAGGCAGAAAGACAATTGTAATATTAGACTTTATTAGGAAACAAATAGAAGAAGAAAATAAGAACCATCTTCATATCACAGGATGCATCCATGATGTTGCCTTGTTTTGAATATGGCATGGATTTTAGGAGATAGCAAGACAGAGGCAGATACAAAAAACAGCCTCTTTATCTTCCTTTCTTCTGCTTTGTACCCTACCCTGAATAACCAGCAATATGGAATAGTGAAAAGAGGTGAAATAGCCCAGAATTCTTCAGCTTGAAGAAGAAATAATGACTAGAGGTATATGACTGGGAACAAAAAAAACTCAAATATGATGTGGAAAATGTAAATAGGAAATGTCTGTTTCTCCCAGAGCTATCCTTCTTTCTTACAAGAGGGAGCCTAATGCAATTACCAGGTAACAGAATTTAAAATAAGCAAAAGAAAGTACATTTTAACACAGCACAGAATTAAACTGTGAAACTTGCTGCCTCACAATACTGAAATTGTTCACTCTCAACATTTTGCTACTAAGCATTAACCTTTGCATACCAGGCAGCTGAAATTCACAGCAATGCATGAGGGAGTAGTGGCAGGTCTCTCTGGTGTCTATAAGAATTGGTCTTCCCTTTCAAATTTTGCATCAGTCCCCCCACTCCTTACTGCACCATTTGTTTGTGGCAGCACATATGCTTCCCAGCGCGTGCATGCAGCAGGAGCAGCTTTACTTGGAGCCTAATTCCTCAGTTACCCAGCAGTGCCCCAGACACCACTATGCTTCAGGATTAGCCGAGCTTAAAGAGTCGTGTCCCTGTCTTAGAGTGGCAGACCGGCCAGACCCTGGCTCCCCCGTGGGGCAGGGAGAGGGTTTCCACCCCCACCACTAAAGCACTCTCTTTCCTATGGAAGGATTTCCTTGCATTTGCTTGGATCATAGCATGGGTCTATTTCCATTTCTACCATACTTTTGGTATGTATCTTCCAGAGCTTACAGTATACCCATTTTATCCCTTTCCTGCCTCTCTTCTAGCTCTAATTCTCCTTCACTTCCCTGCTTTCTCCCAGCCTCCATATGCCTGCCAACCCCTGTGTAAATATTTTGTATTCTTTTCAAAAATGGTTTCAGTCTCCTCTGAATAATCTGCTACACTCAGCAGCATTTCCAAAAATACTAAACAAATATCATGGCTAGACAGACATGCTGTGGCAGCAGATCTTGCTCACATTTTGACCCTGGGTAGAGTTCCAGCTTCTGATGGCTGGAGATGGCTTCAGTTCAGTTGTCATACGTATCCCCTTGAGCTGTTCAGGTTATATGAAACCAGGCTGGCAAGAAACCTCCTTACCCAGCCTTTCTGCTGCTCACTGCTTGGCACATCACACATGCCTTTCAGGGAAGCTCAATTCTTTCTTTAATGCTGTTTTCCCTGTGGCTTCCTCAGAGTGACAGGGAGAGCGCTGTGAGATGGATGTCCAGCCACTGAGATCAGTGAGGGGGCAGCCAGAGCTGCTGGCACACTCCCATGCACCCTACGAAATGCTGGTCTCAGGGCAGTCTGTATGCTGAGAACAGCAGTTCATATCCTCATAAAGTGGCAATGCTGAACTCAACCCCTGCACTGTCACACGCTGCTTGTTCTGAGTCCATCCAAGGATGCGTGAGGGCTTTGGCATAGTTAGGAAAGTCAGTCTTTAAACAGGACTCCCTAAACTTAATTGCATATGGAAGTGACATAAATTCAAGGAGCAGCTTGCAGAAATGTAAACTGCTCTGGTGTAAGTCCAGCTCTGTGTTAATTATTAAGGCGTGGTATTTTTAGTCAGCATTTGCAATGGATTCCACATGCCTGAAACCTTGTTCCCATGAAAGTTCATCACAATGTCAAGTGTTTAATTACTTATAACCTTTATTTTAAAGGTGTTACTGCAATTAGTAGAAATGTTTGTAAAAATGTGTTTGATTCCTTTCGTACCCCCTCCCCAGTGGGAAGGCTAAACAATCATGTGAGTTTTAGCCATGCTTTCTAATATCACAGAATGCCAAGTTTGCCTAGGATATAAATATAAATCCATAGAAGTGGGGGAGGCAGGAAGAGCTGGTTTACAGGAATACGGAGATTCTTTCAAAGAAATGTATAACCGTCTTAAGTCACATTCAACAAATAATCTGCTACTTTGAAGTAAGAAATGTATACTTTTTAAAACAAGTAAATTAAAACAAATGTAATTGCAACACTTGTAATCTTTCTCAGAAAAAAATCCTTAAACAGTTGGCAGCTCTTAGTATCATTTGCCTAAATTCATAGACTGATTTACATTTAAAAGTACATTACCATGACAACTTTTAAATCTTGCTAAATTCTCTTACTACTTTTTTTTTTCCCCCTGTACTTTCTTCAAGAAAAGTGATCTGTAGTCTGGAACCTCCTCCACATGCAAGGACCTTCACTCTGCATCTCTAATTCTGAGTGCACTTTGAGTACTACTGTTACAATGTGGAGTAGGGTTAAAGCATGTTACCTTCAAAATGTTGTTTATGAAGAAAAAGGAAACATATCATATACAGAAAGCCAATAATTTATTGTTAGTATAATTGAAATCTTAAGTCTCATCTAAGAATCATTATTAGTCCAGATCTAATTATTACAGAAAAAGAAAAAAACATTTTTCTACAGAAAGAGTTGCAATAATAATAAAAGTAATAATACAGTTAAGATTGTTATACTCACACTTCCTAGCTTCTTCCCCCTGTCCTGATGTTATGCTCATCCTGCCACTGCTGCTTGGGATCTTCAGGTTGGTGGCTTCAATCCAGCAGGTGGAGTGGTAAGGCTGGTCACCAGCACGTGGGGTCTTTTGCTGGGAGGAATGCGATGTTGATGGCTGCATCTTTCACACTCCGGGATCTACTTGGGGTCTTTTTTATGTTTGCCAATGAGCTTTCACACTTTGCTGTTTCATCACTGGTTTGCAAGTCCACATGATATCCAAATTTACCATATATGATGTTTCTTGCCTATGCTAGAAACTTGTTCTTTGGTCTGTTATCCATAAAAAGATGGTTTTGTCTAGGTCTGTATTGCTTTTTAATGGAAAATAATTGTTGGTTTGTTTATAGCTGTGGGGCCTCCAGTGGCAAGGCTATGCCTCATCATTTGTCATCTTGGTGTTTACACCTCTCAATGCCTCTGCTGTCATCCCAGGCCTGTATTTCTCCACGGTACAGCATTATTTTGGATGTAAGCATCTTGTTCTGCACAGAACAACTACTTGTTACTCCTGTCTGTACACAGCTACAGTGGTACTGTACAAGGATAAGCAAAAGTAAAACCAAATCATCTATAGACCAGGTGCTGTTACAGCTAAGCCAACTTAAAAGAAAACTTGCACGCAGGTCAGCAAATGTTCAGCTGAAGCAAGCTTGGCATGACTCAGTGCTGAGGCCTTGTAAACTCAGTGCAAAGCACATGGCCTGTTACTAACAGTGGCTCATACAGTCTGATACAGGGCTATAAGTTACAAGCAAGACAAATGTTGCATCAGCAGAATGTAGTAAGCGATGCAGTAAGTAATGCTGCTGTGTTACATTCCAGCTGCAGTCACAGCAGTGCCTGCCCTGCTGACAAAAATAAGGCTGTACAGGTGCAGAGCAGCAACATCTGGGATCTTAATTACTGCTCATACAATAAAAGAACCCAGCCTGGCATTACGGTCTCGCTCCAAGTTGGCTGGGCAGATGCTTGAGTGAAAAAATAGCTTACTGGTGAGATCAGCCTGTTCAATCCAGGGAAGTGAGAAGAGCAGCTCGTTATTAAAATAGAAGGCGAAATGAGGCAATTATTCTGCCTCTCAAATAACTGGGTAAATCTTCTCAGAGTCTTTGCTCCACGTGCCTTGTTAGATTTGTTACTCTGTCCTATGAGAGTTAAAAACTCTTGACAGGGCAAATGCTGCTTTCACAAGTACCAAGTGCCAAGCTTTTTAAAAGCAATACTTTGTTTTTATAAAAAGGTTGTTGAAACAGCCCAAGTTGTAGACAGATTTTAAATAATACTTTGCATATTTTCAGGAGCAATGCCTTGTTTTCACGGGAAGCACAATGGGGCTAGGGATTTCACAGTAGCTACAAGTGAATTTGTTCTCTGCAAGCAGGGAAGGGTGGCAGTAGTTGCTGGTGTGCCTCCAGCCAGGAGGGTCTGAGGTAGTTGGGAGACAGTGGCTTGTGCTTGGCCAGAGGCCTCTTCAGTGACTTCGGCCAAGTCTCCTTTGAAGTTGCCCACCCTGGGCACTCCAGAAAGTTCATCCAAGTTAATGAAAGCCAGGCTGCATCAGTTAAAACTTCATTAAACCTGCAGACTGGATGCTAAGCCTATGCTTTATTTTAATTCACAAATGGGATTGAGCAAAGCGTTTACCAGCTCTCCCTGACCCAAATCCCCAAAGGCTCGCTGTGTTCACTCCCGAGTTGTGAGCTTAAATGTCTCTGCACTCCTGTTTCTAGGCCAGGCTGTACGCTGAGGATGGATGCGTTTCCTTGTCGAGGTGCGGCCTGCCCTTCGCCGCCTGCAGACAGCCCGCCTACCCCAGCAAGCACCGGCCTTGCACCATCGCTGCTGGCCTGCTCCCCGCGGTGGCTGAGCGGCGCTCCGCTCCCTTCTTCTCGCCTCCCCCCCAGCGGCAGCCGGGGCCCCGCCCGGTCGCGTGCGAGCGGCCTCCGCTCCCCTCAGCGCGGCGGCCGTCTGCCGGGCCCGGCCGTGGGCCGTTATGCCGCGCTGCGCGGCCGCGCTCCGGTCGGCAGCGCCGCTGAATGCCGCCTCCCGCCGTCTCCGTAGTCCCCGTCTGTCGCCGGTGCCGCGGCGTTGCTGCCGGGAGCCCGGAGCTGCTGCCCCCCGGTGGCGGCGCGGCGCTGGGCGGGGGCGGTTGGTGTCTGTGGCAGGTGGGGCGCGCGGGGCGGGCGCGCGGGGCGCTCAGCGCTGACAGGATTTCCCCCCCCTTTCCCCGTTCCCCCTCCCGCCGCGCCTCAGCCGCGAACTCCTCCGGGAGAGATGAAAGGAAGGTGAAGAACTCGTCAGGGAGAGATGAAAGGAAGCGTGTCGAATACATTCGTGCAGTTTGGGTTAGTTTCTTGCTGCTGTTCCCCTGGGTGTGACACCAGGAGTTGGGGGGGATGCTACCCTGTGGCCTGAGGTGCCACCCCAGAGCCCCAGGGATTCCTCACCAGCTGCAGCCTCCCCTCGTCCCAAAACCTGTCCCAAATGGCTCCCCTTGGAGTTCATCCAGCAGTCCAGGCTGCTGTGTAAGTGTGAAAATTGAGAGGCGCCAGACACCTCAGATATCCGTGGTGCCCCAAGGCGAGTGCCAAGCAGCTGCAGGGTTTGAGGTTGTGGCCCCATCATGGCACTGAGGGATGGGACCAGCCCTGCACCATGACAGCATAGTGCCACATGCTGCCAACAGCTCTCAGGGCTGTGCCCGCAGTCCCATGTGGGCCTGCTGCTCCCCAGTGGCAGCAGGGCAGTGGGAGCTGGAGGCTTCCAGAAAGTTCCTCAGGCAGGTGAGCAGGCGGGGCCCTCGCTGGCCTCATGGCAGCATTGGTGCTTGCAGGTGCTGGCCAGTAGTTTCTTCCCCTGGGTTTTGGGGAGAGGTGATAGTTCTACACCAGCATGCAAGGAGGAAGCAACTTTGTGCCACTGTGGTTGTGCACTCTGCCAGGATGCATGGCCAGACCCCTGAGGAGGGCTTTGTGGTCAGCACTGTGTGCCAGGGTCACCTCTTGGCCTCAAAGGCTTAAAAAAACCCAGGTGTTTCACCGCTTTAATTTGCTTTTAATAACCACCAGAGGATCACATGCTGAAATTTTAACTTTGCAGCTATGGAAGTGAGGCATTGAATTCTTTGAAGGTCAGAACTCATAACAAATTCTGCAGTTAAAGAAGATGTTTTCTCTTGTGAGCTATTGATGAGATGATAGTCACTCCTCTGCTGCTCTCTAGGGCTGTGTTTGAGGCATACTAGCCACAACTAGCTGTGAATTTCTTGTGTAAACGTTTTCCCTCATGGAAAAATAGTGATTTGTTAAAGTTGAAACTGTAGGAAAGTAATTGTTAATTCTGCATTTTCTGATGTGAAGAAAAAAAATAATTTGAATGTAGTTGGTATATCCAGTTTCACTAATGTTTACAGTAATATGTTTATTTAACTTTTCAGTTTGGAAATTTACATTCTCCTTTTTCCTTAGGAGACCAGGTAAAATGAGTAAAACAGGTTTCTAAATGTTAGCATCCACATTCTGAAGATGTTTTGTGTCTTCTCCGCCCCAAACAGAGACTGTGGTCCTCCATGCTGCACACATCTCCCTTCAACCCTGCCTACCGAGCCATTATTTACCCCATGGCAGCAGTGTTTGATGCCACATGATTTACTTGTCCCCAGTGTGCACCATGTGGTCCTTTCATCCCAGGCACTCTCCTGCATGCCAGCTCACGATCTGCTTTCATTCTATGCAAAGCCTGAGGTGGAGGCTTCTGTGTATGCAGGAGTAGCCCATGGTAGGACCAGTGACTGTGGAAAAGCTAGATGTGGAAAATTAAACATGAACACTACTGCTGGTTTGCTGTATGGTGTAAATGGCTGTAATCTGTAGATGTATAGATGGTGCTGATGTGAAACAGATCAGTTTTTGAGTGACTGATGTTGAAGACTTGTATTTCTGTAGAGATCAGAAATGAGCTTGTGTGGTCATTTTGAGCATAATTGGCTACCCATAGTAGACAGTTATGAAAGCTGCTTGGTGTCACATGTGACTCAGGAGCTTACCAACAAGTGGATCCGTGCTTAATGACTTGATCCATTCAGTCACAGTTACTTCAATATCAAACACCGTTGTTCCTGTCAGTGTAAATTCTGTGTGAAAGGACATAAGTGTCAAACTGCAAAGTAAACACAAAATAGACTGTGGGCCCAAGGGATGCACTACGGCTGAGGAACGTACATTCTTCACCTTGATGAAAAGAAAGTAATAAACTGAAGGCTGAAATGTTACTATTTGAGCCTTTTAAAAAGATTATTCATTGCATGTGTGCAAATTAAATGATGGGGTACTCAAAAAAACCCAGACCAACTAACAATAAGTTGCTTTGACTAGTGATCAGCATGCTTATACCACTAAAGATCTTTGCATAAAACAGAAAATGGCCTAATTTAACATTGCAGGAACTTAGCAGGTGATGGCTGGAGCTTAAGCAATTAATAATTAAAAAGCAGGAGCTAGAATATACTACCTGAGAAGAAAACATGCTGTGTAACATAGAAGTGACTGCTGAAGTGCACACATAGTGAAGATGTGCGTTGGTTACTTTGTTCCTGGGCAGCATTTTGTCAAAATACCGCTGTGTTGCAGATTTAAGACTCCAGTGGAATATAGAAATAATAGAAAAGGATCACTCTTGCAACTGTAGTCCTTAGTTTTGGAAGCTGAGGAGGTTTTTGACTTCTTAAGGAGTTTCACTGCCAGAAGTACTTTCTAATTTCTATGGTTAAACAACAACTTGGATGGAATACATACCTTGTCTTGTGTTTTTTTTCCTGATCTTGTTCATTACACAGGGAATGAAAAGGGCTGTAAGTGGTTCCTTGCTAAAATCCAGCCATGCAGTTTCTATTTTAAAACTCAAGTGTAGGTTTTTATGCTACAATACTGCTGACTCTGCTCTAGCTATATATAGTTCCTTGCCCTCTGTCCAAGCCATTTTTAACTCCACCGTTCTGTTTTAAAGGAAACCGAATCAGAGAAGAAACATGCTTCTAATTCAGTCTTTTTTTACCTCAATGAAGAAGAAAATTGAAGTTGCTCTTGAAGGAAGAGTAGTAGATGGACCAGAACTACTTAATATCAGAGTCATAATTCATGCTACTCTCATCTTATCATAGAAGTACAAATTGTACTGTTCTTGAAATTTCAATGTTTCCTCCCCCCCCATTTAAAACAGAGATACAATTTCTTCATTTTGGAAAAAGGAGTTGGTGTCTTTGTTGACTTCACAGTACAAATTCTTCAAGCAAAACCTGATTTCTCTAAGGATTATGAGATAAATGTTAGCTTGATAGCAATAAATACAAGCAGAGGTTTTGTTTCTGTTGAGTCACTTCTTTTTTTATCCCATATGTTTCTAGGTACTAAAACAGTTTATTACTAACTTTATATATATACTTACAAGTGTAGGAAGGCTTGTGAGTAGGCTGCATTTGAGAACTTCAGTTGCAGCTGAGCCACGTTCCTAATGATTATATTTAATTGTTATGATCATGGGCCCATGCCAGTTGCTGTGAATTTTAGATAGACCCTGCCCAGCGACAGATCCTCAGTAGCCTAGTGAATTCAGTAGGAGTTTCTCTTCTAGTGAAAATTGTGAAGGTAAAAAGAGGAGGAGGTCATCCTCTTGCGGATCCATGTGTGCCAATTGTACCGCTTCCAATTGTTCATCATTGGTCCCTGGCTATACTTTGTTGCCTTCACAGCTTGCTATCCATTGACAGCTATCTGAGCAGTCCCTGTAGAACTCTAGTTCTGCTTCAGAAAAAAATATGCTAGATTCATTGTGACCTCAACAAGGCCAACAGCTAATTTCATCAACTCTGCCTGTCATAGCTAAGATGCCGGAGCTGTGCCCTTCTCCATGTTTTTAACTGACATAATTATGCTGTCAAAATGTTGTTGTGTAAACCAAGCTGCAGCGTGTTTGCAACATTAGTGCTAACGTGGCTGGTCTAACACTTCCTTCTAATTAAAATTTGCATATTGGAATTCTCCAAGCTGAAGAGAATTAGTAGGGTAAGCAGAGTTGCTCCTGACCTTGTTGATAAAGGATAAGGCTTCACCTTCTACCCAGTTCCAGAGCTGTCTCAGAGGCTCTCATCATGGGGGAAAAGCATAGCAGAGCCTTTTTAGGATAGTGGCTGTCAGCCTGGATGGATGTGTATTGTCTAGGAGGAGTGTGGTGGCAGTGGAGACTGTGGTTGGCAGAAGAGTTGACGCTATGTGGACCCCTGTGATAGAGGCAGTACAGCTTCTCAGCTGCTTTTTTACCCTGCTACAAAGATCCCCCAGAAAACTGAAAAGGCCTCTAGAGCAGATTATATTAATGACTGTGTTCTGAGATCTGTACTTCAGCACTTCCTGAAAATTTGATGCAGTACAATATATAAGGCAAATACATCATCAGGCTTATAAAAGTCATCAAAGAGATTCCTTGGGAGTGGTAGGGAAGGGAAGAGGTAAATATTTGCCCAGAAGAGCTTTACAAATCTTTTGTGACACGTAGTGCACAGCAGACGTTTTTCTGTGATAATTATAGATTCTGAAATGAGAAACAGCAGGCAGGAAAATTCAGCCAATAAAAGATAGGAATATCTAGCCACTGTAGCAAGCTTTTAAGCCTTTCACGGCTATGTCTTCATAACTGAAGTGTTACCATGCATAGGTGTTGTTTAGGAGAGATGTAACTCAAAGAATTTTTCACTTTGATGATCCAGGCTGATGCTCTGCAACAGAGAATGCTGGAGTAGGGAGCATTGGCTTTGATTCCTTTCTGCTTAGCTCAAAAATCTGCAAAGTTTTTATGTTGTTAAGTCACTCAAAATTGTGAGCACCTATAAGCATCAGGTTCCATAGCAGACTTGTTTCTCCTTTCCTAAAGCCCTCTAAATTTGCAGTGCATAATTTTTCTAAATCCTTAGTCTAGATTTTATCAAAACTTACTGAGGGAACATTAGTGTTTTTTACTTGCTTTGATACATGACCATTAACTGCACCTCTAAATGCAGTTATTCTGTTGAAAACAAATGCCTCCGTCCTTCCATGCCTCCCCCCCCAACACAAAATGCAATATCCAGCTTTTATGATTAAAATAAATGACAATATGTCCTTCCTCAGAGCAAAGTTACTGAGAACTATCTGCAAACACACCTTTCCTTTAGCGTAAATACAGTGCGGCCTACAGTTTGCAGAGCAGTGGTAGCTGCCTGCACGTGTGTCCTTGTGGGTTGGATAGCTCCTTGCTGGCTCCCTGTGCTTCTCACCTTCCCCGGACAGGCCTGCTCCTGGGCAAGTCAGGCTGATGTTTCTAATGAGATCTATTGGAACAAGAATGGAAATGGTGCAGATGTATTTTTGTGTGTCTCTCCCTCTCTTACCTTTCACCCCTTGCCTCTGAATTGCCAGCTCCAGAGCATAAAAACAAGTGATTGTTTTTATAGGGAAAACAAGATACAGAAATGCAGCTAAATGAACAAGCTCATTGGTATCCTGTTTGTTTGGAGCAGACATTGCAACACTAATTGGCAAAGAAGCGTGAAGCAGAACTGGCTGGCAGGGAGCCCCATAATGCCCTGCACCATGGCCCTTTCTACCTCACTTGGAAGAAAACATGGTAACTCACCTCCACAGCCTTGAAATGAATCCTATTAGACACTCTTCTGGGGGAAAAAACCCCACAAAAAACCCAACAATCCCCCCCCCAAAACCCCAAGAGGCATATAGCTTTCCACTTCGATTAATCCGGTGTGAATCCATTGTAAAGACACCCTCTCCCATTGTGCCTCACTTTTCCACATGCTCTTGAATAGAAATGAGCTCAAGACTGTTGGGAGCTTCAACTGTTTCAGAAAACTAGGAAGATAGGAAGAGGCTGTGACATCTTGGTCTGCTTTGCTTATTCAATTAACAGACCATCCAAGGAATGGAAAAGTTATGAGAGAGCTGTCCCTGTCCTCAGTGTCCCGTGGTGGGTTTCAGGTTTTCACAAGAACAAACTATTTGCTCCTGGGGCGAGGGAAAAAGACCATTTTCCATAACTGAAACACACCAGCTACTGTTTGTCCAAGCCTGTCATCCCTTTCCTCAGACCCTTCCTGAAGCAGGTGGGTATTCATGGGAATCTTTTCTTGGGTACAGATGTGTTATTACCACCCTTCAGGATGGACACCAGTCTTGCAGTGATTTACTTTTCTTTGCATTAAAACAGAAAAGCAAAGGGTGAAGTGAAAAACTTTGATGCCACTCAATGGACTGGGGAGGGGTGGAGATTTTCTTAGTGAATTCCTGGTATGAATGGTTTTAGCTTGAGGAAATTATATGTGTGCTTTTGAACTGTCTGTCTGCTTGATTATTCTGTAATACCGTATGAACCCATTAATTGCATTGAGCTGAATTATCTCAGAGTTTCTGTAAATGTGTGGTGGGTTGACCCTGACTGGAGGCCAGGTGCCCACCAGAGCCGCTCTCTCACTCCCCTCATTCACTAGACAGGGGAGACAAGGCATAACGAAATGCTTGTAGGTCGAGATAAGGACAGGGAGAGATCACTCACTAATTATCGTCATGAGCAAAACAGACTGAACTTAGAGAGGGAATTCATCTAATTTATTACTAGGCAAAACAGAGTAGAGGAATGAGAAATAAAATCAACTCTTAAAACACCTCCCCCCACCCCTCCCATCTTCCCGGGCTCAACTTCACTCCTGGCTTCAACCTTCCCCCCCCTCAGCGGCACAGGGGGACGGGGAATGGGGGTTACGGTCAGTTCATCTCACGGTGTTTCTGCCGCTTCTTCATCCTCAGGGGGAGGACTCCTCTCATCGTTCCCCTGCTCCAGCATGGAGTCCCTCTCACGGGGTGCAGACCTTCAGGAGCAAACTGCTCCAGCGTGGGGTCCCCCATGGGGTCACAAGTCCTGCCAGCAAACCTGCCCTGGCGTGGGCTCCCCTCTTCACGGGTCCACCGGTCTGGCCAGGAACTTGCTCCAGCGTGGGCTTCCCACGGGCCACAGCCTCCTTCAGGTGCCTCCACCTGCTCCGGCGTGGGGTTCTCCACGGGCTGCAGGTGGAATCGCTACACCCCCTCATCCTTCCTCCATGGGCTGCAGGGGGACAGCCTGCTTCACCATGGCCTTCACCACGGGCTGCAGGGGGATCTCTGCTCCGGCGCCTGGAGCACCTCCTCCCCCTCCATCTGCACTGACCTTGGTGTCTGCAGAGTTTCTTACATCTTCTCACTCCTCCCTCCGGCTGCAAAAGCTCTCTCTAATTTGTTTTTTTTCCTTCTTAAATATGTTATCACAGAGGCGCTGATTGGCTTGGCCTTGGCCAGCGGCGGGTCCGTCTTGGAGCCGGCTGGCATTGGCTCTATCAGACACAGGAAAAGCTTCTAGCAGTTTCTCAAAGAAGCCACCCCTGTAGCCCTCCGCTACCAAAACCTTGCCGCGCAAACCCAACACAAAATGCCATGGAAACTGGTGGCTGAATAAAGGGGAGAAATACCCCAATGGGTTTTCCTGTAGAGGCAGTACTGACAGATGTCAGGTTATCTGTGTTCTCTTTGGCATCAGCCAACTGTACAGGCAGCACAGGCTTAGCCCTGCGCTGGCTGTCCCTTCCTGTGGAGTTAGCACAAAAAAAGATGGAGCTGCTGCTAAGAATGAGGATGGTGGTGGTGGCCCCAAGCCCATAGGAAACAACATGTTGTTGATTCCAGTATCCTTGTTGTTTCTAAGGGGGCAATAACCTGTTTTGAGCTGCTTGATTTGAGAACTCAAAGTGCCTTTGAGTTAGCTATGCTAACAACTTGTATGTTTTCACTGTCTGACTCTCCAACACTCAGAGCCTTTGGAAATTTTAGGTTGGTTTTTTTTCCCCAATTAATTTGTTTTGTCTGTTGCACATGGCTGTCGTATAAATAAGTCTTTAGCGTTTTCAATTAAAACATTATGAGAAAAACATGAGCGAAACAAGCACCTTTGAGACAGACTCCTAAGTTAGAGAAACCCCATGCAACGGGAGAAAATACTAAAGAGTAAAAGGAAAATAATCATATTAGGAGAGGAAATGTTGCTTCAGTATTACTGCACTGAATATTACTAGGGAGACTTGCAGAACCTATGTGTCATTGAGAAATAGCATTTTTTAAAGCAGAATTCTAGCAACTTCATAGACAAACTCCACATTTGCAACGAAGTGAGAAGAAATTGCTTCAGGTCAAGGAAAAGGATCATAGACCTTGCTATATCTACAGAAAAATGGAGATTCTTTTACTTTATGTATTCAGCAGAAGTGATAAGAAGTGGGTGTGTCTGCTGGATTTCAGTCCATCCTCATTAGCTCTGCTCCCATTACAGAAACATAGGGCTTGGGAGGAGACAGTATTTGTATTTTCTATTGCCCTCTAAAGGGTCTCAGAAGTAAAACACCAGCTTAAAAATAGGGAAATATGTTGTATTAAACATTAAGTAACAGCAATTTGCACACTATAAGGAAGAAAGCTGAAAAGATGTTAAGCATTATTTATCTCTGAACAATACACTGCTGCCTTTCTATGGCTAAGCTGGAAAACTGCATATCTAACTAACTTATTGATTAAATTAGGTTTTAAATAACCCAAAACTCCACAGTGATCCTTGCTACTTTCTGTTATCACTGAATGTGTTGCAAACCCCGTGATACTCTATGTTTTGTAAGACTGCAACAGGCTCAGATTGCTAACATTCTTCTCTCCCCCCTGGCCTGAAAACAGAGTACTTGTTTTCATAACATTGCCATTTGAATCTACACAATTTTGGGGAACTCAGCATATTCCTATCTGTCAAACAGTGCTTTTTGGTGTGAATTTAACTCCAATTCTGAAGAGTCAATAACATTTGAATGCATTCCAATTTCCATTGTAATTCATGCTTAGAAGTTTAGTCAGGCTGGAAATCTGCAGAATAACTTGGGTTACACGAAACCAACATTACAGCCCTGCACAGGAGTACTTTAAAATTAGTAGGAGATGTTTTCTATTCACTTCCATAGATCTTGAGTCTGACTGTTATTTGCTCTCTCTTCGGACAAAAGCTTTCAGGTCTTTACTTGCATGTTCACATTTGTATAATGTTCAATATGTCTCTGCTGGGCAGTTACAAAGATGGAGCATGACACAGCTTTGCGTCAGCATTCTTACAGACTGGACCTTTTTCCCAGTATAGGTAGGGCTGGTATGACTTAGACCAATGTCTGTTACAAGAGTATCTGTTTAGTGGTTTATAGCTGAAATAAAACATTTGGTCAGAAATTTTCCATACTGGTGATATTTTTTTTTCCTGGAATAAAAACATATCTAGTTTTTTTTGGTTTGTTTTTTTTTTTTGGTACTAATCTCTTATTTTGGAACAGAGACTTATTATACAGTAGGAATGATGCTTCATATTAGGGAAAACTCTTTTATTCTGTACTTTGAATGAATTTAGAATTCTCAAAACACTGGAGTTTATACATGTTTCACCAAAGACTGGCCAGAGCTTAACACCTAAAATTTCTATCCACATCAAGACTTAGTTTGCAAAATAGCTTGTGAGCAATAAATTCACACTGCTCTCCTTTTGCACTAATGTTCTGTTTAACCAGTCCCTGAATTTGATGTAAATCATGTTGCCTTATGAAAAGAGAGGTCAGAAAATAAAAAATGTATTAGAAAAACAAACAAATGGGAAGCTCTAAGCAGTATGATGAAATAGGATATGTCTGTTAGCACAGGACATTTTATTGCTAGATATTGCTATAACATCAGAAGACCATTGAAAATCAACACTGAAATCCGATGTGATCCCTACCTATATGTTCTTTTATGTTTTGGACTTGAATAATATCTAGCCCTTTTCAAAATGAAAATTGGTTGGTTGGTGGTTTTCTTAAAGCAGAGTTTTCCTTTCTCACATAGATGAGTAATCAAATTTGTATGTGCTTGTTTTTAAATCTCTCTGAGGAACTTTGTTATACTTTTTGACAAAAGCTACACTTGGGATACAGGCAAAAAGGAATAGTACCTGTCAAAATAACTCTACCATGTTGCATCATTAAGAGAACAGGCTGATAAAATGTGTCAATCTTATATCAGACAACTATGTAGATAAATTGCTGTTGACCTTCTATCTCTTTCATGATCCATCCTTCTTTTAGGAAAATGGGTAGGTGCAGTTTCTCTTTCAAGAAATTTTTATAGTCATATAGACGAGGGGCAGGGAAAATGCGAACCAGTCTGTTACTATTTATTCTCTGACCAGTCTCAATCCTTATGCCACTCTGTATTGGCTTCGTTATGTCTGTTACTGCCAGGTATTCATCATAGGATTTATTTTTCCATTGCAGTCTTCCTGAAACTGTGATAATGAGTTTATTTTACTACCTTATTGTCTTCAGAACACACAAGTTTAGAACTTGCAAGTATGTAATTCAGGATGGTTTCAGAAGAGAAACGAAATTTGCAATTGTATTTTGGAAGACAGGATCATCTTTTCTTGTAGACATCTTTTTCTTGTATTGTAATACATAAATCTGTGACACAAATCTTCATTTCTAGGTCATAACTGTATTGAGAGTGACATTGGAGATACCATTCAAATCAGTCTGTAACGCTGAAGTGCAAATCTTAGATGTCAGCTGTGATGTCAGGCTCCTAGTATTACTTTGGGTATGCTGTGATAAATTAACCTGTAGGTTGAATTCCTGACTCTACCTTTTTTTTTTTTTTTTTAAATGGTAGAACTGTCTATAGCTGCTAAACCATTATTTCTATGGAAAAAATGACTGCAAGTTCTGTTACATTTTGTTCCTCTTATTGACACAGTAGTTACTGAAGCTAGCATATAGTGAGAGCCACTCTTAGCTCCTGCCCTCATCCATAATCAGGAAGATAATAAGGTACCTTTAAACATTTTTCTGTTTTTACCCCTCTTACAAGATGAAAGTGGATCAATAGAGAATTCTATAGCAAGCTGAGCTGTTTTTGTAATCATAATGGCTACAAGTTGAATCAGGTAAAATTAATTCACTCCCATTGCTTATCTATTGTGGTTATTTTTAAGAATTTTTCACAAAATGTCTCTTCACATGAATGCATTTTAAAGGAAGTATCACAAAGCATTTTGTAGCATAAAATGGGTTTCTTTGGCATGCAGGTGACGGCTGAATGCCATAATGAAACATTCAGTAATTGCATGCAACTGGGGAAACCCTGGGGGTCCCACTGGGATCAATTGCCAAGTTTGGGTCATTTGTAGATGAGTGGCTGAGTAAGTAGTTAATCAGGCATGTACACTAATAATAAGAGACCTCTATCTCCTATAGGAGACTGAGGGCATATAGTAGGCCTTGTCCCACTTGAATAGTTCTTCCATTAAAATGACTGTATTACCAATTAGACTTCTCTAAGCTTGTTTTCTCTTACATCAATATCCATTGTGTTTCCCTTGTCTTTTAATGATCTTACAATTGATTTATTTTCTCTTTGATCGTGGTTAGCTGACCAGGGGTGGGGGGGGGGGTGTGCGTCAATGTTCCATTGCAGTCACCTGCTTGTTGGTTTTGCTTGCTGATGATTTCCTTAGATTCATTATCGCTAGTTACCATGGATTTATTTTAAGTTAGGAGATCAGAAACAGAGTTCAATGTCAAATCTTTAGCAGTAATTAGGAGGAGGATGGAAAACAAAAATTCAAGTTGAGCTCGTACAAGCTGTAAAAGGCAAAATACAAACTGTGACCCTAAGGTAAGAAGTGATTTTTTTTTTTTTTTTTAAAAAAATCTTACCAACAAAAGCACCATTTCAGGCTTTGTATTATTTTTTATGCTGCTAGGTGAATTTGTTTCCCAGACTACTCAGAGATGCTGAATTAGTTCTGTTTAACCTACAGAAAATTTAGACTTTAAGAGAAAGTTACTAATCTGATCATCCAGTTAATCACTCCAAAAGGTAGGTAATAATGTAGGTGTTCAGTGTGCATTCATGGTGATTCACTTTGTAATTATAGGCTCCTTAGGCTGACATACTGTTTGGTTTTTTTTTACCTTTTGTCATCTTTGCTTCTTTCACCTAGTCTGTGTACAATTTTAACTGACATAGGCACAATAATTCTTGAATAAAAAACCTCTTAAAACCCCTTAAAAATCTTTCTCTTGCAAACTAACTTACTTTAAGTTTGCATATTGTTCTATTGCCTAAAATACTATGGGAGACAGTCAATAGGAGTTGTTTGTAATAGCTGAATAGCTTGCTGAGTTGTGATTTTCTATGCTCAAATGATTTGCTTCAGCAGGTATATTTTTTATTTTAACCCTGTTGAGTTAAATTAATAATTTGGACAGTTTATTCACTGTTTTTCTAATCCTTTCAAACATTCACAAGTGTACAGATTGTGCTAGAGGATGTTGCTTTGTTGGAGAAAAAAAGCAGTTATATCTCAAGGGGGGTGTGGAATTTTCATCCTTATAGACCTAGTCATGAGCATGGATGTACCAGTCTAACTGAGTTCAGTAGGTCTGGGCTGAACTCTGTCAATCAATTTAATTTTTAAACTTGAGACACAAAGGAATGAAAGGCTTCTTCATGTTCCACACTGGGCATGCTATGTGGATGATCCCACTTGAGAACTTTGAGGTTTTCAACCCCACCTCACCTGGTCACCATTTAGCCTTGTGCACTGATGCCACAGCCTTACTTGTTGAGCACTGTGATGTAGGAAAGCTGAAAGGTAAGTACAATGATTTGGCCTTTTCCAATCTTTTATGATTTACCTCACCTGCCTCCTTTATATTACTATTCTGAAATGCTCAGTAGAACTGAGGAATTCAGTGTGTTCAGTAGGGTAAATCTGATCCGAAATACTGCCCTGCTGTGTGTCAGGGAATAAATTGAATGTGGTTAATACTCTATTCCAAACAGTTCACAGTTTCCTCTGATTTATGAGTGGAGATTTAAAACTATCCAATGAAACATTTTTTCCCCACTCACTCTTGGCTTCTGCTGATCCTTTGGAGTCAGTTTCCTGAATTCTAATGTACTTACATGTGAGCTGGGGCAGCATAAGATGCATAAACATTCTATTGTAAGTGCTTATGATTACCTTACAGAAGACAATGAATTTTATGCTTATTCTCCAGAGTTCCTTAAAATGTGCTGATCAGCAAATATGCATGTGCCTGTAAGCCAGTTCAGTAGAACAATTGTGAACTAAAAACACAATAGAACACAACGCAGACTTATTGTAGGACTGGGAGTTTAGAGTTTTCAAAAGCATCTAGAGAATTTTGGAAAACAAATCCCATTGAGAGTCAAAGGGATTTGTATGGTTAAATCCTTCAGCCATTTTGGAAAAACTTCTCCTAAATGAATAAAGAGAGGGAAACTGTACAACAAATCAGTGTGTTCACTTCTAAAGGAAGAAAATAAGTTCAGGATATATATAGACTTCACATGACAGCAGGCAAAGCAAACTGAAAAAGTAGAGACAATGGAAGAAGAAGAAAAAAAAAAGACAACTCCCAAGTTCTTTTTTATTCATTTTTTAAAAAAATATTTTTGCTGGTTTTTTTTTTTTGGGGGGTGGGGTGGGGTGGTTTTTGTGTTGTTTTGTTTGTTTGTTTGGTTGGGTTTTTTTAAGAATACCTGTCCTAACTGGTGGCTAAAGGCTGAATTGATCCTAAATATAACTGCTATGACTTCAGAGGTTCAAATTGCACTCCTCATGTTTTAGGGAAATAGATTTGGGGGTGGCTGGAGCATATAAATCTCCATTATCCTGCAGTGAATGTTGTCTCTTTTCACCGCTGCCTTTGATTTAAAGACCATATAACACTCTGTTATATCCAGCACAACCATATAAATTAATTACTTGGGAAGATGATGTTTGCATAGGCTGGTGTTTGCCTGCAGTCTGTCAAGCAGAGTCTAACTCAGATCATTTGTAGTCCGATATGTAGGTACCGTAAATCCAAGTGTATAGGATGGAGACCAAAAACCCAGACAGAAACCCAGTCAAATGACTGTTCATATCATGCACCAAGTATATTTCTCAAAATTACTTTCTGCTGAGACGATGTTTCTGTTACTGTGATCGGTGATGAAGGAATGGTATACTCCTCACTCTGAGCTCAAATGCTGATGGCAGCATAGGTATGGACATCCATCCTTTATATATTACCACAGTGCTGGTAATTCTTCCCTAGTTCAGATGGGTAAACTAATGGAAATATATTGTACATGTTCTTGGATTATTTTTAAAACAAAACAGCCATTTTTATTGTTTGTGTTCCAAGAAAGGTCTGAAGAAAACCTGAGATTTAAATATGAATCTTAGCTTCTGTTTCCGTGCTTTTGAACCTGTACAATGCGATTGCTTCATATGTTCAAATTTTGTCTCAAATGCAAGGGGTTTAACTTATTTTTAAATAAAGGGCAAGATTTCTAATGGATAAGGATGTAAGAGGAAAAAAGCACTTAAAAATATGAGAAATCAGGATAAACCTGTCATTCTGTCTGCATAGACTGGTGAAAGGAAATGCTTGGACTTACTTTTTGCCTTCTGCAAAAACATTGCCCCTGTAGCTGTTGTGGTAGATAACCAGATGATGGTTAGTTTTGTTGGAATCAAGTCCAGTCAAAATTATATTAAGAGTATATAGATCCCCAGGGTATTATTTTTTGCATGGGGTGTGATGTGGCAGCATAGGGGATCAAAAAACTGTTTATCATGACAGCTAACTATTAGCAAAGTTTGAGGGATATTTTGTGCTCTTACCTCTTCCTCACTGGTGTTTGAATTATTTCTGCTATCTTTTGTTAGTTAGAGGGATTATTTTTTCTAGTGCTCTGATACATTCATAATTATTTAGATCACTTAATAGAAAAATAAATAAGCACACACCCCAATTAAATTAAATTGGCCCCCTCCAGCAGTGCCTGAATCCTTAATATCTTCAGAGCCAGTTGAAAAAGAAGACAGGTTCTTCCACGCTTCAGTCAATAACTTAGTAGAAGATATATCATATGGAACAGACCACTCATTTTAACAACAACAACAACAAAGAATATTTTTTATAAATTAAAAATATTCTATTCCTTACCTCCAGAATAAATAAAATCAATAGAATTGATTCCAAGATCAGAAAATCTAGCAGGTATTGAATGGGGAGAGCTGGCATTGCATAGCCCTCCCATACTGAAGAATAAAAGGTGGTGACAGAGATGGAACAGGGTTACCGTGGTACCTTCCCAGACATTTACTGCTGAAAAGCTATCCACCCCCTCTGTTGAATTTTAAGACAGGATACCTGGCTGTAAAACATGAAATAAAATAGGGCACCTGCTGTCAGAGCCCAGTAATAATGGGAAGAAAGGAATTTTTGAGAAAAAATGATGAAAAGAGAAGGAGAAGGCACTTTTAACTCTTGAAATGGGGAAATTGTACAAGGCAGTGAAGTTCTTTAAGGCAAGTAGTAGTTAAATCAGCCTGGAGCTGGGATGTTCTGAGGCCTGGAAGATCTGTAGGAATTGCAGGTAACAAGAAAAATGGAGGGGAAAAAAAGCAAAGCTGTAAATGCATCACATCATCTATCTGAGGAAGAGAGCTGAGAAAAGATGAATATTTTGAGTGAGGGAGACAGACTAGGGCTGGGGAAGGATCTTTCAGTCTCTTTAGCTCAAAGGGCTAATTTCACTCTGAGTAGAGTGAATGAGGGACCAGAGGGAAGGCATGACATTCTGGTTTGAAAGATTGGTTATGAACTTTTGGAAAGTGAAGAGACAGCAGGAACAGGAATAGACAGATGGGAAAAGATAGCTTCTGTTTTGAGATCTATGAGCTTGCTTTGTGACTGGGAGAAACAATATAGTAGTTTCTGTGCTAACTCAGAAGAGATGGAATATGTAGTTTGAGAAAAATGAGAACTGGCCAGTGATTAAAGCCACAGGACTGTGACACTTGACTATTACAGAAGTACCTCTGTATGTGCTCCACCATTTTTATTCTACCCGAATTTTCACCATGCAAGAAAAAAGTTTCTTTAGGACCTGTAGAAGTATGAGTCTGTAAACTCTCACTTTCCTACACCAAGACACTTGTCAAGAGCAAGGAGACCAAGGGAAATGACTGATTTTGACACTACTGGGGAGAGATATGGGTGAGGAGCAAAGTTCTACATGTGACTGCCTAACTCCAGTGTAGTACAAATTTAAAATACAGCTTTTCACTGAGGAGATGGACAACTTTGAATTTGTGAGAGGTAAAGTCTTAAAAATGTGTTCTGGACAATTAACTTGGTGGCACTGTATCTTCAAATGAGCTGTTTATCCATGTGATAGAGACAGCAGAGGCATTAGCAGTGCAAACTACCCTGCCTGCATCTGCCAGTAGGCCCTTACATTACTGTAGAAAGTAAGAACCTCTCTGGAGGCAAGAGAGCAGTGAGTCTTCAGCTCACTCTGCCATTGGCAGCTTGTCTGACTGCCAGAAAGATGGTAACTAGTGCCAGCTGTTAGTCCTGAGAGGCTCTTCAGATCAGACACCCTACAGCCAACACAAGGGGACTGCTTTATTTTCACAGAGTAGTTCTCAATATATTTTCATTCATGCAGAAAGGATAAAACTCCATTAGTTATGCCAAGACGAAAAGGTGCAAGGAGTTATTTATCTAAAATTCAAAGGGAAGATTATCTGAATGGCTATCTGATAATGGAGGCATGCAATATTAAAGACAAAGGTACATGCCCGTGTATGTCAGACCTTTGACTTTCTAATCCTGCCCAATTGCTGCAGTCAGGATCATAGAGATTATTTTTGTGAGCTATTGCTCAGCAAAAGCAAAACAGATCAACCATAGTTTGTAGAATTAGATCAGCCCTGTCCTGAGGCATCAAGCACAAAATACAAAGCTTCTGGCAAAAATAGAGAGAAATATAACCAGCTTGTCCTCCTTAAATCTAAGTGAGGAAAGTGCATCTGGTGTAGCCATAAAATAAGAAGTGACTTGTTTTAAAAGGAAAAAAAAGCATCAATTTGTCATTCTGGAGCTATGTTTTTTGCAGTGCAGAATTGCTGTAGGGATCGCAGCAGGCAGGGATAAAAGACAACTATTAATTGAGTCCATTCCCCTGCATTCATGGACATAATCCCCTGATGCAAATACATGGTTTATTAAGGTTGCAGTGTACTTGCTATGGGAATCAGACCTCTAATAACATCATCCCTAGAGCTCTGGAGGAATAATGCTTCTTCTCTTTAGAAGCGTGCTGTGGATGATTGTACACCAATGCTATATACTGGTAAAAGGAGTAGACCATGGAAGTGAACACAAAGCAGTAAGAAAGGCTGTTTGAAAGAAACCATAAATGTTCAGATTATCTGCAGGCATTCAATGTTTTTCAAATAGGTCAGTATTTGATGAGAAAACTGAGATATGTTGGCTTGAGACATGCTTAAATTCTCCCAGCAGATCTTGAATTTCAGATCCCATCCTAGTATACCTCAGCCTAGAGGGGAAATTGCATTGAATGGTGCAGAAAGTCTGAAGGACAAGTGTCAGAAGACAAAAAATTCTGGTGATATTGGAATCTCCATCAAATAGTTAAATAAAGAAAACCAAAAGAATAGTTCTAGCAGCCCAAACTGAATGCAGGGAAAAGACTTAGCGTTGTGTAGCTTTACTGAATTATGTTATATAACATAATTCAGTAAAGACTTTTGCTGAGTTCTCTGTCCTCCTCTCTTCTCTGTGGGATGTGGCTTTTGGTCTACAGTTTAGCTGTTAGCAGCAGAGTTGGAAACACAGCCATGTCATACAGATGTCTGTGATTGTATCTGGCCCAGAATTCCCTTTCTCCTCACCTTACTCCAAGCTTTTGCAGCTGCTCTGACTGCTTCATCTATACTAGCAGACACAATGGTAGCAGCACTAGGATACATAAAGCGATGGGCTCAAGCCACTGTGTTTGTGTATTGCAGTGCACTTTGAGGGCTTAAGCTCCGAAACCTGGAGAGAGAGCAATTGCGTAAATATCTAACTCGCATCACGAGAGTGAGCTTGTGATACCTGCCTCGTTTTTAACTGAGCTGATGTTTTTTATCACGAGAGGTTCAGTTAATCACAATGAAATTAATTTATCCTTTACTTGCCTGCCAGATCCGCAGGGCTGCTTCACTTTTTTTCTATTGTAGGACATGATGTATTTGCAAAGGCACACTAAATGCAGCTGAAAATAGTAGGTTTGTGTACTACCTTTACAAGCTCAATGTAGCATAGGACAATACAGAAGAGAAGCCCTGAAATCAGGGCTAATTGTTTTCCTAGGATTTTGGTTGAGGTTTCTAGAAGTAGTAACTCACTCTGGGTTTCAGATTGACTTGCTGCCGGGATCTATAATCCAGGGAAAAAAGCCCTATCCCTCAGAAAAAAGCTCCTGGTGAAGATGATGTCCTTTCAAAAACCAAGACACTTAATCACTGATGATTTTTTAAAATATCACTCCTTGGTTTAAAGCCTGCTGCTAATTGCTCACCCATGCATATACACACAGTGCTAGAAATTTTGGATCTGAAATAGTATCACTTTAAAGCTTTGGTGTTCACCTTTTAGTGAGTTAGTTACAGTAATTTTCCCCCTTCCTAAAATAAATGTGAGAGGAAACATCAAATTAATCATATGTACAAAGGCTGCCTGTAGTGAGGTAGCTCATTAAGCTTCCTTTTTCCAAGCTCTGTGTTTCTTTCAGAATTTTAATCTTCATAGTATTTTTTTTTGTTTGGAGTGTGTGTAGTATTCTGCAACAATGAAATGCTTTGCTGGGTAATTTATCATCCTTTGTCTTGAGGAAAGTCTATACAATTATCTTTTTGCTTGTGTTACACTCTAAAGTTATATAATCCTGGTATTTGCAGGCTTCTGGAACTTGTGCAGTGGAAGATGCACATTAGAGAAAATGCATCATTGCTTCTGAAGGTCTATCCTTGGAAGTTACATAGTTATATCTCCTTACACAAAGTAAACTGTTTATTTTTCCATTGCTGTTCTCTGGCTTATAGCACCACCTACAAGTTATTTTCAAATTGCAGATGCAGGCTGATGATCTTTGCTTGTTTGTGTACCCTCTTCCATGACGTAGCTGCAATTGCCTGCTCTTCCGCATCCTCATGAGAGCATCAATGACTACAGCTATAGCAATTTGCTGTGGTTAAGGATACTGTGGCTCAGTGATTTTATCTGTGTCTCAGGAACCGCTGAACTTCATCCAATTTCAAAGGTCAATACAAGTCCCTGCATTCCATTTATTCCTCAGCTCTGGATTTTAACTAATGAGGGAGGAGAAGGGGAAGGGAGTCTTTGCTGGCACTAAGGAAGATCCATATGCCAAAACTTGGTAAACTAGTATAAAAGGCCATGATGCAAGATCAGGTCCAAAGACAGTCACTATGGGCAACCAAAAGCAATCTTATTGTTCCTTCATCATGTGGAGCTTCATGCCAAACCATTGGTTTTTTTCACTTCCATCTCAAGCTCTTGTCAATTTAACAAGTTTGATTATTTAGGTTTTGTGAGAGTGAAACTAGTTGCACTATGACAGAGGGATAACTGGGCTGAACAACCCAAATATCAGTAAAATATTGCAATGTCTGTAATGGCTTTGGTGAAGTTTTTTCTTTCCTGTCTTTCTCAGAGCACAATATTCCTCATGCACTTCCATGGCATTATGTGCAGTTCAGGAAATGTTTATCTGTAGCTCTGCTGTCAGTTAATCCATCTCCCCAGTGTAGCTGGAAAAATTTTACTCTGGTGGAAATTGTGATGATACCCTTCATTCTTTCATTTCTGTTAAAAAAAAAAAAAAAAGAAAAGAAAAAAGAGAAAAAAAGAAGGATGTTATTTGTACTTACAAAAATAAAAGGCACTTACCAATATGGATGTACTCTACATCTATTGGAACAGCTCACACACAGCTATTGCAGCTGCTGTAACAATAGAAAATGAAGCCTAGGTTCATACAGGTTCTTCTTGCTATTGTTAAGCAGAAGAGGGAGGAGATTATTCTGTTCCGTTTGAGGGAATATTGTTTAAATTGAAAAACTTTCAGCATGCCCCTTAGTTAAACCTATGTTTACTAATTTATCCACTCTGAGCATCAATTATGGCTTGTTTGACATACATTAAACTAAAACTTCTTCCACAATATCCGTAATGCCATCCCATTCAAATTCTCACTGGTTTGATTTGGGTGACAAGGCTATGAGACTAAGAAAATACCTGGTGTGAATATTCTCAGAAAAGCATAGGCAAAATAAAAAATAATAATTAAAAAGTATTCCTAGCATGAGAGCACATAATCTTTCAATGTAAAAGGAACCATTAAATTCCCACGCGTATTACTATTAGCAGTGGGTAGCTTATCAAAAGGATTTTTCTGCCTGGGAGTAGTCCTACTTGATCACACAGACATGAACTTCCTGACAGAGTTACTGACTCCTGCTGGTAAACTTTGAAAAGCATATTGATGAGCTGTAATTCTGCAGATGCTTTTATTTAATTTCTTCTTCTTTCATTTTTTTTTTTAATTGCCAAATACTTTTGCATGAGGATGGGATTCAGTATTTGAGAATTCATAGGTTCCTGCTGCTTCTTCCCTGAGTGAAGTTATAATCAACTTGTGATACCAGAGATGGCTGTTGTAAAGGTAGTTATGTCATAAGAATGTGGTTTCAGGTGGGGAGAATAAGTAGTAGGAGCAAAAGAAATGTCAAGTAATTACACAGGTTTCATATTAGCTACCATAGTAATACAACCAAAATACACACTGTCTAGTCCCAGCAAAGAGTCAACATTTTTTCTAAACTGAGAATAGCTCAAAAGTTTTTGCATATCATGTCAGGTGCTGTTTTGGATTCTGTTAATTTGATAACCAGGTTACCAACTGGTAGACATAAAAAAAAAAAAGAGAAAAAAAGAAATATTTTAGTAGTGTGAATTGTGGATTTTACTGAGCTTTTTATTATATGTTACATATAAGAAAGAGGTAGATCTTTGCAGCATAGTAACAGAAAACTCTAGTCCAACAATTTTAACAAAATCTATTACCTGAGAACAGTGATTTAGATATCTGTGGGAACACCTGTAATAATTAGCATTTTTTTTTCTTTTAGCAGGATACCTTGGTGTCATGCAGAAAAGAGGGAAGGCCAAATGCTAGCAGAATACCAGATGTGGAAGCTTTAATTACAAGGAAATCAAGCAAGCGCTTTAATTTTGGGGTTTAAGATGCTGGCAAAGCTTTCTGCAGAGCCTCTGTTGAGTCAGTCACGTCAGGAGGAAGTCTTGTGCTGTCCTTGTAGACATGACAGTTTGTTTGAACAGAACATGTTTTTCTGCCAAGACACCCTCCTTTCCTCCCCCCTCTCCTTATTCATTTCAAGAAGAGCAATGGAAGTAGTACTCTGAGGCTTCATTTAGCCCAGCATCTTTGTCCAATTAGCAAATATCCTGCATCACTGATTTTAAGAATTAATGTGACCATAGTACTCTAACTAGTTACAACATATTGACTCCATCTTGAACAGTATTAATTTCCAATTATCAGGGAATAATATACAGAAATACTAGCAAGAAAGATTTGCTTGCACTCTTCTTCAACTACTCTTTACACGAGTGTTACAGGTTTTGTCCCACCTGATCCCATCTTATTGCTGATATTGATCTACTCATATTGCTTAAACTGAACTACTGCTTGTGCATGTTGCATGGACATTGTGTTCCCAGCAGAGTTCTTCAGTTGGTTCCTTAGCCTCAGTTTGGGGATGTAGACCTGACCATAGCAGCTGGGAGCCTTCATTTGCAGGTTAAGGAAGTCCACTTAACCTGGATCCTAAGTCAGCCACCAAGCACCTCTGTCCCCTTGAGGGACTGGGGTATTCTGGTCCATGTCTCAGTTTTCCCTCTGTAAGATGAGGGTAGAATAAATCCACCTGTAAGATGAGGAATGCAAAGGCAATAAATACTTCAGCAGATAGGAATAGCATTCACTGAAGCCTCCGTCCTTCATTTTCTTCATTCTCCGTGAAGAGTTAAGCTTATAGGGAAGGTGGACTTCTGAATCTTGTCAGTCACTGACCTCAGGTCTGTGTCACTCCACTGGCACTTATGTTGCTTCCTATGAATCTTCTGATAAATCCATCCTTCCAGTTGGCTTTTTTTGTACTCTTCTAGAGAAACTATACGTACCTTCTCCTAATTCCTTTTTTTTTTGTCTTAACCTAACAAAGGTTTAGCCCATTTGGAACTCAGAGCAATATCCAACTCTACCACTTGATACAATGGTCAGGATCAAACCATTGATCCTGATTTCACAGTCCCCCTAAGTACATTACAAGAACACTTTCCCTTTTTTAATGCAACAGCACGTAACTCTAATGATGAGTGTTTCACAGAGTGCAATGTTCACACGCTATCAATTTAGTCATCCCACCTGCAGTACAAGGTCTCCAGTTCTGTTGTTGTTATTCCTACCATTTCTTGTCTTTGGGTATCATTGTTAAACATGGGATGATCTTTTCTATTTAACTGTAGTAATAGTAATCTCATAAGCTACTTGCAGTTACTATAAGAATTATTATCCTGCTAGAACACATAAAATGTCCTGGGTATTGCTGGCAAGAAAAGTTGTACCGTAACTTTATTTTATTCCTTAATAAGTAGAAGGTGAAATAGGATGATCTCAGATGGGCTGAGCCCTCTCCAAGCTTATTGGACTATTGCATTTGAAATGGAGAAATTACTTTATTTTTATTTATTCTTGCTCTCCGATTTAATTGAAGCATTTGAAAAAACTAGGGAGATTTCTTTTTTTAAAAGTATTTGGTATCTTCACTTTGGATTTCAGGAAATAGTTCCTACTGTTTATTTGTAGTTTATGCAAGTCATCTGTAAAAAATGTGAATAAATTATCCATTTGCATATCACTCTTCTCTATGTATCTGTGCCTTTTCCTTCCCTGGATTTATGGACTCTTTCATTTATTGGTGTTACCTTTTTCCTCTGTAGTCACAGATTTCTCAACATTGCTTGATAATCACACCTTTGTCTGAGTGCATTACGCCTCCAGTGGTGACATCACCCACTAAGCTAACTCCATCCAAAAAAAGCCAAATAAGGTACAGATAAAAATTCCTGGTTTCAAATATACTTAAACAAAAAACCCCAAACACACACATCTTT
Organism: Grus americana; assembly: GCF_028858705.1. NCBI lineage: Eukaryota > Metazoa > Chordata > Aves > Gruiformes > Gruidae > Grus > Grus americana. The sequence goes on from NC_072858.1 coordinate 31,676,104, forward strand.
AGAGAGCCTCTAAAAAGTCTTGGACCGCTTGCTTTCCTGCAGAGACCAATGTGGTTTGAAAAATAATACATATTTCACTATTTCTACTCTGCAGACCATGTGTGGGATGCAGGAAAAATCTGAGAGTCCCTGAACATATTCATAGCTCTCTGTGCACATCAAATCTGCAATCAAATTGGCTATCATCATGCCATCAGGTTCTCTTCTATGGCCATGGCTGACTCAAATGGATAGTAAATGCTGGCTTTGCAGCTGACTTCTCAATCACAAAAATACTGCTGTCCTTGCATCTAACTGTTCTCACATAATGCAGGCTCCCTCCTCCCAGAACTCAATTTCACTGCCACCAAAACGGTGATAAAACCTGAGCACTGACAGCACGAACAATTGGCATTCTTAAAGGTAAACATGAAGCCTTATCACTTGGCTGCTGCTGCTGCAGATTGCGATAGGGAGATGAGTGCTGCGTAGTGACAATTGAAGATGAGAGATTGCAACAAAGGGGGAAAGAAAAGTCTCTGTACTGATAATGAAAGTACTTAATAGTTCTGACTTATACATAACTTTGAGCAAGTTACCTCCCAGTCAAATCATCACAATTAAATACTCTCCCAAACTGCTCAAACAACAGAAGAACTAACAATATTTTTCATTTTCACCTTATATTAGCTTGGATGTCTTTACCTATTGGGTATAAATGCTGTGAATTTGACAAGAATGGGATGGGCAATAATTCTAAATGATACTGTATGAAGGGGTTATCGTCTTGAACTCTTCCAGCTGTTTTGTTTGCTTAGCAGGTGGCAGGTGTTAAAACTTGAGTATCTGAGTGTGAGTTACCTTGCTTTCTAATGAGGTTGGCCTATCCTTTGCTCCTTGATTTCTGTTCATAGTTTCTACGCCCTGAGAGAATATATAATACTGATGATCAGATCTGAGGCATACTGGCAGTGCTAGCTATGATATTAGGTATTTTTTCTATTTACCAATATACCATGTTTTAGCCTGTACAGGCACTTGTGTTCATGCTCTCCATAGAGCTAATTATCTCAAGTGTAAATTCACTCCTGTGAAATTCTGTTTCTAGTTTCACATTTAGCCAATAGGACTCCTCATCTCCCTCCACCACAAAATCTGTGCTCAGCTGCAGCTTAATCCTGTTCCTACTTATATTTCAGAGCCATTTGCAGCTCTGAGTTGTGCCACACATAAACTGCATTAGAATTTTAAACTGAGGATTTTCTGTTTCTTTTGCCTGGGCAGCTGATCTGACAGGCATGCCTGAACTCTACTGGGACCTTCCCTTCTAGACAATTCATTTGAGATGTTAAAATCTGTGGTATGAGTCAAAGTAAAGATGAGAAGCAGGGGCATTTCCTTATTTCTGCAGGTGAGTGGTATTTTAGGTATTTGGGATTGGGATGACAGAGTCATTCCTACACTCTGGCCTACTGAATGTTTGAATGCTTTTATAGGGTGAACCAGCTTCTATATATGAAATTGAGAGCATCTAATTTCTTTTCAGTATTCCCTAGAAGTCAATACCCTAAAACCTCCAAAATGTTTATTTTGGTACCCACCTCCTGTGCAGTCACTGTAGTCATTTGAGAACTTGTGAATTCCAGTCAATCCAAGGTTATCTAAAAGTTATTTTTTGTGTTTTGTTCAATCTATGCTTAGTCTTTAATTTGTGAGGGAGAAAAAAAAAAGAGAAGAGTAGGTGTGAATGCAAACCAACACAGAGAAGTAAATAACCCCTCCCTAATACTCTGGGAGTTCATAATCTAAGTAGCTGACAAGATCCTCACAAATTCTTATAGATACTGGATTAAATATCCTGCCCAGTGATGGAGAAAGGAGATCACAGCTGTCTTCTAATAGGGCTGCCTCTCCCTGTGGGACCTGCAGTGGGTAACTCCATCAAAGAGGATAATTCAGACTTGCATTGTGTCTTCTAGGTTTTATATCATGAAGCTCTTTATCATGAAGACCATTTATTCCCTGGCCAAACAAAGGTCAGGTGGATAAATGATTGTACGTATGCTGCATATCCAGACCTTAAAAATATTTCTGTGAAATTGGAAAAAGGCAGAGATACTTTTCACGAGAGAAGGGAGAGAGAGTGCTAATTGCATTTACATTCATCACTTCAGGAGTGCGAGTTGTTGATAAGGTGTTGATATCTGAGATAACAAGCTGCATCCCATTTCTACTTGTTGCCTTGCTTCCTAAAGCATTTGTACAGTGCATCCCTGAAGCAGGGTTTCTTTTTAGACCTGCTGTTTGTTTGTATGAAAAAGCTAAGGGCATGTATAGCATTAAAGCTGTTTCCTCCACTTTAATAAAATATCAGCTTTCTGTCAAGGGCAGTAGCATCATTAGCACAGGCTGTATCCTAGACTTACTTTTCCATTGCTTGGGATGTCTGATGCCAGGATGAGCTCCATGTGGGATCCTTTAGGGCAGAGTTGCTGTATTTGAGTCCTCATGAGACATACCCAAAGGCTTCAGTCTTCCTTTGAAACATCTCAATATTTTCTTTAATGTGATTGGCTCCTGCTGCTATTAATTAATGTGAGTTAAACCTTATTGTTTGCCAAGTAGAGACAGGAGCATGAAGAAGTCTTGCTGCAGGAATTACTAGGTAATGACCTTTTGTTTTATTGGTGCTGTTTGAGGGGAAAGGGACTTCTGACCTGTTCCCCTAAGAAAATAGAATGCTAAGCTTGAAATTATGGAGGCTTGTTTAGTGTTCATCTTTAACCTATGCCAACCTCTGGCATAGAGGGCCCTGGTTCTTACTTTGAGGAATGTTTTACCTTGTAAAGAATGTCCAGCATTGACCAAAGATTCAAGTGGGTTTCAGTTACAATCTTTTCTAATTGTACTCAGTTTAGGAGGACGAGACAGTTGGGATTGCTGTCCAGGGTTGAAAATCTGTAATGGTTCCTCATCTTGGAATGGGACCCAATACATATAGGAACTCTGTGCTGCTTTAGTTAAATTCTTTAAAGGCTTGTTTACATAGATGAAGATATTTTTTAGGTAATAGCTGGTCAATTCATATCTGGAGTATTGAGGCATCCATTTTCTCTCTCTGTTTTTTATGTCATCTAAGTTAAAAAAGCACTATGAGAAGAGAGCTTTTTCACTGCATGGATTACAAGGTGCTAAAGAGTGAATGCATTGTCTGATTCTTCCCTCTTGAATGTTCTTTTTGGCAGTCTTCAGGTTCATAATTATGTTATTAAATAACTTTGTTTAAAAGAATTATGCTTTCATGTACAGAGCATGGCAGCAGAACAGACAGTGAAAAAGAAAAGACTTTTTTTTCATGTTCAGCTCTCTCTTTCATGGTGTATTTGTGTGCCTATCTGTACAAGCTTAATAATGACTTAACCTAGTTTTCTGCATTCACTGTGAAATAAGGTTCATAGAGGTTCATGATAACAGCCTCTATTTTGAACAGGAGGGGGAGGGGAAAACCCACCTTGAAAATACTGCTTTAGACAGTCAAATGCTAGATTCTCTGGAGTTATACAGACAAACCCTATTTAGCTCTTCCCAGTGTGCATGACTATTTCAGCAAATATAAGCATATAAAATAATCACTGACTATTTGAGACACTTGACCAGATTAAAATAACTTCCAAGTTGCATTGTCACTTTGTGAGCACAGTTGAAATGTTACCTGATTGTGGTAGGGAGAAGACACCTGGAATAGAACCTTAATTCAAAATTCTTTGGTGATGTCTATTTCAAGAACAAGAGGTCTAGTTTTGAACTTTACAAATAGAGTGCATAAGGACCTAAGGAAGGTAAAAATGGAGCACCTTCATAGCTCGCAGATCTACTTTTATGACAGATGATAAATACAGATGTTTGGGTTCTGCAGTACAGACAGCAGGAACAAATAGCTGCTGGAGAGCAAAAGAGATTCTCCTTGGCTCCCTGCACAATCAAGAGGTTCGTTATCAGAGGCCCTGTTGCCAAAGGATTGTCTGGAGAACAGTATGTACTGTAATGAACTGCAGGGAGCCACATCTGCAGATAATCAATTATAATGAAGGAGCATAGCTTAATTTTTGAGACCTCGGGTTGAATTTGCAGGGCTGCAGCTAAGAAAAAAAGCTTTTCTTTGCTTATAAACCAGACAAACCTGGTCAGTGAAAAAGTGAGACAGAATAAATGTGTAATCTCACAATGTTTTACTGAGTCACTTTTCAGAGCAGAACGCCACTTCATGTTCACTTTTGACATTTATTTATCTCTGAGGGACCATACAAAAATGAGAGGGGGAAAAAAAAGTCTCCCAGAGCTCTCAGATGAGGTAATTTTCCACAAGATTGCAGAAACAAGAACAGAAATTTACCCCCGGGTGTTCAAAAGCAGTAGTCAAAGCTGTTTTACTTAAACAGTGGAGTTTATTAAAGTTAACTCTTGTAGCGTTTTGTCACAGCTCAGTTTTGTCAGAGTGGTAATGTGACATTTAGACCATTGAAAAACTGCTGCCAACAGAATGTGGCAGCTCATTCTGAGCTACATCTTTCTATCACAGGATGGCTGAATTTGTGTACTAGGTGAATAATAACATACTCAAACCTCTGAAATTAAAAAAAATAGCTCCTAAGAGTATAATTCTTCTCCTTCAGTCTCCATGCAGATTATTGGGATATACTCAGCAGCTGCTCTTCACGTGAACAACTATATCCATATAACTTTTTTTGCCTCTACTCCTGAATGCAGATGATGATAATTAAAACCTCTTCTGAATGGCCCATATGTATGGAAAAAGTGTTGCTGAGTTAAGTCTTCAAATGAGTCCCAAATATGCCATGAATGTCTAAACCATTCTGTTGATTTCATGTTTTTTCCTGTCAAAGTCTCACTGAAAAAGTGCATCTCTGGAATAAGAAATTTGGGACAGCTTAGAAAAATATACATTTGCAATATTTGATGGCCCCCTTCTTCCTTCCTCCCTTCACTGAAAATATCTGCCACTTAGAAAAAGTAAAGTTATACTGATTATCAATGAACATAAAATAGTGCCTGGCAAATACAATACTTACAATGTGCAAGAGACAGCGGGAAGTATATTATAATGAATGCTGGTGTGCATACCTGGTTTCTCAGAAGGTTAATTTAATAAATGCCTTAATTTTTTTTTTTTTTTAAGTAAGTTTGAGATAATTGCTAATCAGGCTTTAAAATGTGCAATAATGAGAAATTAAGCTAGATTTTATTTCCTTCCCCCTCCTTTTTCCTTGTGCGAGGAAAAAAATCCTCCTTATTTCAGAAGCTGCTAAAAACACCAGCTCAGGATTTGTACCTGCAGAGTCTAGGAAGTACATGTGAATTGTTAAATTTTCATCCTCTTAAAGGTTGATTGAGAGTAATTTTCTCAGCTCCTGAGCATAGGCTGAAACAGAAAACAGACTGGACAAATGTTATACAGGACTTTGTGTAGATATTCTCAGTTCTGAGATCCAAAGCACTGATGGAAATGTCTTGAAAAGATGCACTGTCCTGAAGCAAGTGTTATATGCAGGCCAAATGCCATCCCAATTAAGATGGCTAACTTAGTCACAGAACTACCTGGATTTGAGGTTTTCCCTGAACTGAGAATATTAATAACTCTTGATTATTTGAGTGGTCTTCTGTTTGAATTATGGAGGATTAAAGTATGGGATAGGGTCTGAGGAAAGAACAATGGCATTTTTGCATGTAGGGTTTTTTCCCCTCTCACTGTGTTCCTAAATTCCTTCTGCATCCATACCCTGGATAACAGTGAAAATTAAGTCAAAACAGCCACTTGATCTTCTGCTGTTATGAACAGAAGTCTTTGAAAAAAATTTCTTGTGTATGCATGGGACTTGTGATCCCCTTAAATTTCTTTTTTTGCCCCAAACAAAGATAAAATTAAAGTTTGAAATTAAACTTTTCTGTTTTGCTAAATGGCAATTCAGCTTTTGCACTCACTGTCTAGTTAGTTAAGACCTTAGGAAATTATGCTGTTCTCACTAATGGATTGTTTATTTTGAATAATTCTGAAAAGCACTCCAGCATTGTTGGATAGAGATGTTCTGCGTGGTGGTACATTTTGTGTAAAATACTTGACATTTTAAAATTTGCTTGGAAAGGTAAATGGATTCAAATGTTAATTTGTTACAATGGGTTTCCATGATGGAAAAATTCAAAAAGTCTCCTGCTCACATTTTCAGGTCAGGAGAGAGTTTGACTTTTACAAATCAAAATAAAAGGGATTTCTACATAATGCATGAATGATGCACAACTTCAGAGGGAACTTTCCTGGAGCAAAGTTTCAGTCTGTTCTTGCCTAACTTCTCTTAACTGGAAGGGATAGAAGATAAAGGAATAGGCACACTGGGTTGCTTGAAGGATTAATAAAATAGTAGAGAGACTTTCACTTCCAGAGTAGATCCTCAGTTTGAATCCAGCAGAACTCATCACTGCTGACCAGCTGTTCGGTGGTCTTTTGCTGATTACATCTTTTCCAAGAGGGTGATTACACTGCAGTGAACATCAACTTGAGGTTAAGACAGACTGCAAAACTGAAGTCAGTTTACAAAACTTCTTGATCTGAAGACCTAGTGAGTTTGTGATATCTTTTTGGACTGTGGGACTGAAGAGGCTGTGGAATTTCAGGAGCTGTGTAATATAGTCCTTGCAACAAACTCCATTTTAAAATTAGTTAGGCTGAGTCTTTGTCCTTTCTGCTCCTGTTGGAAGGCTGCCTTAGGTTTTTGTAACGACCTCCTTTCCAGCCTGCCCTGTGCTGACTTTCGTGCTCTAGACCTAGGAGCGTCTTGTCCTGCAGGGCAGACCTGGGATACAGGCACAACAGTTTGCTATGCTGTGTTTGAATAGAGAAGTCCAGTGTTGATAGTAAATGCTGTGGTCGCTGAAAGACATTGAACAGACTACTGAACCTGTGTGCATAACAATAATCTATATGTGGTTCCAACACCTGGAGTTCTCTTCTGCTTTAGGGAAGCAGAGGAAAAAAATGCATGCTTTTCTGTTTGTTTATTTTGTTTTTAAACCATGATGCTTTTGTAGTAGGTGTGGCCAAGTAATTAGTTTTGAGTTGTTTGACCTCTGTTTAAATTTAAAATCAGAATCTGGACATATCTCAAGAATAAAGCCAACCAACAAACACAGAGAACCTTTAAGAAAAGAGAAACCATTTAAGAAATCATTTGATGGATCTTAAATTTTATTTTTCTGCTTTGACAGCTATTGTGTTAGTGATGATTCCAACTCTGTTTAAAGAAATTTCATTCTAAAGAATAGTTGTAAGATAGCTTCATGTTTCCCAGGGACTAGGAATCATGCATGTAATTTTTCAATTTAATGACAAGACTTGGATGGAGTGTGTACTCTTAGAACAAAACTGTCTTGTTAAAAAGCACTGTGTTTAGACAGCTTGCAGCAAAAGGAGATTAAATTGCTGGATTGGCCTTTTATATGGCTTGATTGATGAGAAAACTATGCTGCAGTATTCATTGTTTATCAAATGCTACTCGGCCAGTGCCACTAACAAAAACAAATATTTATTGGATGCAAGATTAAAAAATGATATTGCAGAAATGTGTGACTAGTTTCAGTAAAGATTCCTATATCTCCGTAGGGGCGAAAAGTTAAGATGTGCTGAAACAGTAATGAGAGGCACTGTGCAATGTAACCAGGGAGACATCAGGCACTGCCTCCTTCATAGAAAAGAGGTTCTTGTTCATGATCTCTTATTGAAGGGCATTGCAGGAATAACCTGCCTGTGTTTATAAAAACAACTGCTTTCTACAATTGCCTTCTCTTCTCCTCCTTTTCCTTTCAAAAATAAACCACCCCAATCCACAATGGATGTCCTTTTATTGTCACTCTTCAGATGTAGCTTTCGCTGTGGTGGGTTATACCTGGGCATTACATTTTATACCCACCTAGCTGCAGCACTTTTATCTACAAGCAGGAATGGAAACTTATCCGTAGGATTATCTGGTTTAGACATCATGTATGTTGTTTTGGTTAGGGCAGTGCTGTGGGCTATGTTATCAGAATGAACGAGAACCTGAAAGGTGGATTATCACAAAGTTAATCATTTAGAAAAAAAAATAATTGTCATATGAGGACAAGTACATTATAGATATATTTGACATACTGTTTTTTCTCCCTGTTTGTAGAAGTGGATTTAGCAAATAATGACTTTTCAGGATTTTTGTGTGTGTGCAGTAAGACCAGACTTGGGATCCCATTTCCTCTGTAATTGCACACCACAAATAATAAACAGGTATTACTGTTCATTTGCAGGGAATCCTCTATGTGTTTGTTTTCTGGTTTTGTTTTTTTTCAACATGCTTATTTAAATATGGCGTTTGTGAAAATTAGTCTCATATTAGCTGTAGGTTAATGTAATGTGAAAGACATGCTGGGCAAACATCCTTTAGCCAGTCTGTTTGGAAACAGCTATGATCTGTGAAATGTTATCTTGGCTAGTTTATGTCATTCCCCAGTGAGGGAGTTTGAACTCTGTTCTTTTATTGCATTATTATTTTTTGGAAGGTAATTCTCAATACATTTGTATTCATGAGGCAATGGACAGTAGTTAATTCAACACCGGTATCTACAATCTCTGTCAGCAAATGGCCTTCTCCTAGTGGGATTTATAGTTACTTCATGTTTCAAAGGCGGAGAATTCAAATCCTGTTTAGTTTGCTGTGCTATGAGCAGACTTATAGTATGTGCCTTCTTTCCCATCACCTTTTAGCCTGGTTTTAAACTAACACTGCTTCTTTTATTCCAGAATGGAGCAAAACTAAAACTTGGTGAGGGTGAACAATTGTTTCATCCATCAAGGTCATCTTCCTCTCTAAAACAGGAAAAGGTGGGAGTGTGGGGAAGAAATCTAAGGGAAAATTAATGCTAGTCCCACCTTATTTACTGTGAATATTTTGTAGGCTTATTGTCTTAGTGTCTGCATTGTGTTCTCCTATTGATTTTTGAGGAGGAAGAGTCTGCATAGGTATGAGGCAAAAGTGAGGTCTAAAGCTGTAATCTCCAGAAGTAAGGACTGTATATTTGTGTCTGTGTAGTTCCTGTTGGGAGGTTTGACTTAAGGTCCTTTGCATACCTCTTCAGCTCTGTTTCAATTTCCAGTTCTGGTTTCATTCAAAAAGTGTAGAGAAAGTGTAAAATGGGAGGGGAGGAGGAGATTTTAAGAGATACTGATATCTCTTTTATACTTCTCATTTGAAATAAGGGAATGCAGTGTTTTGTGACTGATTTTTATTCCCCACTCCCTCCAGTACCTACTCTGTAGAAAGAGCGTATGCTATATCCACCCTACTGCAAAAGCCCTGTGTTTGGGAGATCATTCATAGCAGCAGCGGTTGCCCTAATGTTAATAGGAATAAGCTAAACTCTGCTAAATAGAAATGAGAAACTGCCTTTTGGTCAAAAAAGTAATCAGCATTGCCTGACAGATAATAGACAACTATTGCCTTCTCACAGCAAAACTCCACTTAGAAATGTTCACTCTAGCTGGCTGAGAGACTGTTAAACTAGATTGAGTATTCTCTGGTATGTTGGCCCACATGATCAACAACCTATTGTTGATTTCAGTCATTTGCTTAAGATGAATTTTATTTCTTCAGAGAAGGGAAAATGTTTTGGGGAGGAGGGGTACCTCTCTCCCCCCCATTTCCCTAGGAAACTGTGATAATTTACAGTGCTTATCAACCTTTCAAAGCTGTATAGATGGAGTATGTTCTAAAGCAAACTCTTCCTTTTCTAACTATGCATCCTCTTTCCTTTTTCAGTCTGATGGACAGAGGAAACTCTGTGCTCTTTTTAGAATTAAAGTAAAAACAGCCTTTGCAATCTTGCCCTAGATTTCCATCCACTTCTCTAGCCTCTGACTGTGCTGAGCTGAAGAATGGAAAGCCCGTGGTCCTGGCTGTGTGTCCCCAAATAAACAGGGACACATTTTAGACACAAATGGCAGAGAGCATGCAAAATAGAGACTTAAGAGCTGTACAAGAAACACTTTGGAAAGACAGTGAAGGATGCACTTTCAGATCAGGCTTTCTGCCTGAAAAGTACTGGAGAGAGTGGGAGTTTGTCAAAGAGCATGCTTAGTATGAGAGAGGATTACTAGCTGCCTAAGGAGGAGCAGTGGTGCACAGTGCCTGGGTCAAACATGGACCATACAGGAAGATTGCTAGTGTTGGGGTGTTTCACACAGAAGCTGTAGGTAACCTTGGAGACTGGGAAGAATAGCTGCTTCTGCTGGAGAAAGCCTGTAGCCTCACAGAAACAGGAGGATGGAGCAGCTGAGTGGTTGGTCATGCATTGTTGATAAGGCTAGCGGAACAGAAGAGGTTAAAAGACCTTACAGAGAGCTGCATCTCAGAGAGACCATGCAGCCAGCCCATGAGTACACTAGAAAAGCTTGATTTGGATGCTGGAGTACCCCATCCCTTTTAGCTGTGTTCCCGACATCGCCTACCTTACCAAAGGGAACGAGTGTTATTTCTGTCCAGATGAAGGCTGTCCCACAAGCAGAAAGGACATTGGTTTGGGGACACATCAGTCTAGCACCTCTGCAGTGCACTAAAGCGCATCTCCAAAAGGTAAAAACCAAAGCAACAAGCAAACCCCAAACAAACAGATTCTTGGATGATATATAAAATAGAGCTAGAGTTCTGCTTTACCTTTACAGAAGCAAATACAGTTTATGGCTGGTTAAGTAGGGGCTTTCTGTTACCATCTGTTGAATCTTGCAATTTCTCTTCCCTCCTGCTCCAGCATCTGTGAGTCTCAGTAGCAGAACTGTTGCTTGGAAACTCAGTCGTCTTTTTGCATCTACTGGTAGAAAAGTGCTCAATTTCAGTAACTTGATTATCACAACTTCTGCGTAGATCTAAAGCTCCTTAGCAAAGGCAGTTTCTTAAGTGACAGGCTAAATGCTGCAGATATACAAGAAGTGTTTAATAGTGTTTTCAGCAGGGGTGGAGTTGTTCAGATGTGAACATTTGTTGGTATCATAATTGAAGAATTATATAAGTTGCATGGAAATGAACCTCTATGTGCTAGTATTGATGTGTCATTTCTACCTTTTGGGGGGTTTTTTTGTGTAGTAGAAAACCACCTATGAGTATTCACGTTGCCTGTGGGTAAATTTGGGGTTGTTTGTTTTTCTTAATTTTTTGTTTGTTAAACTTTAGTTCTGCAGTGTATCCTGACAAGTTATTTTGTGTCTTCTGGAGAAGTCAGATTTCTAATACCTATCAACTTATGGTAAAGATCCAGTCACAACATGTTTGTCTAGTCTTAGAAGACAGCACAACAGTGTATTGAATCTTTTTGTACAGATAGACTATTTGGAGTTAAGTTTGTCTGAAAAAGAGTAACTGTGTTTTGTGACTCATTGTATCTAATTTCTTGATTCAGACTGCTTAGGAAACAGACACTCCCTCCTATTTCTTGAGATTCATATTCCTAAATTGAAAAACTGATGTCAGGAGGCTCACTCTATGATAGATTCACAAATAGTATGTTTAATGCTGACAACTGGTGGTTTTTTTCCTCTATGCATGTTAATTTAAATAGGCGTGTAAGTGCCTTGCTGAGTGTTTGCCTTAAAGGACTCCTTTTGCCAAGAAAGTTTGGACCAGGTGATCGTTGAGGTCCATTCCAACCTGGTATTCTATGATTCTATGGCACAAGAAGGATTTTGAGTTGAGGAGAGTTTAGGAAGCAGTCATAATATCAGGAAGCCTGATACGCTTTTAAAGTTTTAAATTATTTTTTTTTTAAAGTTGGTCACTGTGACCTTATCTCATATTTTGTGGTAGTAAGTAGGGAGGAGGGATTCCAAATTGCTTCATAACACTCTTGGTCAAATTAATCTTCTGCTTTCTGTTTGAATGCATTCTTTCTCCAGGGTCCTTGTTTCTCCATTTCCCCCTGTCCTTCAGGAGCTTCTTTGAGGAGTGTAGTACAGATAGATGTTCACAGCTTGGCAAGAAGACTTTTGTGGGGATTTTTGGTATGATGGAACACTTCTTGAGTTTGGTTTCTTTGGGACTGTTCATTTTGAAGGTTTGGTTTGAAGGGAGGGAGAAGGAAACAGTGATCATTGCCTTGTTTTCTGGGATGTTTGGTTGTGTGGTGGGTTTCGGTGTGTTTTTTTCCCCCCTCTCTGTTGCCTGAAGTAACATGAATTTCACAAACCGTGTAGAATCTATACTTAAACTGCATGCTAATGTGTTTTGGAGAATTATAGAGAAGATAGGTGAATGGAGAACATGGAGTGACTCTTTCTTTGTTCACAGTGTGATTTGAGACAAAAATAACAGAGCTGCAGTTGCCATCTGCAGTTATGCTCAGGATTCCCAGTATCTGAAGGTGGCTCTACCAACACAAAGAAAGCCTAAGAGGGCTTTTGTTTTTTATTGCCATGTGAGTTTAAATATTGGATGCTATGTTGTGTGCTCTAAAGTCATAGCGAAGAGATATTCTTCACTCAGTTTCCAGGAGATATCACAAGGACTGAGAATTGAGCTAAATGTCGGAGTAGATTATATGAAGCGTTAGATCAATACTTGAAATTGGCACAGGTAATGACAGCTTTGAAACTGATGTGCATGTGAGCATGATTGATAATTGCATTGAGAGCCTCTTAAGAGAAACTTAGGGATTCATTTTGTTTAAAATGGAAGGAAAACAGTATCTCTACAACACTATGTAATATACTTTACGGTAAGTGTTACACATGAAGGCTTTAAAGGGTATTTAAGTGCTTTATGCTATTAGTTATCCTCGAGAGTAGTATTAAAATCAGCATTCTTGGTTACAGGTCTTGTGGGGTATGCTTTCCCTTAGGGTGGAGAGGGATGGTAGCCTTTGTGGTTTGGCTAGTGCTTGGATTCTTCCTACACCACCACCCCACCAGCCCCAATCTGTGGGTGACTTTCATTAGCAATTATATGTATCTGGACTTATGAAACATCTATTTTATATGACCTGAACATAGGAATTCATACATTTGTGTACTTCTTTTAAAGGCTGGGTATGCACTAGCAAGCATCAACACTTGATCAATATTTCCACATCACATCTCTTGTAAAGTTTAGTGGCTTTGACTTTATTCTGTGGACCATATAGGGGTATGAAAGTATGAGATGATACCATGGTACTTAATTACCCATTATTCCAGTGTAGTCAGAAGCCTAGGATGTTTGCACTCCTGAGAAAGTGATTTGGCAGTGAACTGGGATTGTAAAGAGTAAAAGGAGAGCAATGTGCTGCTTCAGTACTTTGGTATAAAGGGCTATTCTTGTTTTCTCACAGAATATAACCACTGAAAAAGACTTATAGCTCCCCAGTTAGGGACAGCCCCCAGTTGGGGCTAGGTTATTTTGTTCCATTTGTGGCTTGGATGTTTTCAGCCAAGAAGAGAGCAACCTCCTTTTTTATTTTCCAGATTTGGGGATCTTCAATATTGGACCCTTAAGCTCTTTTACTGCCATCTGAAGTTATTTATTATCAGGTAGGAGGTAGGACAACAGTTGTTCCTGCAGAAGGCTCTCACTAGATTTTGCGCTTAAAATTGACCTGCTAGAAAAGATTTTGTAAAGGATGTGTTCCTAGGCACTTTTCTCTCTGGAAACTGTTGTTCTCACTTCCCACTGATCACTTGGAAATTAATTCTTATGATTTAGTGTTGTGTTTGTTGTTTATAGATCTTTTGTTCTTTTAAAAATCACTGTAGTAGTGAGCTGAGAGTTTGCTTTGGCATAACATATAAATGAAGATGAGATACTATTTTCTGAAGCAGTTATTGCTGGAGGCATTAATACAGGTCTGGCTTTAATGACACTTGTTGTTTGGATTTGCTTAGCAGTCTGACTTCTTAATGTTTGAGCATGTAGCTATGTTGAAATTGGCCTAAATGAGGTTAACTGGAAAGAAGAGAGCTGCTATTGGCATGAAAGAGAGGTGAGTCAACAGAGGTTTAAAGCAAAACCATGACTTGCTGAGAAGTGCAAGCAGCAAACTGTGAAGTATGTTAATTAACTGCTAGTACTGAGAAGGTGGGGGAGACTGCATGTAACAAGGCAGGGAGTCATGTAGGGTTTAAAAAAAAAATCTAAACAAAAACTTAGGAAATAAATTACTTGCTTTTTTTTTTCATCTTTGCTCCCTTGCCTAGTTGTAATAAAATTTTAAATATTTCCAGTTGGGGCCAACAGATACCAGACTTGAAATGTTGTGATGTTATGGGTTAACAAAAGGCTTTGGATGCCAGGTAGGGAGGATTGCATTTTCCCATTTTATACTGCACATTCATGTCTAGCGAATGTGCATTTAAATCCTTGACCTTTCATATGAAGTTTTGAAAGATCCTATGGCACTTTATATTGGACTAATATGACTGCTGTGAGGGGGTTGGTGTTTGCTAATTGGATCTGGAGTGGCTGATTTTGTGATATGCTTTTAAAAATTCTTTCTAGAAACTTCCTGGTAGCGGAGAACAGGCATTTTGTTCTCTCTCTCTTTTTCCCTCTCTCTCTCTTTTTCCCTCTCTCTTTTCTACTGTGCTAGTAGATTCTAGGGTAAGAACTCTTAGTTTCTGTTTTCTGGAACAGAATCTATGGGTCCTAGCATGATACCAGTACTTTAAAGATGAAACAGAGAGGCACTTGCAATACTCATAGGATATTTTACTCTTCCTTCTTGCTGGCTTTATCTTGACATCTTTTGAAGGCTAAGTTCTCTACCAGCAAGATTACTTTAGCTTTGAAGGGAAACCATGTTGTTTGAGAACTGACTTAAAGTAGACCGTGTTCTACTCAGCACAAAAATAACAGTATTCTACCTAGAATTAAGTGAGTGTGGTAATAAATTGCCCACATAAAATTCATATGAATGTTTCTTTAGGAAATACTTTTCTTTACTTTTCAAATAGCAGTAATGAATAAATAACAGGGCATCTGCTGGAAGAGGTTCTGTATTTTACCTTTCTATACTGAAACATTTCTCCAGTTTGCTATGGTGGTGGAATTCTTTAGGTGTCGTGGTTTTTTTTATTTGGTGTGGGGTTTTTTGGTTTGTGGGTTTGTTTGTTTGTTTTGGTTTTTTTAGTGGTCATGTACATTAAATTAACCACAGAAGATACCAAAGAAAAAATTCCATGATGCTGGATCCAAATGTCACTTTTGTACCACTCCAATTGTTTGAGGTTCTATTTCCAGGGAGTAGAAAGAAAATCAATTGCTATAGGGAAAAGTTGTTTCAATGTATCCTAATTGGACATACATAGAGGCCTTCCATGCCTTTGCCAGCTTCTAGGGTAGTATTTTTTTTAATTACATTCACATTACTGAACTAAGGAAAAGTTGTAGTTCCACATAGGCCTCAATTTTGTGTTTTCTTCAGTGAAGATGATGATTAGGCAGGCTGCTTGTGGCCAGAACTGAAAAAGTAAAGGCCTTTTGTAAGGGAAACATTCTTATTCCATATGTCAAGAAATGGTCTGTCTTCTGTGTAATAAGCACCAAGTATACACATCCTACAAAGGAACACCACATGAAGAAGAAAGCCTCAGAACTAACTGGGTAATTCTGTTAACCTGGTGGAAATAGTTTGCTGTTTCTTGGGTCCAGGACATAGCTTGGGCTTCATCTTGTAGCTTCAGCTCCCTAAGTCGATTTTCTGTATGTTATACTAAGAAAGTACACAGAATTTGCCTTCAAGGTAAACAAGAGTTCTATAAATTCAGTCTAGGAGTAGGAATGCTCAGCAGCATGACATGAGGAAACCTCTTAGGAAATTTGGTAGAACTACTAAGACTATTTCTTCTTAGCATAATCCTGCTCCAAGATTATATCTAAAAGAGGGAGCTTAACAAGACAGTATCTCTTCAAAGCATGAATATAATTTCTTTAGTAAAATGAACATTTTTAATAGCACCACTTGGTAACTCCCGTGGCAATGTTTCCTCATTAAATTATAACTGATGAACCTGCCCCTTCAGGATAGGTGGCATAGCTAATTCTCAGTCATACCAGTTTGTCTGTAGTTTTCTTGATTGTGTATGACTGGTCATTGATTTCTGTTTATTTGGGTAGATTGAGCTTAAATTCCTGCTAGTTGGAGACTTTCCACAAAACCACTTGCTACTGTGAGATTTTACAGCAATTAAAACCAGTTGTTAGTTAAAGATAGTTAAGGTAATTGCAAAATGTTTGAGGAGGAAGAGACCACATCAGCCTTCACAGAAGGAAGAGATGACCGGTTATCTCTAAGGTAAAGTTAACTGCTATGGGCTAACTGGCAATTTATTAACTCTAGAGGTTAGATTTTGTTTTGTTTTATCTCCCCACGCCTGACTTCTTTTGTGGAACGGCTCTAGCTGTTACTTTTGATTATAAGAACCTGTTCACAACAAAGTGGAAGCTAACTTGCTTTGTGCAAGCTCAGATATTAGATAGCTATCAGATGCTGCTTCTAATATAGATAGGATTTGAATAAAATATTTTAGGCTTATGAAAATAAGAAATAAAATATTTCAGGCAATGTGTCTGTCATTGTTATCACATCCCCCATGGAGTTGCTTTATGAGCTTTGAGCTAATATCAGCTGCAGATTGAAACTGGAGCATTAATAGCAAGTTGAACCTGGCATGCTGGCTGGTTATCTAGAAGATCATTTTACTACAAGGACCCATAACCACAAAGAAGAAAGCTGAGATTTCTTGGAAGTATTCACAGACAGCAATGAATGAAGAGTAATGTTTCTTTTCTGCTTTTCCTCGTATGCTTTTCTTCTGAAGAAACATGAAAAGGACATGTACAACCTGGCTTGGCAGGGATGACCAGGCCCCAGTGAAGTCCCATCACTGGTCCCCTCAAGGAGGGGGCAGTGTGGGTGTAGAAAAGCAAAGGGAGAAACAGGTCGTTGACATTTCACTTATTCCTAATGAAGCAAGGGAATTACAGGGCAGCTGCGTAAGAACTGCAAAATCTGCAGTTATGTTGCAGCAACTGCTTCCCAAGATACTAATTGAAAGAGGCAATACTTTGGACTCCAGTGATTTTAATAGGCTGTAGTTACCCGTACTTATTTAATGGAAGTGACCATAATAAAGGTGATATGAAAACCACAACAAAACAGACTTGCAGCAGCTTTAAAGATGGTTTTGAACTCTGTTGATCGAAACAGGGTAAATAGCCTCTGAGATCTAGGATTTAACATTCCCTTAAAGTAATTGTATGGTAGCCTGTACTAGAGGATCGATAGCATGTAAGAGGTAAAAGACTTCCTTCTCTTTAGTAGGTAGATCTGCTCTTGGCTTGCAGGACTGATTTAGTACTATATTGAAAGAAGAGAAGATTGAAGGATGTTATGCAAATGGCTCTGGCTTTACTTGCACTTAATTGAGATACATTTAGGAAATCAGCATTAATAGTGCAATATACGAGTTGTGTGGCGTGGGTATTTTTGGGGTGTGTGTGTTTGTTTTATTTTTTCTCCTTGTAAACATGGATATCAGCATAGGATATTTGTGGGGGTTTTTTTGTTTGTTTTGGGTTTTTTTTTTGTCTTCAGAGAAGGAGACACTTGTAAATGGCATTTACATTGTTCCTACCTAGCAAAGAATGATCAGCTTGAATTTCTGCTGCCAAGTGCAGGGAATTGGAAACCACATGACTAATTTCATGGTCAGCTTGTTGCTTAATTTCAGTTTCTTCTTGTTCTTGTCCTATTACCATGGAAAGGATGAAAGCATCTAAAATAGACAAAAAAGAAGGGGTCAGAGCAAATGTGTCCTGTCTGTGCCCTTAACCCATGGAAGTCCCTCTGGGAGGCCTGTAAATGAAAAATAATAATTGGGTATGCAACAACATCCAAAATTCTGGGGAGAAATACTTTTTGGCATGCCTCTGACTGCTTACCCCTAAATTTCTTCAGGCTCCTGGTTTGTGTTGCAATGTTTCATTCTAATTTGCTTGAAACTATATATGCTGTGAGGTGTTATAGCTGGTACAGTGCTTGGACATTTAATAAGTGCTCCTTGCTTCCAGTAGAAACAGGAGTGGACATGCAAAGCAGTAGTATAGATGAACAGATTTTCTTCAGGTTTGTCTAGAAGTGTGTGGGAATTTGCTCCTTTCTGCTTACTACAAAACATGCAAATTGCTTTCCATCCCCCAGACTGTGTGCTGAATGATATCCTGAAAACTGAGTTTAAATGTAAAATTTGTGGAATCTCTTGCAATGTATTTTGACACAAAGTTGATGGCACTAGCTAGAAAGAAACTTTTTTCAGAACTTAGGTTGTACAGGGAAATTCCCCAGCAACATTACTATGATGCAGTGCACGTGGCGCTCATGTTGCTGTTCTCTGGTAACCTTCCATCCAGATCCAGCAGGCACTGGTGGAGCATTTTAGTCCTTGGCTTTTCTGAGAGACAATGATTTTTGCAGACAGGGGATGGCACTGTTGCACTGTAGCTCCTCAGCCTTCCATCCAAAATGTCTCTATTTATAAAAAGGGCTTGGTATTTACCAGGAAGGGAGCAGATGAATCAGATGCATCACTGTGAGATTTTCTTGAAATAGTTCTGCATAAAATATCAAATCTGGGTTACCAGCAATTTTATATTTTGATAAAACCCCCAAAAGAATGTGTTAGCATGCATCTAAATTGGATGTAAGCAGTAGTCATAGTTTAAGGCACTCTTATTTATTTTAGCTTTAAAACGAAACACCTGTGCGAAGCTCTGAGAAATCATTAATAATACAATAAACTCTCAGCACCATGGCAGTAATCATTTCAATAAGAATTTGACCAGCAAGCACTTAAAGAAACTCCCTTCTACCTTTCTATTATCTGGAAAATGCAAACTTCCTCTCTCCAAAGCCTTAATATATTGTTGTCTTCTACAGTTCAGCCAGAAATTTCCTAGGGCAAGAGGCCAGATCTGAAGGATGCCTGGTCCACATGGGCAGGCACATGTGTGAGTGTGGCAGAAGCATTCAGCTTGCTCATCTTTGCTCACCAGCGTCACAGGAACATGGCAGACGGACCAAAATTATTTCTTTTGAAGGACAGGCTTTGGCTATGTAAGGCATTACAGATCTTGATCAGCACCTTCAACTTTAGCTGCTAGTTGAGTGCAGTCAGAACTATTACTTGAGCACTGACACCAGCATGTGGCAATGAGGACTCAAACTCTGCTTCAGTCATTTGATGATTCTCAGATGGAGAGTCTGGGATGTGCTGTTAACAACTTCAGTCTTGAGGTGATGAAAGTATAGGTAACGATGGGAAAGTCTGCATTCAAAATACAGATGGTAGGAAAAGCTGCCCAGGCTGTTGCTGTAATGTGGTGGCTGAAATTAACTCACTGATTCAGTCCCTTTTCTCGGAGGAGTACAGCTACCTCTGGCACCAATCCACTGTGACTGCCTTAGTTTTACCTGAAAGGTAGCTGTCTCATTTTCACCTGCATCTTTATTTCAGGAAGGCGCAGACACTAGTCCTGAGCTGCACTGTGCAAGTCAGATGAGGGAAAGCTGTGCAGCTGACATGAGTTGGTACATAAAAAACACTGGCATTTGTATTTCCTGCCTAGGCCCCTGGTCACAGACCAGCCACTTCAAACTGGTGGTGTGAAATGTCTGGTGGGGAAAAAAAAAAAATAATAAATGGCCATGTCATGGTTATCAGCAGAAACGTCTGAACTGAAAAGAATGAAATCTCTCAAAAGAAAAGTTAAACTGCGTCAAAGTCTTTATTTTTCTTGCTCTTTTCTCACTCTTTTCTCATTCTTTTCTCCCCTCCCCTGAAAATGTGTGACTTGAGTCAACTGAAACAATCTGTGTGATATAACTTCATGTAGTTTTTTTGGGGGGAGGGAGGAGGGAAAAGACACAGGTAATTGTGGTCAGATCATTTGATTTGGCACTGCACTTTAAAAAAAAAAAATGCTTCAACTTGGCATTTAGTTTCAAAAGTAAATACAAAATGTTCACTATGCTTAGTTCTGGAAGAAAAAAAAAAAATTCAACTTGAACTCACCTCTCCCCATCCTTCCTGCCAGCTGTGGGAAGAATTGAGAGAGTGAACAGCTTTTCTGGAGCTTGATTTCTCACTTGAAGGGCAGACCCTATTGCTGCCTGCTGAGGTGTGTAGGTGACTCAACTCTGAGGCCTTCCTACTCTAAGGAAGTCAATTTATTTTTTGGACAAGATAAATCAGATTAGAGATAACCTGTGTGCTTCTGTGACAGTATCAAAGGCAGCCAATCAAGCTAATAATAGCAGCGTTATTATAAGGCGTCTGATTCTCATCCATCACTAGAAAGAGATAATTAACTAAGAAGTCCATTGACTTATTCTAAGTCCATACCTAGATTACAGTGGTCAAGTGCATGAGAGGCATATATATGCTAAGAGCATTCTCACAATCTGCCTCAGAAAGAGGAAATGAAATGTTGGTTAGCTATTTTATGATACTCTGGTGATTTCTGGAGAATGCTTCTTTCAAAATTATATTCAACCTGTCTTTCCTGAGTGGCTGATGATCATTGCTGGCCAGGAGTTTGATAGCTGTCCTTAGGACCCTAGAAAGAGATTACATTAGGCTAGTGGAAAAGGTGTTAGACTATTTATTTATCCCCCCGGTACTCTTGAATTGTAGCGAGACAGTAATTAGCTGAAACAGGCTAAGGGCCAGCAGAATAACCAGAGAGCTGCCTCAGAAGATTCCTCATCTACCTACTGGCCATGCAGTGCCACCACAGTCATGTTCATGGTAGCCTGGAAACAGCGTGAATAGAAATGCACTAAAATTGTCCCAGCTTTGTTTTGTTTGGGGGCTTGCATAGTAAAGGTAGTATTCTTTCAGGTGCTGTTTTGGACAGAGTCCTTTTCATTCTGCTTGGTTTGGTTTTGAACTTAGAAGAATGTTCCTCAAAAAATGTGTTGGAACAAAGTGGATTTTTCACCTTTAAGCTTCATCTGATCATGCTATGGGTGTCTGTCTGTCTAGTTATGTGATGACTCCTTCCTGGGAATTAGGAATCAAAAAAATGAACCTTTATAGCTAGAAACACTGTTGGAAAATTATTTCACCTGAGGTAAATGGCTGGTCACGAGTGGTGATTATTTAACTCGAAATAGGTAAAGCTAGACTGGAAAAATAATTAAAATTATATTGTAAACCTAAAAAGACTGCAGTCATATAGTAATAAAGTGGAAGAATTTAGAAGCAAAACCAGATATCTGTATTTGCAATGCCAAGCACTTTTTGATAGGTATTAATATGTTTAAAAATAGACGTATAATTCCCATTTCAGAAAGGGGAAACAAATGCACAGACGCTAAATGTGCCAGGCCTCCTAATAATATTAGAACATAGGGTTACCTCAGGGAGTTAAAGAACAGCTAAACTTTCTCGCTTTTTAAAGAATTATTATCTTAACCTAGAAATTCAAACTGACCATATGTGTAAGAAAGCATTTTATGGAATGTCATGCAAAACTCCATGTTCTGTTTTAAGAGCAAGCCAAGTTGCTTGATCATGGTGTTCCTCCTGCACTAATTTTCTTTTTTTCTTTTTTCTTTTATTTTTTCTTTTTTTTTCTTCTTTTTTTCTTTTCTTGACAACACTGAAATGTTCCTGGAACATCCTATCTGAGCCTCAAGTGTCTTCAGCAAAGTTTTGCCTATCATTCATGAATGAGGAATGTCCCATGTGAAACTAATCTAGGATATGTGGCACTTACGCATTTAGTGCTGCTGAAATTGGGCTGTGAGTCAAAATGTTGATGACCTACCATGCACTGAAATGAGGCTGATGATGCGTAAAGTGGTGAAATGTTTATTTCAATACTTAGCTGATGATGCACTATTTATTTTAAGACTATTGAACTGTGTAGTTGTAATAAGGTTTTGAAAGACAGTTATGAAATGTCCTGATTGTATATCTGCCACAGCTAAAGATGAATCTGAACTCTGGAAGCAAATACTGATGGATTCCAGTTGTTCAATATCTAAACTTGGTTCTGAATTGCTATACCTAGACATATATGTCATTACATGGAGGTATGTATCTAATTACATAGAATATTTGATTACGAAGCATCTTGGTCTGGAGTTCAAGACGTAAACTCTTGCAAAGCTCTGTTTGGATAGGGATTTTGGACATAGACCTCATAAAGTCACTGTTGGAAGTTTAACTCTGACTTATTTATTCCTTTACAGAGCAAGTATTCACACAAACAAGATTAGGTTCTGCATTTATGGATAAGTGTTCAGGATTTTCCTTCCCAAAATCCTTCTGTTAGTGTTGCCTCATCCATTTAACCTACAGGCCTGAAATGTTAATATTTTTTCTTCCTTTGGAGGTAAATTCCTTTAAATACATAGCATTTATATGCAGGAAAACAAAATAAAGGACACTTTCTTGGAAGACATTAGGTTTTTAAGTTCTGTGTCTGTGACTATGAAACCTATCCTGTCATAGTTTCTCTAGGACTCTGAAGATCCCTTAGTGCAGAACTGATGCTTCCCCGCAGGGCTTCCTTGGAGAAGTCCAGTCTAGCTTTCTGCCTAGTAGGTTGTCCAGGACATGGGGTGGGTAAAGTCATGCCTTTCTTTAAAGCATGTATTTGCTATATGCATCAGAAATCTGAAGATGGGTTTGTGGGGTTTTTTAATGATGTTCATTGAATAACAGAGTTTAAAAAAGGCAAGTGAAAATCTACTGACACTGAGTGTATAAGGAGCAGAGACATTTTTGGATATGTTTTATGAGTAGGAATAGTTATTTGAGAATATAACATACTTTTATTTTACTATTAGGAAACAATCTATCAGTTGCCCTCTTTTTTTAATTAGGAATTTTGCGTTATCTTCTGCAGATGGTGGTTTTTTTTATGGTATTAGTGTTGTGGGGTATGTTGGGTTTGCATGGCAAGGTTTTGGTAGCGGGGGGGGTGTGTGTGTGTGTGTGGTGTGGGTCTGCAGGGGTGGCTTCTTTGAGAAACTGCTAGAAGCTTTTCCTGTGTCTGATAGAGCCAATGCCAGCCGGCTCCAAGACGGACCTGCCGCTGGCCAAGGCCAAGCCAATCAGCACCTCTGTGATAATATATTTAAGAAGGAAAAAAAACAAATTAGAGAGAGCTTTTGCAGCCGGAGGGAGGAGTGAGAAGATGTAAGAAACTCTGCAGACACCAAGGTCAGTGCAGATGGAGGGGGAGGAGGTGCTCCAGGCACCGGAGCAGAGATCCCCCTGCAGCCCGTGGTGAAGGCCATGGTGAAGCAGGCTGTCCCCCTGCAGCCCATGGAGGAAGGATGAGGGGGTGCAGAGATTCCACCTGCAGCCCATGGAGAACCCCACGCCGGAGCAGGTGGAGGCACCTGAAGGAGGCTGTGGCCCATGGGAAGCCCACGCTGGAGCAAGTTCCAGGCCGGACCGGTGGACCCGTGAAGAGGGGAGCCCACGCCAGGGCAGGTTTGCTGGCAGGACTTGTGACCCCGTGGGGGACCCACGCTGGAGCAGTTTGCTCCTGAAGGTCTGCACCCCATGGGAGAGACCCACGCTGGAGCAGTTCGTGAAGGACTGTAGCCTGTGGGAGAGACTCATGTTGGAGAAGTTTGTGAAGGACTGTAGCCCATGAGAGGGACTCCATGTTGGAGCAGGGGAATGATTAAGAGGAGTCCTCCCCCTGAGGAGGAAGAAGTGGCAGAGACAACATGTGATGAACTGACCATAACCCCCATTCCCTGTCCCCCTGTGCCGCTGGGAAGGGGGGCAAAGATTGAAGCCAGGAGTGAAGTTGAGCCTGGGAAGATGGGAGGGATGGAGGGAGCTGTTTTAAGATTTGATTTTATTTCTCATTCCTCTACTCTGTTTTGGTTGGTAATAAATTAGATGAATTCCCTCTCTAAGTTCAGTCTGTTTTGCTTGTGACGATAATTAGTGAGCAATCTCTCCCCGTCCTTATCTCGACCCATAAGCTTTTCGTTACACTTTTTCTCCCCTGTATAGTGAAGGAGGGGAGTGAGAGAGTGGCTCTGGTGGGCACCTGGCCTCCAGCCAGGGTCAACCCACCACACGGGGTTTTTTGTTTGGTTGGTTTTTCCCTCCAGCTGTATAATATGAAATTGGGGAATGAACTTAGAAATTCTCTGATGTGCTTTGTGAACTATTTTACAATGGAGCCTAGTATGGCCAAACACTGGTGGGCCATAAGCCTACTTACTGCGTCTAGATCCAAGAGCCATCTAAAAGGATCTCTCTAATACCTAGGATCTGTTTGACCGCTGTTATGGAAATTGTGCTTCATAACCTGTTAAAGAATTTGCGTTGACACCTGAAGTACACAACAGCATATTTTACTTGTTAAACTATGGATCGTAAATGAGAGATCTATTTCACGGAACTGGTTGAGTGATCTTGCTTCCTTCACCTGTTTGGTGACTTGGTATGCCATGTTGTCTGAAGGTATCAACAGAAACAATGTCTCCCTATGCAACTGTGATTTAAACTTGTGACAATAAAGTGTGAGTGATGGCCACATTAGTACTGTTTTTCAGGAAGACTTTTTTGGTAAAACTGTTACAACTTGCACATAAATAAGGACTTTTTAAAAGCCACTTTACTATGATCACTCATATTTTGAAAATAAGATGCATTTTTCACTTCTTAGGATTGGAAATAAGCACTTATAATTATCTTTTCATTCACCTTAGAGTGTTTGATCCACAGTTAATATTGCTTACACTAAAAGAAGAGAAGGACTTGACTTGTGTATTAAAGGTCATGGAGTTATAGAGGCCCAATAATGAAACTGTCTTTGGGGATGATTGAAGATGTCAAGCAATAGTGGCTTTCAGCACTGCTTTGGGCTGCTAGACCCCTGCATTCTTTCTGTTTAGAGCGACCGATCAAAGGGAAAATTTACAGCAAAGTCACGTTTTTCAAGCCGAGAGGTCTAAGGGATGTCAGGTTCCAAAGTGTTACATGCAGGGGCTGAGGGAAAAGGATGTGTGGGAAGGAAGTGTGTTAACCAGATGGCTCTGCTTTACTGTTTTTGGGAGCCCTTGAGGGGAGTGAGGGAGTGATCAAGGCAGCAAGTTTCTGCCTGAGCAGAGTTTCAGTCAAAGGAAGCTCTGTGTGTTCTCTTTACCTCACTGGTTCAACTTGACAAGGCTTAAGGTATACCCTGTAAATAAACTCCCTTGTACTTTACTTTTCATCTTTCCAAGCACACTACTGTTGAATTGGACACTTTATATGGTACTAATGGTGATCCTCTTTCTGGAAATGTACAAGCCCCTGTTTGCCTTTCCATTCAGATCAATTGAAAAAAAAAATTCAATTTTTATAACTCTTTAATTACAGGGCTCCTGTTAATTAGAAGTTCCAGGCAATGAGAACCACTCAGTATTTGGCTCATTGATGTCTGTGTGCCCCTTGGTGACCTTTAGAACAATATAATTAAAGAGACCCAAAATACCTCTAGAGACCTGTCTCTCCAGGCTAAGCATGGATAGTATCGTCCTCTAGGGCTCCATTTAGTGTCTTTTTAAAAGATAAACCATACGGGGATTCTAGGCTACTGCAAAAGCACAAAGCAAAATATAGGAATGAAAAAATGTTGCGTAACCTGTAACATTGCTCTAACAAACATACCACTAGTTACTACTGAAATACTCCATGGTAAATGATGTAAGAGCAGCCTTTAATCTAACAAATGAGAGGATGGGAAAAAGAGATAAGAGATATTATTAGCAAGCATAAGCTGAATCATAACTATATATTCTCAAAAGGGGTGAAAACAACATCTATTTGTGTTTCCACTTAAGGCAGATTTCAGCATGAGGGTACATTGATTATTTATTTGCTGCATCTAGAGATAACCACCATTCATTTAAATGAGTTTGAACAAACTTTAAGTAGTGGCATTTAAGTAAATTACAGACAATGTTTTCCAATTTTCATTTTAGAATTATTTGTGCCAACTGAAAGCATTTTAGTTCCTTGTCTCATCTCTTCCTGAAATTATTCATTGTTCCTCTGCTTGTTACTGCATCACTTTTCATAAACTAAGTGAGGTTGCTGTGATTCGTGCCGACGTGGTTTACTGAATTGCCCTGATCTCCTGCTAAACTTGTCTACCATTAGCTTAACACTCTGAGTTTTGTAAGAATACCTCACTGACAGTGGATTGTCTAGAAAAACAATATGATTTCCTTCATAAAGCATCTGTAGGACACAAATAGGAACTTCTCCATATTGACCTCAAAAGCCTCAGTCCATTTGCAATTAGCCTTGATCTTCTGGCCAAATTCCAGTATTCCTGTAAAGTGTATCTCTAAGAGAAAGGAGAACACCAGTTTGCTTTTTGGGTGCATCACTGAAAAGATTGATACTGGAGGTTGCTTGAGTGCCCTTTCATGAAACAGCTTTTTTGCAGGGTGTGTGTGTTTGGGTTTTTTTGTGTGGTGGTGTTCTTGATGGCATTTCTTAGACTAAGTGAGTCCAGGCTATAAGCAGCACATGCTGCTGCTCTTTGTGTATCAAAAATGCAAATTATTGTCAAAACTTTTCCATTTCTCTGAAATACTTGTGTCAACCTGTCTTAGCACTGAGAGCTGTGAACAGTCAAACAGCGACCTCATTTTTGGTAGAAACTCGGCAATGTCTGCCATTTATCTAACCTCTGAGAGGGTAGCAAATCCTGTATTCTGGGATGGAAGGCATTATAATCCTGTTGGTTCAGACATCAGGCTGCTTTGTTGTAGTGCTGTAGCAGAGATGACAGCTCCTGTCCCAGGCAGCTGACGCTTCCAGTTATCTGACAGGCTGTGATGGAGGAACACAATGAAGGACTGTGGCAAGGTAGGAGTGGAAGACTGAGGCAAGAGCAGAGACTGCAGCTGAGGTGAAAGCAATTGAAAGTGGAAACAGAAATCGTATGTTGATATCCCTAAGAAACTGCCAAAGTATATACTGTCCCTGGCAGTGCTTAGCTATTTCTTTCTTCTGTGTTTGCTTGCCCTATGAGCAGCTTAATGTTTATGGTTCCTTTTGGAGTCAGTAGTCCTAATTAGACCTTTAGCCAGTGACATAACCCTCTCCAACTTTACGCTGATATGAAAACACGGTGACCTATTGCAAAAAAATCAATCACAATTTCATTAATTGCATAAAAACCAGCGGTTTATGCTCAAAGCTCTGGATATTGGGACTTTTGGTGACATAATTAGGTATAGAAGTCAAGACAGTCAAACTTACTACAGCTGATACACTCCAATATTAATGTTCATTATGAGTACTTTATTTTCATGGTTAATATATAAGAAAAGCGCATGCTTTAGGTACTGACAAAATGCAGATATATCTGATTCTAACTCTTCTGTGCTTTAAGAAAGATTTTTTTTTTTATCCCTGTGTTTTTGTTTTATTTTTTAAAGAAAAAGCGTAGCTGCTGTTTTGCCTGTTGTAGTTTTAGATCTCTGTGAGCTTCTCTCATGAGACACCTTGTCTTGTGGAGATCAAAGAACAAAATCACTTCTATCACATTTGTGGATCATTGCAATATATAATTTTGTGTATGTTATGCTATCAGAATGACTGATCGAAATCAATTACATGAAAGTGTAAATTATTTTTTAAATAGATTAGAATAAGAAAACAAGAGGTGCACTACTCAGGATATCTATCCAACCTGCTTCTTGATGTTTAATGGCTCAAGTTCTCATAACCAAAGGCTTTAGTAGTACATGTTGTAACACTATCAACACTGCTGAACTGCAGCTCCTGAAGTCAGAAATCCTATACATTAAAAAGAAACCAACAGATGGCATTTTAGAAACCCCATATTTCATTGTCCTATAAATAGAGGTTACCAAATGCATAATGAGCACCCAGCAAGAATCATATTCATTCTCTGTTAACTACTTTATTAATCATACGCAAGCAACTAATACCTTTTTTGCCTCTTGCTGGTAATTCCG
This sequence comes from Grus americana, assembly GCF_028858705.1. Classification (NCBI taxonomy): domain Eukaryota; kingdom Metazoa; phylum Chordata; class Aves; order Gruiformes; family Gruidae; genus Grus; species Grus americana. The sequence continues at coordinate 31,704,157 of NC_072858.1, forward strand.
TTTGTAATATACATGGTGTTATTATTGTAAGGCTGTGCTCATCTGTGAATTAACATTTCAAGTTAGACACCAAGAACGCAAGTGGCACCCACTTTTTTTTGTTGTTTTCTGCTAATCATATTCCTATAATGTGCATACACTTCCATTATGATTATATTGTAGCTTACAATAAGGATGGATTTCAAAGGGTTGGAAATCAGATTTTCTTCTTGTAGTAGGGAGGGTGGTAACCGGCAATTAGGTTTAACTTAAGTCTTAGTTGAAAGGAGGTGAAAGAAATTCCTTTTAAAATAATAATAATGCCACATAGAGATTGCTTATGGAAGGTATAACCAGCTGTGCAGGTGAAATGTCAAAAGATGGTTATGGGAGCATTTGGAATGTAGAAAAATCAATCTAAAAGGGTGTTACATAAAAACGTACATCTTATTATGATGTTGCCTTAAGACTATTATCCTGTATCCTGCCATTATGAAATTCTTTCTGTTGTAAAGTTACTCTGCCTTCTCTTGTATAACTCCCTTAATGTTATTTATTGTCTCTTGTGGAAGGAAAGCAATGTGCTGCTTTTAGTCATGTAAGAAGTAATGAACTAAACCATCTTGTTAAAAGAAAATAGATCAGCAAATCAACAGTGTGCTTTGGAACAGAGAAGGTATTAAAGAGAAAACAACCCTTATTATTTGGTACATCTCCATTCTTTGTGCATTCGAAATCCTGTCAGCTTATTTAAGGCCTTGTTGATGCTACATCCATGTAAGGGTTTTGGTTTTGCATCAGCAGTTCCTAGTGATTTCTTGGCAAGGATTCATCTTTTCCAAGATAACAGGTCATCTGAGACCTTTTCAGCTCTCAAGAAGGAAGGTGATTCCTACCAGCACTTATTTTGGTCTGTGGCATTCTGGGATTGATTTTTACACATAGAGAGTGGTACTTATTTTGGATGTTGCTGTATTTTTCTTCCAGAAAAAACTTATTTTTGTAAGGAAAATTTCTTGCAAACATAAAAAGGGAAGCTTTGTTCTTTTGTGAATTGTTTTGCACTATTTGTTGGTAGATAATGTCATGAAAGGAATGAAACTGCCTCTTTGTCTTAATGAGGAGTGAGACCAGTAGCCTGATAATAGTTTCATTAATAGCTATTTGTCTATTAGTGAAAATGCATAAAGAATGACTATAGAAGTGGGATTTGGACCTGTGGCCATGAATGTCTATTTACGGGTGGAACTTGAGCTTCCACTACAGTTTTCATGGTGCAGCCATTCCGCTGCGACAGGCTGGCCCTGAGAGCTGTGTTGGCTTCTCTGGATCCCTCCTTAGAGCCAGAGGTTGTGCTGTGGCTGTGAAGGAGGACTGCATTAATCCAACTAGTGGTGGGAAGAAAACCAGTCCAAAGCCCAGGCTTAAAGCTATCCCTGGGATGAGCCTGCAGACTCGGTACTTGCTCAGTCAGTCAGTTTGTCGCGCTTGGCTATGAAGGTGATCATTAAATCGTAAATGAGGGATTGATTTTTATATTCCTGTTGTCTTCCTAGAGCAATGAGAACAGAATCCAGCCTTCTATATCTAACTTACACATCATTATCAAAGTACTAGAGGAAGCCACACTTTTTGCAATAGTACTCCCAATAAACTTTTCACTGGTGGGAAAATGAAAAAGAAATGGAGAGGTGAAAATTCGAGCTACTGCTAAGAAGCCAGCCTGGAGAGATTTAATGCATTTCAAACTGGCCAAGAATTTCTGGCTACTGTGTGAGCTAGAGACCTTAATTTTAATCTCTTGTATCTAAAGGGAGACCTCTATATTTTACTCTTCTGCCTAGTTTTGTAAAAAGCAAGAAAGGCTTGAGTGATTGCAGCGTATGTATATTTCAGTTACTTTTCCACCTCTTCTTCAAGAATTTAAAATATAAAAAAGCAACCAAAAACTAAGTTCTACAGCAGCAGACATGCAGGTAGAGAAAAGAGGCCAAAATGAATAATCCTGCTGAGAAGGCTACACTGTAAGTTTATAAAACAGTCTTGCGAAGTACTGTTGTGTACAGAGCCACGTGTTGCATTAGTGAGTGTGTGGATGGACCACCTCAAAAAAATTTCCTAAGAGGAAATGTAAACACTTCAGTAAATTATTAGATTTTGAGGACTAAGCAGTAAAGCTGGAAAGCTACTGTTAGAGGTCGTCTTTTGGTTACTGTAAAAGAAGATTTAACACTGTGCAGTAGTATATAATAACAATGAAGGATAAGTGGGAAGTGACATTGCTGTGAAGTCCAGTAAGCACAGCCTCACTAGTCAAGAACCAGGGGATACCACCCCAGTGGAAACTTCTCTTGGCTTGAGGTTGAGGTCAGACCTGCTGCTGGCCAATTGGCTTTGTTTCCTCACCTATATTTTATTGTCTTTTGAAATCTGAAACAGTACACTGAGCAGTTGCCTATACTCTTCACCAGCATGGTTTATGGACTACATGCAAGCTAGCTCTGGCTGTAGCCTTGTGTTGAAAGGGAGCTGGCTATTCCTTTAAATCCTCTCTCTATAGCATTAAGCCAAAGCAATTCATTCTTTTTTCCTGTGAGCTAGAAAGCTTATTCTTCTTGTGAGCTGATTTGGTTATCTGTTGCTGTATTAATTTAGTGATCTGATCCTTTGAACCTATTGATTTAATTGTAACTGTTCACTCAATTTTGTTCATTGCATTATTCCATCTTTAATTAGTTTAGTAAAACTGTATAGTGAATCAGCTTAGTACAACTATGGTTATTTAAATGTGTTTTTTCTTGTTCAGCCTTGAAATGAAATCCATAAATGCACAGAACGGATTTATTCCACTACATTGCAACAAGATGAGCTCAAGGTTACAGAAACCAACAGATGAGAAATTTGCTTGCCTCTTGGTTTTGTTTCCTCACAGGTGTTCAAGAGTCCCTTTTAGTCTCAGACAGTATCCTGAATCTGTTTCCCCTCTATAAGCAATATAAAGTTTGATTGTGTGCTAATGGAAAATCGTTTGAGCTGGTGTGTTGCCGCCTTCATCAATAGAAGGATGTTTTCATCCTGTGCACAGAAAATCACGATTTACTCCTAACTGCAGATAGTGAGAACTTCCGCTCTAGCATTTAGAAGTTTAAATAGAAATCATTCACTGTGTTTTTTAAAATGCATCCTCTCAGGCCGTATTGGCCAAAGCACGCTAAAATACAGTGGCAACCACTGATAGAAAGGAACAGGCTACTGCCACTGAAAGGGAGAGAAGCTGTAGATTTGTACCTGGTTAACAGGTGTCATGCAGGAACCATGCACAGGGCTTAACCTCGAGGTAGGGAGCAAGGCAGCTTGCAATTTCCATCTCTTTAACACCGTTAGGCACATTTCTAGGTTTGTTCTCCATCTAGTGGCAGATAGCCCTGTGGTTGGCCTACACAGCCAGCATATGTATCCACATAATGGAAACTTATGATCTTGTGATTTTCACTAGTAATGATCTAGATAAATATGAGTGCATGACTAGGTGATGATCTGTGACTTTGAATGACCTGATAGATTGTATTTCTGCTCATGTGGTTTTGTAGTCGGGCAATGATGTGGGTAGGTGGGCAAAAAGAAAAGGAATGATGTCACTGATGGAGGGCTTCATCTTCTGAGGCCCGAAATGGCTGCTGAAAAAAATACTGAGCCCGGATTATAATGCAAAGTTATTAATCCCAGATTATTACACAAAATCAATGCATACATATCCACTTTCACTTTGAACAGGGAAGGGAAAAATTCTTTGTTGCTAACATATATCGGGCATTGCCAAAAATTTGTTGAACTGGGTGTCTTGGGCATGCTGGGGTGAAAAAAAAACCCCACTTGCAGGGAAAAATGTCTGTCTTAAATCAAGTACTGCACCTAATAATTACATATGCTTGTCAGGCTTTAAGAAAAGTAAGTTGTGAGGTTTGTTTTCTTAAATGGATGGGAGGATATAACTGTGAATTGATCAAGTGTACCAAGAAGCATAGATTTGCAGGGATATGTTTTGTTGTAATTGTTCCTTACTATAATAGCATTTCTCTTCAATGTGGAATTAGAGAGGTAGAAGTTCACTAAAAGGTGTCTGTACTATATTTATTAAGAGGCTTCTTTTATGTATATAGTGCAAAGATGGTCAGTAGCTAGTTTGCAATAAAAGGAACTTCTGAGTTTTCAAAAGAAATCCAAGTAGGTGGCAACAGAGCAGCAGGAGAAGATAGAGTGGCTGAAGCAAAACTGTCCAGCAGCTCTCCACAGTGTTAATAGTGCTGAGAGCAATTACGTTCCTCTGGGTGGGGAAAGACTTCTCCACAGGTCCCTTATTTCAACAGTGAAATGAGGGACCTGTGGAGAAGTGACAGTTTTACTGTGGTGATCCTAAGCCAATCTAATTTTCTTCTCTTATTGTATGGAAATTTTGAGTTTTGCTCTGTGTTGAGGGGAAGCTAAGTTACTCTGTTGTATGGACTCTTCCTAAATCAAATGCAGAAGGTTTTCAGGGTTCAGAAGGACTATGGCACTTGCTACTGGTCCTCCTGTGCCCTTCTTGGTAAGCCCTGTTAATTCAGTTGACATAGATGAAGGTGGTGCAGCAGCTATGGCTTTTATCCATTTCTTAGGACTGGTTTGCCCTTAAGGGGGAATCCATGAATGCAGGTTGAAAAGAGAGGATTGGAGTGAACAATAGGGCTTAATGGTGGCAAATGCTGCTATGTCACCTATCTATCTTAAATGCATTTTACTTGGTAAATTATAGGAACTATGTGGAGTGATTGAACAATGGATGCATCTTCAGTTAGTGTTTCTACTGGATTTCTTTGGACCCTGACTGTAAATCTGCCCCTTGAAAGGGAAACCTGTCTTACCTAATAAGCCCAAGTCAGGTGGTGGAGTCAAAGCTCTCTGAACAAACCACTGAGGAAAGTAAAATATAATTTATCAATAATGGTAAGTCCATCAAAAGCATAAATGACTAATAACAATTTAGAGGTATGCTCCAAACAAGGCTCAGAAACAGAATCTTGCTTTATTGTAACACATGACATAAATGGTCCCTGTGTACTTCAGGGCTTTATATTCCTGGTGTTTATATGTCCTAAGAGTGAAACAAGGAGTTTGTGGTAAGAGGGGTAACGCCTAACTATTCTTGGATTTTCTCCACCTGCTGTGTGAGGAAAAGGGTGTTTACCTTCTTTGGGTAGCAGGTTTTATGGATCTGCATATAGACCAGCACAGGTGAAAGCACTGACGCACGCAGCAGCCTTCCTGGCAGGAAGAAGCCAGAAGTAGAAAAATATGGTCCTTGTGTGTTATTGCAAGAAATTCACTTTGCAAATTGGGATTAAGATGGCAAAGCAGTAAGATAACCAGGAATTTTTTAGCAATTTAGGAGCCATTGAGGATATGAGAACAAAAGCACAATCTACATAGAAATCTTGGAGAGGTATTTAAAAGTTATTTTTGGAATGGAGTAAGCAGCACTTCAGGGAAACTGGTCAAGTAATGATATGGTGGTGATAAATCTGGAGGACTACCTGGGAGCATGAAAACTCTGTAATGATTTTATACCCTCAAGTATGTCATTTAAAATGTAGGTGCAAGGATATGCTTTGGGTTCAAGGTAGATTCCACACACACACTTCTCGCCACCCCCCACCCCATGTATAATTTATTTAATGTAAAGTGTTCTTCCAAGAGTGGTTTGCTTACTTGCTTGTAGACTCTTGCATGACTCAGAGCAGTATGTGAAGAATCTGTCTGAGTTTCCAGGGAGCAGAAATCCCTACCTAAGTATGCTCTAAAAGGTCAAATTCAATTTAATAAATTTATGTCTCAGGAAAACAAGCATCTTTCTTAGCTAGTGGGGAGAAAAAAAAAAAAAGGTTTTGCATTTTAAAAAAAAATCTAAAGCATATTACAGTTGTGTAAGTGTGAAGTGCTAAAAGCTCATATTACTGAAACCATACTGGTGTAAATCCTCAATATGCATTGAAGTCAGTAGCATTACTCGTAATTCTATTATATAGTCTCTGTAAAGAAAGCAGAGCTGCTGGGAAATGCAATTCAAATTTGGTCTTAAAGTACTTATCTAAGGGCTGTATCCTGCCAGCATTTTTAAAATAAGAGTTGTAATCAATGCCATTCCTTAAAAATCAATGTTGCCTGGTATAGTCATGTGTGGTAATACAGCACTGCAGCAAACAAAGCTATTTCAACTGCAGACTTGCATTCAGCTGGACAGTATATAGCTGTAGTATAATATATTGCTGTATAATGCAGCACAGGTTAGATTGGAAGCATGATAGAGTCTATTTAGTGATATTATGAAGATATCAGAGAACTTGGGAGCTTTAGAAACTGTTGGTCAATGAAGTTTCACAAGGGTGCTGTGAAAGGGACTGTGATTCATGGAGTGCTGGATGCTTAAAGTGGCTCCTGTTTTTTATCCTCCCTGCCCTTTGCATAAACCCTTTACTGCAATATCTCTGAGTTGTCAGAAGACCAGAAAAAATGTTTGGGCCTCTTTATAGTCTTTCTCTCAGAACTGGTGAGTCAGGTGTGTAGAGGAATAGTTTTAAATTCATTTCTAATAGGAATCAATAAAAAGAGGTCATCGTTTCCAGTGCTTTCGGATGTTGTGTACCAGGAACTGGAGTGTTTTGGAGCTTTTAAACTAGTTTATATTTTTTCTGTGGCTTAAATGTATATATTGTGGCAATAACACCCAAACGGTGTTATGTGGAATGCTACAAAGCCATGTGGTCCTGGAGTGCCTGTTTCTACTGGCCATGCTATAAAGACTACTGCAGATGTATCTATGATATACACTTATGTTTTCAACACAAGCCTTATACTGAGGCTGTGTAAATGGGAATGGATAGGTGGTGAAGGGATGAGGCACCACTCAGATGTGGCTTGTGTGACTTAAATTTTTGGAAAGGTTGTGAATGCCTGGATGTATTCATAGGTAGGTGTGCTCATAGGCAGGAGTGTTCACAGAAATAGCTGCTTTTCAGGGAACAGCATAAAACGCTCACAGAAAATCAACCTGCCATGAACGAACTTCTTGAAACAGAGGAACCTGGGTTAGAAAGCTACTATGTTCATACACACAAACACCCTCTATAGCCTAGAAGTAGGAAGGAAGCAGCGCACTTTTCTTTTTTTCTCTTCCCTCTTTCTCACCAGGCCATATGGAAATATTTCAAGGTGGTTTTTTTTTTGGTTGGTTGGTTTTTTTCCCTCTTTTTCTCAAAAGAAGTGTGTATTCTTCCCCCGCTCCTTCCCCAACACTTAGTCATCAGGACACCCCTTTCTCAGGTGGAAGACCTCATTTAGGTGCCTACTCTAGCAGAAATGAAGTCATTTGAATGTAACTAAGATGTGAGTATAACCAGCTTGTAATTCTGGGTGGGCTTGTCTCTAGAGTTTTTCCTATCTGTCTCAAGGTGTCATCTTCTGCCCCACTCCCCCAATTAAAAAAATAAAAGAAAAAAAATCATTAGACAGCTGAAGTCCTGTCACTCAGGTCAGCAATGGAACTTGGACACTGAATATTTGCATCCAGACTCAGCTGCATGGAATGGGATAGTCACAAGGACCACACAAAGCATTTTCTCTTTGAAATTATTTTAAATATGAGAAAATTTTTTCTAGTCTCCTGATGAGTTACAGACTTGAAATTACTTAGAATTACCTGTTAGACTAGCCAAAAATAAACTTAGCGTGTTTCCCCTACACCTCCTGGAGAAGTAGGACAGCTGACTGAGTGCAGGAACTGAGGAAAGGAACTTGATGTTCTTGTTCACCCTTAAATTGAGAACTGAATACAATGTTCATGCAACAGTCCACTCAATTAGTCATGAAATGAATCGGTGACTGTGGTGGGAATGGAGCCCAGGAATCATGGCCCCTCTGCTCCAACGGCTGGATTGCACTGCCTTTAAAAAAAGATCGCCTTTTTTTGAGTAGGAAATTTAAGAAATACCATGACAGTTTACCATACTGGTTGGCTTGATTTTTTTTGTCTTTTTTTAATTATTATTTTTCTTTTCCCTCTTCTCTCTCTTTTCTCTCTCTTCTCTAAGAGACAGAAATACAATAAGCAAAGGCTTTGCTTGGATAAATTTTGAAGTCAGCATACAATGAGAGTCAAGCTGATGTTTCTGTTATAGAATCTTCATTTCATCCCTTTCTGGAAACATGAGTATGAATTATGAACTCCATGACTGGCAACCTTTTCCTGAAGAGAACACAGATCCCTGGGAGAATATATTCTCTCCTGCTTTGTGTGTGTGACTGCTATTAATGCTAATGCAGTCACTGAAAAGGCAAATATGCCCTTGTTTGTACAAATGGCTGTGAAGTAGATATTGCAAAAACATGCTGGAAAAAAATAAAATCCTCCATGACACAGCACTGCAAGCCAAAAGGGAGACCTTACCAGCTGGGAGAAGTGGCCCATTGTGAGATAGTCATTAAATATAATATGGTTTAGAATGGACTGTTGAGAAAGTTCAGGTTTTCTTAAAGGTAAAATTACTTTCCACTTAGAGTACTTTCCATTGTGAGGCTTTTAAAGGACTCTGCACACATAAACTGCATCAGTATTTAGTGATGGCAAAGGACTGAGTGCAATTGAAAAGGTCCCTATTCTTTGCCTGAGATGTAGCAAAGGGCAGTGTTCAATTTCCTGGCTTGTAGCAAAATCTTTCTGCTTACATCACTTCTCGGTGGAGTTTGCCGTGAAGTAGGAACAAACACAAGATCAGTTACTGTGTCTTGGCTGGAGGGCAGAACTTTTCAAATGTATGTGTTCAGACTTTTCTGGCTATTTGCTTCACCATGCAGCAGCATCTACTTTACTGGTTTTGTTACCATCTAGATGGGTAAAGTGAGAAGTAGCAAGAATATGTCTTTTCCAGAGTCCTCCGCCAACTGAAGTGAACATAGGATAACTTCTAGCAACTTGCTTTTTCCTCTGGCTGACATATCCACCCTGCAGTTTCAATCAATTCTAACAAGGCAAGGATATATTATCATAGAATCATAGAATGGTTTGGGTTGGAAGGGACCTTAAAGATCATCTAGTTCCAACTCCCTGCCATGGCCAGGGACAGTCTCCACTAGACCAGGTTGCCCATCAAATCCGTGCCTCTCCAATTTAGAGACAAGGATGTTGTGCAAGACAGTGTCAAATGCTCTGCACAAGTCCAGGTAGATTACATGAGCTGCACTTCCCTTATATTCTTACGGTCAAGTGCTCATAAGCTTTATAATAGTGGGAGTACTGGGAAATGTGTTCACAATGAAGTATCTATACAACGTAAGTGTCATTCTTGGCCTCCTCTTACCTGAGAAAGCGTGAGATTGGTCAGTATGCATTTATGGTGGTTACACAAGTAATGAGATCTGGGGTTTTCCTTTTCAGATTTGTCTATCTCTGGGTTGCTGTGATGACAGAGGACAGCTGTCCTAGCAATGTCTTGTCATCCATAATAGCAGCTCATTGAGACTGGACAGTGTGTACAATGTGGACGGATCAGTAAGAGGCGCACAAGGTGTTTTTGAATAACATGTAACCAGTTGGATAAGGGATGCAGTATCATTTCTACTCTTGTCTGCCTTAATATCCAGGAGCAGGAGTTCCCCTGGAGAGGATTTTATCTGTGTGGTGGAGCATCTTGTAAATGTTTTTCCCTCTCATCCGAGTGCCAATGAAGTTAGTTCATAGATTATCTTGATATGGCTATTATTAAATTATTAATTATTACGAAAAGTTTTTACTTGGGGAGTCACATCCTTATGTATCTGTACTGTAACAAAGATGGCAACCATACCTACTTTGCTCCTTTATATTAAAAAAAAAAAAAAAAAAAAAGAAAAAGAGATTCATGCTCAGGAAAACAAAACAAGCTTACAGAATTTAGCCTTCTCCAGTCAGTGTCCAGTGGATATAATGACAAGGAGCTTCCTTAGTAGTGAGGGAGAAAGGGTTTTTCCTGTAACTATGAGTTACGCTCACATCCTGAATGGTAATGACAGAGGATTCTTTGGCCACCTGTGTGTTAGAGCTCTCCACAAAATACATATTGGTGGTATTAAAATGTTGTGAATAAACAGATTCCTTTTTGAGTTTCTTCTGAATCAAAGTGTTTATTAAATACAAATGCCAAGATAGAGATTACATTTACCAACACAGATACAGCTTGCCTCGGACTACATTAAGAGTGCATTTATGCAACTACAAAAATGTGGGAGACTGGAAAAGCCTATGTAGGCCCTCTTCTGTTGTAAAGAAAATGCATGTTAAAGAAAAATAAGGCATGAAAAGGCCAGTTGGAAGAGAGAAGTAGGGAAGTAAATATGAATCTTATCAAGATGCAACAGATATTGAACTGATGGAATTAAGCAAACATAAGTATGAATTAAATCAAATCTAGGTTGTATGTACTCTGCTGAATTAAATCAGGTAAAAATCTGGAAATAATAGTGCTTTGCCTTCTTTATGGCATCTTAAAAGGCATGTCAATCCAAATAAAGTGTTGACTGTAGCAAAGTTTCAGATTGTTAGTAGGTACACAACAAATTAATCAAGAATGTCAACTGTCCCGTAAAGAACTCTATAATTCAACAGCCTCTTCTTGCAGAGAGACTCTAGTCCATTACTGCTAGAAGATTATCATACTATGCTATCAACCATGAAGAGAGAAAAGTTTTCAATAAGCTAAAAGAGGCTTCAATAAAGCAAATGAAACCTCAGGCTGTCACGGCAGGAGAATGACAATTAAATGATTTTTTTTTAAAATACAAACATCCTCAAAGTTAGGATTATATAGTAGGTTTTAGTTTTTGCATTACTATTTCCAAAGAGAAGCAGAGCTGTGAAATTTCTTATTGTAAAATGCAATGAAATTTGACTTTTTTGTGTTTTTGTTAACTGTAGATGTCTTGGCTCTTGGGGAAGGAGGGGGAGTATTACCACGTATATAATTTTGATTATTTTTTATTATGTTTTTTTGTTTTTATTCTTCCAACTCCATAGACTGAGCAGCTAACAATTGGAGATATTTGCTGCATCTTTATACCTGTATAACTGATACAGAGAAGGAATTCCATTCACTTTCAGAGGGAATAATAATCATTGCTATACGTACATGTATATATACACAAACATATTTTAGGGTCTTTTACCTTAGCTAGGTGTAAATGCATGGGCCATTATAGATCTGTGCTGTCAGGGGGACTAGAGAATCAACCCCCCCTCCCCTCCTCCTACTAGAGATAAAGGTTCTTGAGAAAACTCTAGGGCTAGCTGTGGAGAAGATTATTTCTCCTATCTAGACTACCCAGACTGTGAGTCTTTTTTTCTCTTCTTCCCCTTCCCAGACAAAAGCCATAATTTCCTTCTAATGCTTCTCACACTGTTTTAAGCTCTTAACATTGTCCCAATGTTTATGTAGGAAAGCCCCAGCTTAGCTATAGTAAACAGGTAGAAGTTAGGAGAAGACAGAAGGAATGCTGAATCCTAAAGGTACTGCATTTATTCTGAGTATAGGCTATGATATGATAAAAGTCTCAATGTTCTGGTCTTGCAGAGCTCCTGCTTGTGAAGCAGCTTTGTAAATGCTCAGTAAACGAGAGTCTTTCCAGATCCAGGCATATCCTGCAGCTATAGTTCTGGTGATGTCTTTCAGAGTGTGCCTCATTCTCGTTGTGGCAATACAGAGGGACAGAGGAATAGGCACAAGGCTCTGAGTGTGGCACTGCACAAGCCTTTTAGTTCACCTTTCTAGGATATTCTGTGTTTTTAATTGCAATGTAGTTTTCAGAGCCTTACTCAAGCTTTTCTCTTGTGGTAGCAAAACCCCTTTGGTACAGGTTTCATAGTGTGTTTGTTCTGACAACAGAAATAAGCAATAGCTCAGCAATAGCTCATGATAGGTTAGCTTAAAATCACCACAGTGGTTTGCAAAGGTAATAGAGCTATTAGAGATGTGCATAGAATTACATCTGTTGCCACGGAGTTCAACTTTGAATAGTGACTGTCACTTGAGTTGGTTATTTATGTTGCATATTTCTAATGAGATGTCATTCTTCCATGGGTACTGTAAATCCAGTGGTACCTTATGTAATAATATGTAATGAGTTGTCCCCTACATGATGATGATGGAATATCATGGTGACTTATAACATTCTTAATATGTAAAATGTTGGCAAATGGATTCGCCTTTTAGTGCCGACTGCTGCATCTAAACAACGTACACCCTCCGCAAAATGTCAGCGCTCTTCTGATTGCAAACAATGAATGGCAGAATTGAAATGAGCTCTCTCATTTATACTGGGCTTAGAAATGCAACATTGATAGCTTTTTTTGAAAGGAGGGAAATAATAGGGGAAGAAGTAAGTGTTATGAAAAACGTAATCCAAGACAAAGTTTAAAAAAAAAAAAGTGGAAGGGGGAGAGAAAGAAAAGATAATGCAGATAATGGGAAAGAAAAGGTAATGCAGCCTGACTTAAATCAAGTTTAAAATCAGACACCAAGAAGTTTTGATGCTGCAACTCTCCTCTCCATCTTGCAGAGATGCTACTGGAGCTGCAGTTCTCTTTGGTGTGGTGGATCCATTTAGGTCTGATTGTACTTTGCATGTTTCAAATCAGGTTTTATGGCATTTGATATTTCTTCTAGGCATTTTCCTTGTTTGTTGTTGTCCTCTGGCTGTGACAAATAGCTTTCTGCCCTTTTTTGGGGCCTGTTTTGGTTGGTCTGTTTTATGGTATTCTGGGCTCCTGTCTTCCCCCCCCCCGGCTGGGACTAGATTCTTTTCTGCATGCAGAGTGTTTGCGCATGGATTTCAGAGGAAATTTTGTAACTTGTCCAATTCACTGGGTTTAGATTTTTAATATTTTATATTACTATTTTACTATTATTGAAATAGCAGCTGGAGGCATCCAAGTTGAGGTCAAAACCTCACTGTACAAACTTAAGTAAGAGGCAAGCCTGCTTCCAAGTGCTTGGAGTGTAACTGGCTGGTGTTTGGATGCCCGCATAAATCACAGGGTTAATAGCTGCATATTTCTACAGATTTCAGGCTAGGATACCAAAACATTTTTCAAACACAAATAAATTTAACCTCCTTTCCTCTATGGAAGTCAGACATTGGTTCTGTGGTAACACTTTCCCCCTCTGTAATTCCTACACATGTACTTGTTACTGACATATATATGACTGTTTTCAATATAGGTACTTAACTTTTTAAAGAGCCTATGTAAGTCACTAAGTGCATATTGATTTGAAGCAAATGTAAATTAGAATTAATTTTGACTTGCTAACGTAGTCAAATAAGGAACATTTCTATTGATCTTTGTCCCAGAAGCCAATTATCTGGATTAAGTGTTTTTATTACATGAAATACAGTGTATAGTATATATCATTCTGCATTGATCAGTGTGAGATTGCATATTTAAGACAAGGACTGTAAGTAAGAGTATTTACCAAGTGATTTAGTTTTTAAAAAGTATACCTCATTTTATTTAGCCCCTGCTTTTCCCTATTCAAAAGCTGTGCTTGTAACTATCACTGAATAGGAGGCTGTTGATGCATGTGGATCAACAGGGATTCTTGTTCATATCATTTCCATTTCGGCTTCCTTCCCTTTCACTCTGCTTCATCTATACTGTGTTCCCTCCCCCTTCTGCCTCCCCAGCCACTGTAAAGCTTATTTATATTTGCTACTCCTTAGCATTAAGCGTTTTTTGCTGTACTGTGCTCTGCATGAAAAAAATGTTTTCTACATTAAATAAATACATTGCAGCAATCTCTCATGCAAGCAAACAATGCTAAGTGGCTGGAGAATTTAGCAGCGCATGTACAGGTGATGGCTATAAGAACACTGAATTTACATGGCAGTGCTAGTGTAATGACGGGGGAAACGGACCCTTCGGGCATTTGCCCCGGAGACGCCCCTCTGCAGCCCTCTGTGGACAGACTCCGGGTTAAGCGGGCGGTGGCCTGATCCTTCCCCCGCCGAGTCTCTGAGTTCTGGCGTTACCTCCCAGGGAGCAGGATCCGGCCCCAGCGCTCTGTTACTAGACTTGCGCTTGCAAGACGGCGACCTCCAGGAATCGCTCTGTCTCCCGTTACCCAAATGCTGACATTATCTGTATGTATCGCTATAGTGGTCCGCGCCTCAGCTCCACAGCAACTTAATAATCTTGGTAACATCCTGCTCTCAACTCATTTTCTTGGCAGTAGTTTTAATTACGTTTCGGGCTCCTGAATGAATTTGTTTTCTCTGGATCCTTGGCATATTGAGACGCTTGTCACGTTTGGGTGCCTGCAATCACTGATGCGTTTGTTTTAGCGGATGAATTAGTCTTCTGAGCCTGAGCATGTCCAATTTATGAATTAGATTTCATTGAAAGCTAGGACAAAACAAAACAAGAAACGGTTTTGCTGTACCACTTTTCTTCCCCCTCCCCGCCCCCAGCGCGGGGGTAAAAATCTCTCATTTCCATTTCGCTAGTCAAACGCAGATCATGTCCCGGGCCCGAGCGTATGGAAGGAGGAAGGGGCATTCCCCTTCCCCCCCCCCAACCTCGGCGCGGTGCCTCCGCGTCGCCCCCAGTTGCCGAAGTTGGGCGAGCGGCAGCGGGCGCAGCCCCGCGCCCTTACCTCCGGGGGCGTCCCGCCGCGCCGCGTAAAGCCTCGCCCCGGGCCGGGCAGGGGCTGCAGCCCCGCGGAAGAGCTTGCGCTCGGCAACCGAGGAGCTGTGGGGCCGCATCGCCTCGCCCACTCCTCTGCTCCCTGCGCTTGGAGCATCGCCTCCCCTCCCCTTTCTCCCTCTGGGAGATAGACATTATACATATATATATATATAAAATTCTGGATATATCTCTATATCTTTGATTGCAATTAATTTCCCTGTTCTTGCATAGCCATCCCACTTCCTCGCGGAGCTGCAAACTCCCCTCCGTGCCGCCCGCCCGGGTGCCCCACTGCCCGCGCCCCGTCGTTGCTGCCGCCGCGCCGTGCCCCGGCGGCACCGAGCGCCGAGGCTCCGCAGTCACGTGGCGCGGGGGGCGGGCGGCGGCGGCGGGGGGGCCGCTCCGCAGTTCGCGGTCTGCCGGCGCCCCGGCACACACCGAGCGCTGGAGGCTCCGCCGCGCTGCCTGCCAACCCGGGATCTACCTCCGTGCTATTTTAGCCCCGGCTTTTCTTTTCCTTTCCCCGTCGCCAGTTTTGCTCCATCTTGGAAAATTCTTGGGGTGCTGGGGGAATTTGGGATTTTTTTCTAAGGGAGGGTGTCTGGACATCTCTCCCCCCCCGCGCCCGCTGCCTTGCTCCACCTGCCCTTGCGCCTTTTTTCTTCTTTTCCCCTGTCTGTCTCTCCACCAAACCCGGGCTGATGTGCTGTGCGAGAGGCTGGAAATGGAAGTGTTGATGCTCTGGCTTTTCCCCTGGATATTTCAGTGCGTTTCGGTGCGGGCGGACTCCATCATCCACATTGGTAAGAGGGGGGGGGGGGGCTGGAGAAGGACGCGGTAGATAAATAAATGAAGCGTCTCGTTTAACCGCGGTCATGTCACAGGCAGCGATTGAACTCAACTCCGCGGAGAGACAGGAGGAGGGAGGGGGGAAAGGCAGCAGAATCCCCCGTGATTGTAAAGTTAGGGGCGAAATGCCGGCTGCGTGCCCGGCCGGGCCGGGAGCGGGGCGGGGGACCCGCCGGGGCCGCCGCTGCGGTCTCCCATGTGGCTGGGGAGCCGGTGCTTGGACCTGTTTGCGTGGAAAGGCTTTCTCCCTCCCACCCCCCGCCTTTTCGCCACCGAAAACAAACAACCGCCCCCAACACCCGAGCAGAAGAGAGGCATAATTCGAACGTGCTCGTAGGCGAAACTTTCGGGGAGATAACCCCCCGGTTTCCATCCCCTGTCGTAGCAGGTGTCAGCCGAGCCGGAATGCGGGGAGGGGAGGGGGAACTTGGCTGGGAAAGGGTTAGAAAGGCGAGATTTGCAGTGGCTCTGTGTGTGTGTCTGCGCGCAACTGTTGTGGTTTGAATAAGATCTCATTAAAACCCCTGGGCAGCAAGAAGGCTGGATCAGCAGTGGGAGGAAGAGAGGGATGAATAAGAGGCAAAGGAAAGACTGATGTGAACTTTTATGGCTTCTGGGAGCAAGGCATGGTGGTGTCCGCGGGAAGCCTGGCAAGCAAAAGCGAGGCTCTGCAGTCACCTTTTGGCTGGTGTTGAAAGGTACCAGCAGGAACGAAAATGAGGATGTTTAGGGGCGGAGAGGGGGGAGACAATCACTTGTGGAGGATGACAGAGGAGGAGACGGGAGTACGGCCGGGAAATGAAAAGCCGTAATTCCCACCAGCCTTTTGGGGAGGATGGGAGATCAAAGAAAAGGAGGGGGCCAGGGCGGGAGCGATCCTGGCGAGGGGGGGCTCCGCGGAGACGTGTCGACCCGGGGCGGGGAAGGGGAGAGGGGACCAGCCCCGTAGCAAGTTTCCAGGTAGAGGCGGCAACCCCGTGCGGCAGCGGCTCCGGGGCCGGCGGAGGAGGCTCCGGTCGGCGCCGCTCGCCTCCGGAGCCTGGGGGCGCAGCCAAGGCAGACAGCATTGCGGAGCCATTAAGGAGACGGGGTCAGCCCTGACCGCAGCGGGTGACTCTGGCCCAGGGACGCTCCCCAGGGCTGGGCAAACCCCAGTGGTACCGGGGCCAGCTCCGCGGGGAGGCAGGGATGCGGTAGGGCCGCCTTGGGGAAGTGCCCAGGCCGGGGTGGGAGGGGGAGCGAAACAGCCCCCGCGGCTCTCTCCTTTGGCCCCCTCTTGTCTTGCGGGTGGACGGTGTCACCTCGGCTTCTCCCCGCACGAACTTCAGCCCGAGTGGTGTTTGCTAACTAACTCCTCGCAGAAATAGCGGTCCGGCGGGCAGGAGAGGAGAGATGCTGTGTGCGGAGCTGTGATTTCACACGGGCGGTGCATGGAGGCTCCAGCCACAGGCACGCACAGTGTGAATCAGCAGGACTTTTCCAGGCTGGGGGATAACGTTTTTTTGCTTGTTTTGTTGCCAGCACCGAAGATCTCCCACTGCTGCGTAGAGCAGGGCTGTAAGCCTGGTGCGGGCACACACACGCTCCGTAGAGAGAGGGGATCTTATGTAACACACATCGCCAGATGTTTTCACGTTAACTGCATAAACAGGACAGTGAAATTAAAGCTTCCAGGTTACTGGGCACAAATCCCGGCTTCACGTCCGTATGTGTATGTAAGCCTCAATAAAATCGCTGCCCGAAAGGCAGCGGCCCAGGGAGCGGCGAAGCAGTGAGCAAAAAGTTGGTCAAATTCCCAAGCCTGCTCCCGTTCCCGAGGCTGGTGGAGCGAGTCCCTCACCCCAGCAGGGCTCCGGCTCAGGGCTCCCTAAATGCCAGTGGAGCAGAAGTGGTCGGGAGGAGGGATGCGCTTCTCCGTGCCCAGGACGAGGCCGCGCAGCCAGCAGCGGCCGCCCACGCGTGGTACCTGGCCCTACAGGCGTCCGGTGTCCCTGGAGCTGCACCATCTGGCAACTTGCGAGCCGGGTCGAGCTTTACACGGCCCAGGGGGGAGGGGGGTTCTGGGAGTGCGAGCGGGCGGGCCGAGCCGGTGAGAAGCAGGGCCGAGCCCTCCTCACCCTTTGCCGCCTTCCTCCCCGCAGGTGCCATTTTCGAAGGCAATGCTGCCAAGGACGACGAGGTGTTCAAGCAGGCGGTGTCGGATCTGAACCTCAATGACGACATCCTCCAGAGCGAGAAAATCACTTACTCCATCAAGCTCATAGAGGCCAACAACCCCTTCCATGCGGTGCAGGAAGGTGAGCGCCCCGGGGCGGCACCCACGGCGCGGGCGGGCTGGGCGCCGGGACGGGACGGGGCTGAGAGCGGACCGCCCCCTGCCCTGCCCGTTGGCGGGGAGGAGATTTCAGCGTCGGTGGCAGCCCGGACCTGTCCTGGCGCTCGACTGGAAACTTTTCTTCGGTCGGGGGTTGGCGCTGTCTTACAAGGAAAGGGGAGGGACGGCGCGGTGCGGCGGCTGCGGCGCCGTGTCCAGCTCAGCCGTGCCCATCTGTGCCCAGCGCAGGGCAGCCTAGGCTGGGCGCCGGGGGTGGGGGCTCCAGGTCGCTCCTGGATCCGCAAGCACCCCCTCTCTCCACCGCTGCGGGGGGAAGGCCAGGCCCCACCGCCGCCCCCGTCTCCACCGCAGGACCTACGCGTGGACGCGGCGGGGCAGGACAGATGTGGCGTCCCGGTCGGAGGGGGGGGGGGTGGTTCGTGTGGCGGCCGAGGGGCCGAGAGGGAGCACTCGACGCTTGCGGGAGGTGGCGGGGCACAAGCCGGCACCTCTCCCTGCGCATCTGACCCCGCGCCCCCCAAGGGGAAGCAGAGCTGGGGCGGCCGGCGGCGACAGCGCAGCCCTCTGTGAGAGTGGAGCTCCCTTCCGGGTGACCAGGGAGAGGGTAAGGCAGTTGAAGTCGCCGGCTGAAAACCTTCCCAGAGTTTACAAGATCTGACAAGTAGCTACGTGGGTAAATCATTTCAATTAGATTTTTGCAAAGGGAAACGTTTAAATTAATCAGCTTGCCTTTACAAATAAGACTTTAAAAAGATATTATTTCTGATTTAATGAAGCCAAGGTTAATTATGGCCTAGGTTATTTCAGAAGCTGTGTTTTTCAGTAGTAATTATTCTAGAAACAGAGAGCTATTTATATACCCAGACTAGAATATTTAAAAAAAATGATTCATCACCAGCCTTACCCTTAGTTTTACAGAACACAGAGTGAATCTTTCCCTGTATGAAAATTTGCATTAATCCATATGTATTTATGTCTAAGTTGTGTACATGCAAATTATGGCTACAAAATTACACCAAATGTTAATTTTCATGAACTCTGAACAATTTCTTCTGCTATCTTTTTTCCTTGAAGTAGGTGCTAGTTAATATCATGCACATTCAGGAGGAACAGCAACATATACATTTTCAAGGGCCTGATCCCATTAACAATAGGATTCCTCCTGCTGCTCTGAAAGCTTAGCAAGGCAGTATGAAAAAAATCTTTGTGAAAATGGGAAGAAAGGGACTTTAAAACAAAACTCCACAAATCTCTAAATAATGGTGGGTTGATTTATTGGCAAAGATTACCTCCGAACAATTGGATCTTCTTACATTTGCAAAAGCTCAGTGTCCTATATTGGAGCTTATTCATATTCATGGAAGTGACAGTAGTTGGCTGGCTGAACAATTGCTTTCAACAGTGTCTCTTCTCAGAAGTAAAACTTTATGAAACTATTCTGAATGCCCTGGGATCTGAACTGACAGTCTTGTGGACAGAGTCCTTTTGCTCAGTTTTGTTGAAAGCAGAAAAGCATGACCAACTGGAGGATTCTTCTTGATCTAGTAGGAATTTATTTTTTTTTAGCTGGTTTATTTGCTAGCCTTGAAGATTAGCATTGCATTTATGAAGACTACTAACAAAATAAAATTTCTCTGTTGAAAATCCACACTGAAGCCACAGAAAAGACTCTGGTCAGGTTTTTAATCTTTCCATGCATAATCTTTGTGCTACCTGAATGTAAATGTAAATAAAGATGTTTATCCCTTCCAATATGCTCTTTCAGGGCTCATGTGTCCATTGCAATTAGAATTGGTCTTTGATGAACTGATTCTACACTGGAGAATTAAGGAAATGGTCCATGAATGTTCACAATTCCAAAGAAAAATTGTTTTCTGTCACTACTTCATTAAGGCATATCAACGTGTCTTCTTTTGGGAGGACTATGAAATGATTCTATCTGCGAGTAAAACCTTGCCATGGTGGGAGAGCTAAGAGAAGAGTAGCAGACTTTGCTCAATTTCCTGGCTTGTTTTGTTGGTTCAGGTCAGGTCTTTTTTTATGTAAGAATTAATTTCCTACTTTTGAAACTGCTATACAACATGCTGACAGAATGATCCACGGGACGTACAAGTTGCCGGGCTATTCTTACTGAGCAGTGTCTCTCTGCCCAGTGTTACCTGGTGTCATTCTGACTGTTCAAAATCTCATTGTATCTCACTGTACGGATGTCCTGCTCATTTTGGTAGAATATTGTGTATAGTAGTCAAAATAACCTGGAGCAAATCTGCTGCCCAGACTGCTTGCAGAATCTTGCTGCTGCTACATAAAATGCCCTGACATCCACATTATTCTTCTGCAGCATCTTTCTAAGCAGCGCCATGGAAATCAATGTTGCAAGCATTAGTTTCATAGCAATGGAACTTTTTATAGTAAAAACCAATCTGGATTAAAAATAGACCATTGTCATACTACTGCCAGAATAGTTCACACAATCAAACCAATCACAAATATTGTTTTTATTTGAAGCGCTTTTTGCACAGTCTTGTGAGATGACTTTGTAAATTATTCCTTAAGTCCTTTTTTAAGAGTGCTGCAAGCAAGGACCTTCATTTCAATGATACCATGCTGGTAAAATTATGGAAAGTCATCCTTCCATGTAACAAGGTCTATTACACAGTAACAAGACTTTAATTACTGATGGAGATAGTTTTTAACGTGTATTTGACCTGGCATTTATTCTGCAGTTGGAGAACTTCTGCATGGGTAGGAAGCACGAAAGAGTAGTAAACATAGGGTTTTCTCAGTAGGAGCAGTGGATTAGCAGAACTAAAGGCCCAACAGAAGATACCTTGCCTTTCATAAATGCAGTAGGTTTCAATGCTGGAAGGTGCTGAGAAACATTGTAAGATTTTGAAAAAAAAAAAAAGCTTTAGGGACTTTGCTTTAGAGAGAGAAGGGCATTATTGTGCTAGTTTCTGGTGACTGAAATTGAGAAATAAAATTCAGAGATCCTTTTTCTTCAAAGACTTGGTGGACACTCATGTTAACAGTTGTATGGGGTGCTAGAGAATAGTAACAAACTAAAAGTGTAAATTGTGTTCCATCTTTATCTTTCATTTTAATATACATTGCAGAAACAAGATCCTGTTGTGCTGATAAATAAAGAGATTGTTTTGGCCCCATCAAACTTAAGTTCTATAACAAAGTGTGGCAAGTGGGTGGCAGGAATTCCAATGGCAAGGAATGTAACAGTAAAGAATAAACAGACCCTGGTGTACACATAAAATAGGATTTTGTTATCTGTTAGCACTTGCAAGCAGTTGTAACATTTTGTAGAATATTGCTTTTATGTATGTGGCAATTACTTGAGGGAAAAATTGGTTTTTCACTAACTGTCATGGGAGAAAATATACATGAGGAATCATTGTTCTCTTCATATGACTTTAAGGAAATGAGCTCGAATCACAAACATGACGTTAAATTATATCCTTGCTTCCAAAAGAGCTATGTGCTCAGTTTCCGTTAAGTGATTGAGATGCGAGATAATAAGCGCTTGTTCGTGTGTGGTGTGTATTTAAGCTAGTACTGTGGCAACCTTTTGTGATTCAAGGATTCAAAAAAGCTCAAAGGTATGAGAAGCACTTTACAGCTTTCAGTTCAAATTGGGATTTTTGTGCCTGCCATTGGTGTTGAAAAGGGACTTTGTGTATGACACATGGGTAGCAAACAAGTTTCCAGCTGGGCTTCCAAACATGATGGGATGTTTAAACTAAAAGCCAGACAAAACTAACAAGTAAGTTTTGAAAATGTTGCTTTTGGAGGGGGAATAGTTAGCCATAGATCAAAACTGTGGCAGAGGAAAGCTAATACTTAACTTTTGTAGTGCTTTTTGGAGAAGGGATCCAAAGGAGATAGTCACCTAGAAACTGTGAAACTTTAAAACCCTGTTTCTCAGTCGATGATGCTTGCACATTTATGGAGCTTTCCTGGAGCCGAAACTTGCTGTTCTCTCTGCATAGCAATTTCAAATGAATTGTTTCTAATTTGAGCAGCCTTGTGTGTGTGCTTGTTGATGTTAAAATGCCGTCAGCTCTGGAAACCAGAACAAATTTGGAAAATCAGAATGTGATTTGAGAGCAAGAATGGTGTTCCATAAAAGGGTTTATTGTCAGTCCCATGTATGCTGCTGTGGTTTCAGGGCAACTCAGAGCTGCTGATTTTTTGGATGTCTGTGTTGTATACCATTGAATGAATCTCAACCTCTTGTCATAGTCTGTAGGACTTGGTAATGGCACATACTTGGCATAGTTCTTGAACTATCTTGGCTCAGCACGTATATTTCAAGTTACTACCACAGTTGCTTTCTAACAGTTTTATTTGTTGAGAAGGTATAAGCTGATCAATGTGTAGATAACTGAGATGAAATACAGACCTGGAGAATGGAACTCAGCAGCTCCATTGCTGTTCTTGCATTTATTTGCCTGGCCAAAATCCCAAGCAGAGCTATACTTGTCATATGCGCATTGCCCAGCAGTAGGGAACCATGGGGGAGCAGAGTGACTGTATGCTTGTGTGTATGCATGTGTCTTGGAATATTTACACACAGCTCTTTTTGCAAACCTGAAACTCTGTTTCAAGGTAGTGCAAGTGTCCCTGACTAGAAAATCACAGGTGGGCCAGAAGCTGTGTCCTGGTTTTGGCAAAATATAGATTTCAGGCTTCAGATAAAGGACTGTTTTCTCTTTTGGGAGAATTTAAACTTGGGTGATTATTAAATATAGAAGAGGAAGACCTAATAACAAGTAGGAAAAGATACCTGTGGGTCACGGTGATAACCCTCCCCCTGCCATTGGGTAAGCCCAGATCCAGCACCATATAAAGCTACATCAAATATGTGTTCATGTAAATGCAGAGTAAGATATTTTGTTTCATTGAGCTATAGTTTCACACGCCCCAGAAGTGAAGGTTGTTGTTTTTAGAGTTAGGATGTTTTAATATCAGAATGGAAGATAGAGAGAAAGGAAAGGGAAGCATAACAAACAAAAGATGAAAATTCATAAAATGTTGAATATATAGATTATTATTTAAAAAAAAAAAATGCTTGATTTGACTGCATTGGATTGGGGAATTTGGTGCCTAGCTAGAAATCACAGGCTGTACCTAGATTTTTAACATAAAACATTAAAAAAAATAAAATTCTCATCTGTCAGAATTGCAAGGATTTGTTTATATCAATGAAGAGTCAATTGATTTCTCTCCAATAGTTTCTCTTGAGTCTTTCATTGTCATATAATTTTACCTCTACCTGCTCTTCTTTCACGGCTTACTTGAACACAGATTTCACACTGTTTTCATAAGGATACGCGGTCTGGTTTGGAAATTTTTGACAGGTGAACTCTGAGCTCTCTAGAAAGAACATATTGTTACATACATTTTATTTCTAGTTTTAATCTGAGCTTTCAACATGTTTTAAAAAACAACCAGAAAGAGTGTAGGCAGGGGTTCCCTCCCATGGGGGGTTCCCTCCCATGGTCAGAGAGGTCTTGCTGTGCAACTACATGTTTTTTCTACTAGTCTGCTGCAGTTAAAAGCTGTTGCTCAGTGGGGTGAACGTGCTTAACAGTTTTACCTCCTTGTGTCCTCTGAGACCAGACCAAGACTTGTTAAGGACTGCCACAGTGAAGACATCTGTGACACTGTCATCTCATTGTGCTTGTGTTTTTATGCTCTACAGTTGTGTGGCTCAGTGTACTATAAACCAGTGTTGTGCAGAGCTGAAGAAAGCAACAAATTAAAATGTCCATCTCTTCCCATTCTTGCATTTTTGTTACACTGAAAGCAGGGACCTGCAGATGTCTTCAGCAGGATGGAAAGCAGTCAGTAGCCCATAAAGGAGCCTGTCTGGTCCTGAGGATGAAGGCAGGTTACAGACTGTGGGCAAACATCCAAATAAAGGTTTGTTTTGTTGCTTCATTCCACTTGCAATTTGTTACTTTGTAGACACAGCTATTTGGGTTCTGGTCACAGTTTAACTACAAGTGCAAAATATTTTGTACTTTTGGGAAGCAATTCATCTGAAACACATCCCTGGTATGGCTATGGCTTGAGGTTTTTTTTTCCAGGATGTACTGGGGTTAGTT
The DNA here is from genome assembly GCF_028858705.1 of Grus americana. NCBI lineage: Eukaryota > Metazoa > Chordata > Aves > Gruiformes > Gruidae > Grus > Grus americana. The sequence continues at coordinate 31,728,185 of NC_072858.1, forward strand.
CCACCCCAGCCATATTCCCCACTTTTGCCAAGGCTCCCATAATTGCAGGCTGGAGTTGAGCAGCCCGGGGAGCGAGCTCCAGACAGTGCCAGGCATCAGGGTGCAGCAGGCAGTGAGGAGTCAGGGGAAGAAGCAGGTGCTGCTGTGGGTTCACAGCTTAGCATCCTGGCATAGAAAGTTGTTGGTTTTTGTGTGTGTGTGTGTGTGTGTGTGTGTGTAAACACTGACAGCATGGATGAGACCTGTTTGGAGCACAGAGTGGAACACAGAGTCCTACCCCAGCTCAGTGGAGGCTGGTGATGGGGACGTGGCATGCTCAGCCTGCCACAGGAGGTGTCTCAGCCCGCCACAGGAGGTTTCTCAGCCCCTGCTTGCTGTGGGACAATAGTGAATCCCTTGTTGTTTTCATGCTTTGCAGTTCAAAGGTTTTTACTTTGAAAGATTTTTTTTCACTCCCTCCATCTGCATAACAGGTTAAGCTCATTTCTTCTCTCTCTTCAAATATGCAGACTTGTAATATCTCTATTTTCATGATGGGTGTGGGCCACCCATCTATTTTAAGCGTCTCATACGCTAAAGCAGCTGCAGGTTAGGCTACAATTCTTTTTCAGTACCTAATGGTCTTCCCCACTGATCCTGCTGCCGATCCCACTCATTTATTAAGGAGCTGCAGTTGAGTTTCTTATTCTAGGATTTCATTACAGAAAATATGCTACATCATTAACTAGCATGCTAGAAATTATCCCAAAGGATCAGAAATAAGCAGTGTTCATAAAAATATTAGCTAACGTGTTTCAAGGTTAAAGATTTTCTTTCTATTTCTCTTTTTATTTATTTTTTTTTTCTTGAAGAAAATAATTTTCTGAGTGCTTTGTTTGTCTGTGGCAGCTTTTCTCAGTCATTACTGTGGAGGAGGATCTGTAAATGCAAAATGAGTATACAAAACTGCCTTAGCCTGATCTAGTTAAAATAATGGCTAAAGAAAATGACCGTAAATTGTGAAATACAATCTGTATATATACATATACATGCATGCTCATATACCCTGTACAAGTGATTTAATTGCTAGGCTTACTGCAATGTGTCCAGCAGGGAATATGCCTTGAGCCTTTCTGCGTTCAGAATCTTCCAGCTACAGATGATTAGAGGATTGACTATCTAAGTATTACATTTTAAATTACATCTTCATACTTGCAGAATGAGATGAATTTAATATTTTGATGTGATTTATCATGCTGTGGTTGAGCCATACAGCAAAAGGAGTTAAAACTACATGTTCTCTTGAACAGAGGGGATATTGTCATGTTTATTAAAACTGTTCATGTCTTACCATAGTTATTTACTGGAAGGAAAACAAAACATATGTCAGTTATACAACTATAATAGTGCCTGACTATAAGACTACAGCACACTAAGACAGTGGCTGATATAATTACTTTGGATTTAACTTTTTGCCATTTCAGAGGAGCCACAGTCAAACTCTTATTCATTTTTTGGGCAAAAATCAAAATGTTTTTCATACTTTTATTCATAATAAATTCACTCTGAGGCGATTTCCTGCTGTGCCTTTATTTGTCTCTGTCATCTCATGTTTAGAGGTGTTTTTTCAATTTGCCCCTCAGAAAAAAATTACTTAGAATGCATTGTTGGAATCATACTGCTGTGTGAATTTTATAATTATATGAAATGAAACTTTTTTTTTTTTTTTTTTTTTTTTTAGCAGATGTCTTTGTTTATGTGAAAATGCCCTGCTAGAATGGAAATGGTCCACACAGCTATTGCTTCTCTGGCAAGAAATTTTTCCATAATTTAGAGATATTCGAGTTGATGATTTTGAAAAATGGCTTCAATGTTCAGTTTTGCATTTTGACAGATTCTTTTTGTGTGACAGAACTTGCAGTGATCTTTCTTACATACAGAAATGCTGTGTGGTCCTTTCCATTTGGAAACCTGTTGAAAGAGGCCAAGTTTCAGATCAAGTAATACAAGTTATGCAGACTACCTTACAGAAAAATGTGTCAGCTCTGAAGTTGAAACCTAGGTGCCATCCTGAGAATCCTTTCCATTTCACTCTCCACTGAGGAAAGGGGGCAGCTAATGCTGATCCTTACTGTAACTCTTTGGTTATTAGGATTCTTGTCCATGAGAAAATTGAAGTGAGACCGTTAAATAGCATGCAACATTTTGAGAACCTCATTTTATATCATATGTAGATCTGTAATCATTTCAAAGGCAGATAATAATGATATGCTAATATGCTGGGATTTCTTTCATTTACATAACTTTAAGGCAATAAATATCTGAAATGAGAAATATGTTGAAAGGGTTTCTTTTATGTTTTTCCTAATAGCTTGCATTTAATTATAATTTGGAGACCTGATTGCTGTACTTGAAACTGTGTTCAGGTTTGTGGGCTTGGAGTGCTTTTTATAGCCTAAAAGATTCATCTTATCAGAATGAGGCTGTCTATACTAGCCCCGCTTTTGTGAAGTTCCATTCCTTTGACCCTGTTGTGGCATCTTGATGCCTGTCCATTTTTTTTCCTTTTGCCTATTATATTATGTATTCAGATATGCAGTAAGAATTAATACTGGAAAGCACTAACAGCCAGTGCTTAAAGGTAAATAGAACCAAGAGGCATTAATTTCAAGTGGTGTTTGGCTGCATTAAAACACACAGCAGGGTTTCTACTGTTTGACCTTACTGAGAACCATTCCCTTAGCAACCTTTCATAGAGAGAGTAAAAGGACAGTAAGAAAACAATTTCCCCCCCTATATTCAACAGAATAATATCTAAGAAATAACTTTCTCTCTTAAAAAAAATACAAGCTCAAACCAAAAAACTCCCAGTGGGTCCAAGCTCTCATTATGTATCCTGTTTCTCAGTCCAGTCATTTAATCCTCTGCTTTTTAACTTCCTTATCTAGTCTTTGAGATTTTAACTAGTAGCATTGCTGATGGAATACTTTCAATATCTCAAAATCTCATTGACAATCTGCTTTGTTCTTATTTAGAAAGTAAATAAAAGGATTTTCCATATAAGCAAATGTTTGTAAAGTTAATGAGAATTGCCTTTGTCAGCAGGTAAATGACTACTTTATACCATTACTTGATATTTAGGAAATACCAATTATTAGCTGCTTGGTAATACTTTAGGTGGGAAAACTGTATAATGATCTAGAGCAGCATTTCCATAGCCCTTTGTTTTCTTAACCTCTCTGCTCTTGGATAAAAGTAAAGCTTGGGATGGTGGAAGGAGGAGTTGGTTTACGGGAGACAGAGCCTCTCAGTGTCTTTTCTGTGTGTTTGCAAACCCTTGACTTAATTTTATGTTTATTTAAAAAATGCTTTAGAACTCCAAGGAAAACTCTGGTATAAATTGAGCATTGTCTTGTGTGGAATATAGCTGCATTTTAATCTAAAGGACCAATGTTTTGTCCATTTTTTATCCGACTTGAAGACATTTTTGGAATGGAAACAGTTATCTGAGAGGCTCAGAGAAAAGGAACTTAATATGTGATGTCTGCAGGGGTCAAAACACAGAGGGCTAGAATGTTGAGTGCACAAAAATAAAAGGGAACAACCCAATTATCTACTTTATTTTCACTGAAACTTTATTTTTTTTTCTTTCAGCTTGCTTTTGTCCTGAAGTACTTCAGTTACTGTGGAAGTAACAGTGTTTTTGATATAGGTAGGACTTAGTGACCCAAACAGAAATAGAAAAAGCTTGTGCTTCCTCTGGTCTGAGCGAGATGTTTGCACAATATGGGTCTGGATTTTTAAAAAGACTGGAGAAGGGCAGGGGTGCCACAGTGTTAGCAAGTAATCAGTCTGCAAATAATCAGCCCATGGCAGGCGTTTCCCTTCTTGAGAGAAGAAAAGGCATTTCCAAAGTGTGGTCACAGGACAAGACGGGGAAAGATGTGGTCTAGCAGAAGTTGAGGTTGACTGATCTGCTTGTAGAAAGGTATTTGTCAGGGAAGCCTGAAATGAGAGTGCCTATATCTGGATTAAAGTGTTGTATAGTCCACATGAAAAGTAATTTCACATTTCAGCACTACTTAGCTTCCCCCCACCCCCCACCCCCTCCTTTAAAAAAACCTCAATGAATTGTAAGGGAGCTGATGGACTGTGTGTGCTAACTGTTAGGGAACACTTGGGAGGAAGGTCTTGTATCAGGCTTCTAGACAAGTGGTATCCTCACCCACACGTTAGTGCACCCATTAAATATGTTACAATGCTTTGGCAGCCAGTGGGGTCTTGCCTGACCTCTGCATGGGTACTCACAAAGTCAGCAGCACAGGCAAGCAGAAGTGCTGTTGTCAAGTCTTCTTAAAGCAGGTGGCTGGAGTCATCTTTCCCTCCCTTCTCTGCCCATGGCAGTGGTACTGGTATGGCAAGATTGGTTCACAAATGGGTTTCTAAAGGCTTAATGCCTTGTCATGTGTTGAGGGCAGTTTACATTTTTGTAACCCTAGTATGTCCTCTGTGCTTTTGCACTGTTGCTTAAAAATAAAACATGATGTCAGCTAAAGCTCAGAATCATCTGGGCAATGCAATGACTAGTGATGTTTGATTTTTTTTTTATTTTTTTTTAATCAAATCTGCAGTCCTAGTTCTCAAAAGGCATTTTGTGGTCTTTCATTAGATTCCCCCCCCCCCCCCCCCCCCCCAGTAATCTAATATTTATCTCAGGAAGGGCTTCCTTCTGTTATCCATTTGGTTTATTCTTAGTGTCTTATTGCCAAGTCACAGACTGTATAGTTGCAGCTGGTATCTTTATCCCTGGGGTCTTCACCAAAACTCCAGTTTCTCAAAGGCATCTAGCTGGTGAGACACATACTTTGCTGCCTGTGGTTGTCCTTTTCAGACCCACCTCCTCACTTCCAGCCATGCCCCATTTTATATACGGACAGCAGATTCATCATTCTACTTCTGAGTGAGGTTTGTAAAAGTAAACTATTTCTCCAAATTCTGATGTCTTTTTAACCTGCCTTCTCTTGTTTAGTAGCATGGTGCTCCCCCCATGCTTCCTTCTTCCCTGCCACTACACAATGCAATAGATTTTATGAACATGCTTTTTGTGATTTGCTGGATTATTCTATTTCCATTGCATTTTAATCATCATGATGACAACATCTGTTGGCAGCAGTACACAGATGCTTTTCAGAGTATATTCTAACATTTGTGAATGGTTACTATATCTACAGGAGAAAACTAGGTTTTGTCTTTTCCATTTACATTAAAAGAAGTGGAACTGCATTATGAAAATGAAATGTGTGTCTCTGGGAGACTTACCGCCTTTCAGTGACTGCCAGGGGAAAGCTTTAAGTTTCACGCAGCTTCCTCTGTGTTGCCTGCTGCAATGAGCCTGGAGTTTCTATTACAGAATTAAGTCTCTCATCTTGCTTTCACTGATATGATGGGTAATCTTCCTCTCTTTTTAATTTTATTTTTGATTTTAACCTTTAAAGCTGTGTATCTCTGACATCGTAAAGAAATGGAGAACAATGCATGGACAAGAAGCCAGAGGTGCTGTGTTAGAGCATCATAGTAACTCTAAAGAATGGCAAAGTATCAAGAATGTAAAAAAGAAATTACAACAGTGGTTAGTTATATTTGCTATAGGGCATTCTGGCAATGCTGGCAGTTAAGCACATTCAGACTAAAATGGCAATTTGATCAAAAAGTACTTCATAAAATGTCCATGATTATGTATTGTCATAATTTTAATGCCTTTTTATTTTCTTTCTTGTGCTAATTATCTTCAAAGAGACATTGTCCGTTACGTGGCTCAACATGTAGACAAGCACCTCATGGGTATGCAAGAAATAAAGTTGACCAAAGATGGGAGTTCATGTCCTGCTCTCATGGTGGCAGTGGGACTCTAAACTGGATTTTGCTCATCTTGCTAACTGGTCTTTTATTGTTGCTGGACTGTAGGGAGATTGTTTGTAAACTGGAGTCTTGTCTCTTGCCTGAGAAGTTATGAATGGCTGTGTTGAGTCAGTGGAAGTGGCACATCTCCTAAAGGAAGCTGTAAGAGGAAGGCTTGAAGCAGGATGTGTGTGATGTTTTGACTCTGAAATTTATTTTCTCAGAAAAATAAATGATTAATCTGTTATGTGGGTAATTATCAGGAAACAGATTATTTTAGATCTCTCACATATTTGTAAAAAAGAGAAAACGTGTTTTAAAATATTGATGTTCTTTTGGTCTTGGAGGGAGAAAAGCTTACAGTCTGTGACTTGTGACAGACTTATAAAGTTGTGGGGTTTTTTGTTTGTTTGTTTTTTCTTGAGAAATAGCACTGCTAGTTGCCCAAGGGTGTAGTTTACCTCTGTACAAAACCTGTGCATGCAGTGTAAGTTAACTGTAAAATTTGTACACTGTAAAGGGCAGCGCATGAGACCAGAGAACTACTGTACAAGGCCCTAGAGAAAAATGTGTATCATATGTACACACAACATTTTACCTAGTTAAATTTCTGAGTTAAACTCAGTCACAAGATGATCAAGACAGAAAAAGGTGTGAGCCTGTATTGCTCAGTTCACTTCCTGGGACAATTTGGTGAATAAGATCATTCTCTCTGAGGTTGAAGAAGAAACAGGAGGAGTTTCTTTGAATGTAGAACAGCATGGTGACAGCTGAGAAGGCTCTGTTGGTTCCAGTGCCCCTGGAAAGTGCCTTAAGGCAAAATGAGGGCTTGTGTCAATTTACGGTTTAAATCTGTTCCCAACTACTTTGTTGGTGAGGTGTATTGGACTTAAGAAATACAAATAAATATATGGATTTAGAGAGTTCTGTCTTTTAAAAATATGTCTTTATCTCTTCAGGGTTACTTTGAAAGTATGACTTGCAAATAGATTTTCTGATTCTTAGATTAACTGGGAAATAGTCTTAGGTCCAAGGGCCTTTGGAAAATGCACTTTGAAGCTGAGCATTTTTTTAAAGTGCGATCTTCAAGATTTTGTTATTACAATGTTAATAAATAGCTTGAGAATTGATAGAAAAACTTATGATACAGTTGATAAAATGTGAACCGGCTGAGGAAGCTGGTTTAAAGCTAAAATAGGCATGCATGGGGAAAAAGGAAATACCTTCTGAAAAAGATCTATTTATATGTGAACTTTGCAACTCTCTTAATTTTTTAATATTTCTAGTGATGCTGTATTGATGTTTAAAAAAAATAATTTGTCAAATTATTTTAGCTTTTGGCCAGAAAGTTTTCTAACAGATATGACGAAATCATCATCTTCATGAAACCATAGAGACAGACAAATGTAGATGTACTTTGGTCTTGGTGTCATAAATCTAACTTAAAAAATGTCCTTTGAGTTTCTTAATAAGAGGTTGTTAGTATGAAGTGTGTTCGTGTTCTTTCCAAATGATTACCAGCTCCCTTTTTTCCCAGGGTATCCATATTTGCAAATAATGGCTCGCATGGGAAAAGCGTGGCCATCAATGTAATAGAGTGTTTATAGTGCTTTAAAAAAATGTGCCTGCAATGCATTCATGTGGAACAATATTGAGATTTAAGCTGAAGATGGGAAATATTTGCTGACAGGGCTGGCTTCAAGGTGTTCTTTTTCCTTCCTAAATGCTGATAAAATTGCTTGAAATGTTCTAAAGTTTATTGAAGGTTGTCTCAAGATGGTTATATTGGCTTAAAAAAATTATTCAATTCTCCTCATAGTTTTATTCTCTCTTTGAGATTTTATAAGAAACTTATTTTATCTCTTTTTCTATAGAAAAATATTAATATAGGAAGTAAACTTGTTGAGAGTATTAGTTATCTTGATACAGAAAAAGGTCAATCGATTTTCTGGATGCTGGTGCTAGATTAAGTTTTAAATTGTGGAAGTTTGACTCTAACTCTGGTTGCTGGTGAATGAGAATTGCTAGCTGAAGAGAAATGGGGCTACCAATGCAGTTTCTCATGTGCTTGCCCTGCTCTGCTCTTTACAGCAGGATAAGGAGGAAAAAACCCTTTATTTTCGTGACCTCTGTAGGTATCCCTGGGATTGGACTTCCTCTTCCCAGTGCTCATGTAGTGTTATCACCTACCTCATATGTCCTTCTGACCTGTCTGTAGGGCCAAAGAAGGGATCTACCTCTTGTAACGTAGCTTTAGGTGCATGGTAGTCTTTTGTTTCATCCCTTATTATGTTCCCTCCCTTCTCTTTGCTCTCATCCTTTGATCACCCAAAGTACCAGACTGGCTAAAGGAAGCGATGGGATGTTTGATATATTAGATTGGTACACCTATTGATTAATTCTGTTATTGCTAAACTGCATTTGCTTAAACCAGAAATGGGTTAAACTAGATTTGGACTTGTGGAGGAATTTGTCTCCCTGGTGAAATAAGTAGGGACCTGCTACTTATTTAATTTTTACTCCCTATGCTGTGTGGGTTGTGATCTATTTCTTAGGATTGTCTGAACTATTTGACATAACACATTTCTTGATATTGTTGGGGCCAGCATGACGTCCTGAATTTCCTCTGCTCTCAAGTCTCATCGTAGTTCTGGCCTTTGGCCTCTTACTGTAGACTTTGGGATGGCCGTAGGCCAATTCTTTTCAAGTTTTTTCAATTTCTATACCTCTGGAAAATTTTCTGAGAGGCGTGATAATTTAAATCTACTGACAACAGACTTGATTTTTTTTTTTTTTTTTAAATTGCCTAGATTGGTCTGTGAACCACAGGTTGAAAATAGTGGTATAAGCTTTAGGAAACAATCCTTGGTGTTCACAGGACTGATGTGTTCTTGACCTCTTGATTGTATTTTTCCTGTGATTGCAGAGAATTGGAGTCAGTGACCCAGACAATCCTCCCAACTTTGTCCCCCAGATGCGGAGCATAAGTATGTTCGTCATTAACCTCGTGCTGTTTAATTTCCTTAAAATGGTCTGTTAAATCTTTATTTTGAGTACTGAAGGTTTGTCTTATTAACCAACTACAAAGACTAGAAAAATTGCCTGATGTTCTTGAACAACAAGCCGTTATCTAAGTGCAGACAAGCAGATGAACAACCCCCTTCAATTTGCTAGCCTCAGTTGTTTTCTGTAGGAAAATACAATGTGAAGGAGGAGAACCCTAGGTCTTTGGAGGTATAAGCCTCAGAGATATAAAATAAACATGGGAATTTGGGATATTTGACAACCATAAGCTCAGATATCGGCCTGTTTGCCAAGCATGACTGTGCCACTGTCATAATGCAGACTAGAAATCTTTAATAGCTGTACTTCAGTGCTTGTAAACTAGTGAGTGATTATTTCATCTTCTGTTTATACCATTCATCAAAGCAGTCTGGGCTGACAAGGCCTGGAAAATTCTCAAGGGTTTTGCTGCTGTTAATGCAGCGCGTTACAATGGGACCTCTCTTGTACAACAATGTCACTGAGTACGTCTGATATCATAGTCTATATTGGCACTAACTCTCTGAATCATAGGAGTTGCATATTCCTACCCATCTGCCTCATTTGAACTGATTGCAGCAAATTCCTTGGAAGTTCTTCCTTTTGTATATTGCATGTGAACTTTGGAAGTTGCCTGTCTGTTGCCATTAATAGCACACAGTGGCTATTTGATGATTTTGTAAAAACTCAGGCCATTTACTTTAAATAAAAAATAGAAAGGATTATTTCTGTGAAGATTTTGAGGAACTTAACTTTTCTTTTTCAGAAATTTGAATAAATCTCTCCAAGAAATCACTGTATGTGGTAATGTTTTACTGCTCTAATTTTTAAAATTTATTAAATGCTTCTGTAGCCTTGTTCAATTCGTAGAAGCTTAGTACGAGGACCATAACCTGCTTGCTTTCTGTTCAGAGATCTGAAAGCGTAACCTTATAACCATCAATAACCATGTGAACTTTTGCCTGGCTTGATCCTCAGATGCATTATAGCTGAGGTTCTAGACCACACATAATCCCACACCAACTCTGATTTTAAGTAGTGCAAATATGACAGTTATTTTTTACAAGCAGGCTGAGACCTTGTGCATAGACAAGCTTTCCAGGCTCACATGCATTTAGACCTGACCTGTGACCAATACAGTGTAAGTACTGTGAAAATAAACCAGATCCAGTCGTAGGGACACCTATAGGTACAGGATGGAAGCTTTATCTCCTTTACCCTGCCATGTGTAGCAGAGCTTGGCATACATGTGAGAATCTGCTTTGGGATGCATTTCTTTTCTTCTTTCTTTCCGAGTTAGCTTGGCTCTTCAGCCTCAATGAGTGGCCATCTTATACAACAAAACAATTGAATTGGTGTAGTGCTTATGCTTATTGCAGTCATGAAATCTTTTGCAGGTATATCTGAAATATGGTACTCCATCCTGCACGTGGGAGGAACTTGTCACATGCATGGGCTTAAAGGCAAGATGGCTCAAGGCACATGCAAAGCAGGCAGCTCTGGGACAAGTGACTGCAAGCGTAGCATCAGCTTTAATTCTAGTGATGAATTTGGCTGCTCTGAGGGGCTTGCCAACAGTTGCTGCTGCCCCATGAGAAGGGCTGGGAAGTGGGAAAGGCAGCTGTTGGTGGGGGCAGGGAAGGAGCACCCCTTCTCATATTTTCCATTCTCTCTCACCTGACATGAGGAATAATAGGCTCTGCTCACCTGAGTGCACCACTGGGACTTCACCTGTGGCTTGTCCCTTCATATTTCTTTCCTATGGGAGAAGCAGCCTGGACCTGGCCAGAAACAACCTCTTTCTTACCTTTGTGGCATCAAAATTCAATTCTGCTTAAACTGCTCAGAAGATATGAACTGTCTCTGCTTAACCGTCCATATGATACATTGTCTACTTTACCCGGGTGGGAACTGAGTCCATATTTCCGAAAGGTACTGTTGATGGGAAAATAATTGCAAAGATGGAGCTGCACCATGAGCAGAATTGAAGCAATGCTGAGTGTTCTCAAAGTTATATCCCTTTAGCTCATACACAGGAGATCTCTCACAGGTGATGGCATGCTCAGCTGGCTAGGGAAAGATGAACAAGACTGTGTCACTGGAGCGACTGCTTCCAGCTAAGTCGTGAGTTGCAGCAGACTTGGCTGATCTACAAAGACTTGAAGTGATTCATTTCTAAGAGAAAGAACTGCAGTCTGATATATGCTATTCAGTATGGGCACAAGAATAAAGACTATACTGGAGGAAGTTATTTGTTGAAAATTATTCAGTCGCCTCTAGAAGAAATAGGGAATAAATCTGCTTGACTGTCTTCATTAAACCCAAAAGCATCTGTTGCAACACTTGTTACGGTAACTGAAGTAGGTATTAAGTCCAACTGTAAAAGTTATAGAAAACATAGCTTTAGCAATTCATTGCCTGTTTTACTAGTGATTGGCAAATAATTCCTAAAAAGAGACTCTAAAGGGTCAGATCTGTGGCATTCACAGCTCTCCAAGTCTTGTTTTGGGTTTGAGATCATCTAGCTCTTTCAAGGAGAGTCTGTTTGCAAATTTACAGTCAGTATCAGATGTTTTTCTAAGCTCATAGCCAACTATTACACAGAAGTAAGCAAGAGCTAGCCAGGTAGGGACGATGGAAAAATTAAATTCGACAATTCCTTACAGGGGTCATTAGTGCCAGCCATGCAAATGGAGCTTGGTATCCCTTCTTAGGAATATCCTTACATTGTAACAAGAGAAAGGATCTACTTCAAAACTCCACACTACATTTACTGATTTACTGTGGCTTCAGAAAGTGAAACTAGAAACAGATATGGCAAGAGATAAGGCAGAGCTGTAGCTGCTGTTACTGGATAGTACAAAACATGTAGAAGGTAAGAGTTCTGAACCTATAATTTTTTAATACCCCAAAATGGCTACAGGTAGCACAAATGTATTCCATAGCTGATTAGATATTCATCATTAGTTTTTAAGCACTTTCAGCAGCAAAATATGGGAAGGGTGCTTTGAAAACTCATGTAGGCATCTTTGCCCCTTTATCATCTTTTTGAGAAAATGTAAAACAGAAAATGCAAACAAAATTAAACTCCTGGGTTTTTTTTGTTTTTTTTTAAAGATCATTCCATGAGATTTGAAACAGCAGTTGGAAAAATCCTTTATTTCATCTTAGTTTTTCTGAAAGTTGAATAGAATGCAGTTTTTCTGTTACAAACTTATTAAAAAAAAAAAAATCCTGCCTCAGAATGTATAATTTTTGGTGACAGTAATGTTTTCTGTTACCTCTACCCACTCTCCCAAATAAAACCCAAGGAAACTCTTGCTGGCAGTGCAGATTCTTCTTGTGGTAAGAGAATATTTTTGGTCTGAAAACTAAGTAGCTAATAAGGGTTGGGCAGTGGCAGCCCGTAGAGAGAACTGCTGCCTTTTTTTAACTTCTGCAGTTCTCTTTGTTTCCTATCTTGAAAATATTTGGGAGAACCCCCTAACTAAAATGATCTCCAGGGAACTGTTTATTCTTTCAGCGTAGCTGGATACCTGACAACAAAACCTCATTGTATTTTAGAAGACTTAAAAACAAATGGAAAATACATGACTTTTATCCAAAAGCTTTAGTGGGCTTTCTAGGCAATGGTTGCTGGGTCCAGGGCCTGACAAGGCACAGCCTGCGCTGTCCCACCACTGCAGAGCTGCCTTACACCTGGCTGGTGTCCCCGCTCCTGTGCAGGCACTCCTCATGGGAAGGAGGCAGGAGAAGTGTGGTGTGGCTGGCTCTGCTGCCTGGGCAGCCTCCCAGGGCTGCCGAGGCTTCCAGACAGGCAGTCTTCAGAGGTCTCTGGTTTGTCTCTGTGGGCCAGCCATAAAAGGAACCTAACAAACTGTCCTTGGGACTTTTTTGCCTAATAAGGGAGCAGGATATTTTGGATTGCTCACAACTGATTGTCTGGTCTCTTTCTTGAGAATTATTACTGAGTTCTGTGTCTGTGGGCAACATTTCCATTTAATTTCAGCAAGGAAGGTACCAGCTGAGGCATGGAAAGTCCCCAAACTGGAACTTGAACCAATCAATTGGCCCGTATTTCTCCCACTTCTGTGAAATTCTTTTATACATACACATATACATATCAAATAGCTGCTCACCATTAGGCAGATTATGTACATATTAGGGGACACTTCCTTTTCTTTCCAGGAGTCTTTTTCTGTCATTCCCAGCTGTGGTAAGCAATATACAGAGATGGATGTTATTTTGTTATGATAAAATCACTGTTATTAGCACTAGTCTTTATTTTCTACTGTCTCTTAGGAGATTTAAGCCTGTTGTTTTCATGGGCGCTTTTTTTTTTTTTTTTTTTTTTTCTTTTTCCAGTAAGAGGTTCCTAAAAGATATGTCTCGTTTTATGCTAAACCCCTTCCTTCATAGGAATTTGTTCAGGAAATCCTCACAGTTAGGACAGGCCGATTGCAGCCCCTGCAGAGCATTGCACAGTAGTTTCTTGACCACTCTGCCCTGCAGGCCAAGCCTCTGCTAGGCTGGTCTTGTGCTCCAGATGACCCAGCCATCAGCTCCTGAGGCACAAGGTCCCTGCAGCACTTGCCAACACATAACCTTGTGTTTGTGTTTGCACTGGAACTCTTCAATCAGGTATTTAAATGACCACCTCAGTGTCCTTATTTGTCACAGAATATTGAACCCTCCATTTAATATCTCCTTTCATGAGGAAGGACTCTACACAAACTTTAACACTACTTGAATCCCATTAAGAATTGCTGTGATGCCTAAAAATGTATATGTTTTGTAACTTGCTATAAAGACAGTTCCTGTTGATTTGGTGCAACAGAAAGAAGGCATATTTCCATTGAAAATACTTTACCTCTTGCCATTTGTTCAGCCAGATGCTTCAGAAATAGCTATGGTGCTTGGGTTTACCTTTGCAAGCCTGAACATCTCCTGTTCAGGAACGACTAATTAGCTAGAGGCTCAGCATAAAATAAGGAGGTGTCAAATGTGGTAAGAATATCTAGGGAGGTTGCTGTGTGCATGCACTATGTGTTTGATTAGGGAACACTTTTTAAAGCATGGGAAGCAGAGAGGCTGTCATTCTTCCCTCTAATGGGATGCCTCAGAGATGGAGCTGTTAACTGCTCTAGAGATGGCACTGTGGATTTCCCTTTTGAAATAGTCTTGAGAAGAGATAATGCTGCTTCACCCAGATCCCTGGTGACATGAAGGGCTCAGGAGTCTGTGCCTGACTTACAGCCCCTCAAAGCTTTCTTATCCAGGGAAAATCTTCCCAGGAGTCTCCATAAAGATACTTGAAAAGAACAGGAGATCGCTGCTTGTTGGGGCCATAAGATCTCATAAAAAGGAAAAGATTTGCAGAGGATTTTTTTTTTTTTTGTCATATACCCACTAATGACTGAAATTGGTAAAAACCACCAAACTGTAGCCTATTACACAGCAAAGGAGGAGGACTTGGGTTACACAAAGTTTTTAGCTTGATATAAACCTTCTTTGTGTTTTGTATAATAGCTATGTGTCACTGTGAAGGACTCTAAAAGGGCTTTTATCAAGAGGGATTTAGATGAACACTGAAAGGCAAGGTGATAGTAGCACTGACTTGTTTCACATGTAGTCTTTGTCATTTTAGCGATGTCAAAGTTTCTTATAGCCTGGATGTTTCAAAGAGGCAGATAGGTACATGTAAATGCATTGATTGTTCAGGATGGTTATAAGTTTCAGGCTTGTCAAGCAGAGTTTAAAAATCTCAGTCTTTATTCGAAGTAGGAAAAAAAGGCAATCACTTTCCAGTAAATCTGTATTTTCTTAAACAGAAACATTTTAGCTATTCTAGACCATTTTACTGTCTATCACTGTATAGATACTGATATGGTTGCTCTGTAATAATATAATCTTTCTGCTCTACCGACTTGTGAGGAGCATTGTGAGAATTAATTAACAAGTCCTGATAAGAATATTCAGCACACTCTTAGAGTATTTTATTCAGAGATATCTTGCCTTCACTACAAGAACTTGAAGTGATTTTCTTTTCTACATTTGCATTAGAATAAAAGGTCAGGAAACGGCATTGCAGCATTTGACCTGAGGGATATGTTTTCAGATGGTGGAGGTGGGGGGCTGGCTGCACCACTCAGGTAGAGCATCTCTGAAATTGCTGTTTTGATTGCCTTTCGATGGGTTTGCATCAGAAATTTTCCCAGTGGAGCTTTCCCTTCCCTACTGGCGTCAGATTTTGAATCTGAAAGAGAATTTGATGGCACATCTTCTAAGTGACCAAATTAAATGGGAAACTGGCAAGGTCCTGTCCAAGCTGCAATCACTTGGCTGCATAGCGAGAATGTTTTCAACTTTGTCTGGGGTTTTAGGCAAAACAATCAGTAATACTTAATTAGTTAATTAATCACAAAAATTAGCAGGACTTCAGTGCATGTGGATCACATTTACTTAAAATAACTCTCAGCTTTCCTATTAACTATCCTTGATGTTACCAATTTTTTTCCTAGCTTTTCTTCAGTTCCCTGTGGTCAGCTACAATGTTTAGAAGGTCTTTCTTCATTGGAAAACTTACTAAGTGCCAGAGGAGGCAGGCTCTTCCATGGAAGGAATTTATATGATATTGATAAAAGTCTGTTATTTTGTAAATCTTGAGAGTGGCAATATCCTATCATTTGATGAAAACTCCCTGCCCAAGTCCATCAAGCCTTTCAATTCTTTTCTATCACCTTTCCCAGTTGTTCTGGTTATCCTTTTGTTTTACACTTGTCCTCAGAGAGCTAAGTCAAGGCATGGTTTGACCCTTGGCATCTACCTGTAATTTTCTAAAGGAAAATAAATGAAGACTGCACCATTCCTATTTACCTTTTAGACTGATCTTCATTTGCTACATATCTTTGATAGCTGCCAGAATGCATTTCCAGCTTCCTCGAAGGCTGAGTTTATCTTTCTTCAGATCTCATTATGTTCTGCAACTTTACTGCCCTAGGAAGCAAAAAAATATATTTCATCATGCTATCTATTTTTCCTTTACAAACATCATCTCTTCTACTTTCTCCCTTTTCTGAATATGTGGATAACAGCAGTTTTCCAGAACACTTCCTTTGTATTCTGGAAATCACTGCACCACAAACAAGTTCCCTTTTTGGATGTATTGATGTCTCTTTGGCCCCTCTTAGTCTTGTCATCACACATTCCTGCATCATGAAGTGCTTTCTTCAGGCTCATCTATTTCCTTCCCTACCACTCCAGACTTATTTTTTTTCCTGATCTGTCCCTTTCCTTTTCCTTGTCTACCTTTACTTTTGGACCTCTCTTCTCTTCTATTTCTTCTACCAGTGCAACCAGTGCAACTACCGTCATTAAATGTTTGTGATGTAGGATGTCTGTTGTCTTAGTACTTTCAGAAAGCTTATGTCAAAAGAAAAAGGAAGCAAAACTGCACATTGCTTAGAGGTGAGGGAGGCCAAAGTGCAGGGGTCATTGCGCCAGAAGAAAGTCCTTGTGTTCCTCACTCAGGAGAAATCTGAGGACTTCACCAGAGTGGAAACACTTCCCCCACACCTTTCTATTTTGCCCACATTCCTCTCAGACTAGATGTACATAAAAGTGTTTATGTACACTTATGCAGCAAGTCAAAGCAAGAGCCATTTAAACTGACTAGGTCTCAGAAGCATTGCATGTGCATCTTTCCTACAGCAGCCATGCTTTCAGATTTTATATACCCTGGAATGCATATTTTCTCCCTCTCTGTCTAAGCTGTGTTTCCTATTTACAGTGGAAGAACTGATACATCTCATCCTTTAAGATTTATTTTTTCCCCCTCTGTGCATCAGCACAGCTGGAACTCTAAAGGATACACTTCAAATGAGTGCTGAATTCTTATATTGTTTGCAGCAACAAACACTACAGTTACAAAAAGACTTCCATTATAGTCTCTCGCTTGGCTCTTGCCTCCCACCAGCTCCACGGATTCCCCTTTCATTTCTACTATTCATCTTTAAACAGCATATGTTATCTGCACACACAATGGAGAGCCGAGCTCTTCAGAAATGTATGTAATAATAATCCATTCTGCATGATATTCAGTGTGAGGTGGCGAGTACTTTGGAATCTGTCCTTCTGTAGGAAAATAGTGGCATTTCAAATGAACTTTATTTTGGAGAAGTAAGGTAGGACAGTGCCCTCTTTTCCGAAAGAGTAAGGGAAGTACTTCATGTTAACCTGGCTTTGTGGATTTTACAAGTAAACATGAAATGCTCAGTCATTCTCTTGGATCTAGGTGACTTGAATCTAGTATGTTGAATCAGAAAGAACAATGAGCGTTTTTATCTGGGATGTACAGTGGTGAATATCAAATCAGCACAGTGCTGTAGATTCAAAATATGTCCGTCTCCAATTTGCTCATGAACTTGAGAGGGATAGAGAGATACAGGATCTTAGTCTTCCTGAGATGAGTTTCCCTCTCTTAGTAAGTGTGGGGATTTCATGCACTATAGACAGTACATTTTGGGCACAACAATCAGTAAGTGACAGGAGACTTCTGTGTATGTTGGTAGGGAAACAAGGAAAGCTTTAGTCTCACTTTATGTTCCTTCTGTTTGTGCACATTTTTAAAAGTAGAACAAGTTTCCTTAGATAGGAGACCACAGCAGGCACAAATGCTCTCAGCTGCATATTTGGTAGTTGCTTGTTGATGAATTAACAGCAGTCCACTATGAAAACTGGACGTGCACAGTAGGCTGTGGTTCAATTTACCTAACCCAAAGGCTTTGGTTCTCTGTATGTGTGAGACAAGTTTCCAGCTTTATGTATTCCAGTGGCTTTGAAACAGCTAATTTGGGGGTCTTTGTTAGTCAAAATGAATGTTTAAAGGAATTGTACATGTGCAGATTAATTTTCCCAGTGTGGTTAAGGCTCTGGGGTCAGTTTGTCACCATTAAAGGAGAGAGTTGTTTGCAAGATCTGGAAAACAACAAGTCCAGACTCATGCAGTCATTGTCATATAGCTGCATTACGATATGTGAAATTTCTACTGTGGTTTCTAGTTCTCTGAAGATTTCTGTTGTTTCTGCAGGGAACAGCTTATAGTACCCAGTCGATATAAAAGATCTGTGGGAAATTGGAGTCATTGGGAGAGACTTTTTTCCCTCCTTCTCTGGTTTGATTCTCCCTAGTTTTCTGTCAGAGAGGGAAAAATGTGTCCCACATTGCCATTACTATAAAATAATTCCTGCTGCTAAGCTGTGCAAGTTTGGTGGAACACAGTAAGTAGCAGGAGGATTATGTTCTATATCATACTCTCCCTGAGCGTGCTTCTTTGTGTGTCTGTCTTGTTTGTATTTCTTTTTTTTTAAATTTTTAGTGTCTTCTGTTTCTAGTCTTTCTTTCTAGCAAAAAGAATTTACTCATATCGGTTTTGATGAAGGCAGAGATAGGACAAACATAATGAAAGTTTGTTTTCAAATACTTTTAATAGGCAGTGATCTCTAGCCTTTTTTTTACAATTTAACTGACATTCAAGATTTCTGAAATAATATTTAAAAATATTAATGGCACTAGTAGCAAGAAGGATAATCAAATAGGCATCTCCTTTAACCCCTGACATTTTATTGGGTGCCTCCTTTGGGTTTCCATCAGAGGCTCAAGATTTGAGGCTCGGGGACAAGATGGAGTGACAGCTTCTGTCATGACATCTTTTGGAAATATGGGCCTTAAGTGACTGTGCATTCACTGGGTTTTTTGTAGGGTACACAGAAGATCCGAAGTGCTGAACTTATCTCTTAAATTTAACTTTCTTCCATTGTTCTAATTAGAAATACAGGAATGCATAAAAATTCTGTGTGATGTCAGAGTACATGGCTATCGAAAACCAGCTTGTGCTATTCATGTGAACTTTTAATTAGATCCTGGTAGATTTTGTACTTGGCAAAAGCTGGAGTTTTAGAGGGGAAGGAGAAAATAGACAAATTTATGGTGAAATGCAAGAAATTTTTCACATAAAGAAAAGGAATTAAAAAGGTATTGCAACATTTCTTGCAGTGTCTTCACATAAAATATTATGAATTTTTGCCTTTGGAAATGATGTAGTTGGGGGATGAACCCTAACAGTTGTTTATGTAAAGCTATGGTTGGGAAGTCTCTATACCTTTTCCCAAATTTTTTATATCTCCAATCTTTCACAATTTTTTGCTCTAAAAATTCCCTAAATTAAAAGGTAATATTGTTGAAAGGATAAAAATGCCAAATATTTGCATTAACAGCAGGTCTTTTAAGAAAAAAAAATTCTGCTTCAAAGAAGCATTGTTTTTTCCCAGTGTTTTGGTACTAGAGTGGATTTTAATTTTTGTGTGCGTGTTTTTGTTTTTTAAACCTAGCTCAATCTGTAATTCTAAAAGGTGTAACTGGTAAATATTCATGGGTAAATGAAAAAGCTCAGCATATTTCTGTACATACAGACAGCATGGCATTCTAATATTCCCTTCAGGGAGGGAATACGTTGTGAGAAATCAAGTCTGCAAATTATCTATAGTAAAAATGCATTATTTTTGGCAAAGCTACAAATGGGGTGCCTGTGTTGATGCATGTCCACAGTGTCATTAACCATGTTCCTTAATAACTATTAATTAGTTTCACTGGAGCTCCGGTAGTCCAGACTAATTGCAGTGGGAGGGCCAAGAGGAACTAAAACACTCCTTTATTTCAGTGCTGCTAATAGTTGACTGTATTTATTGACAGGAGGCTGCCTTTGGTCATTCTGTAACTGTTTGAGTGATGTTATTTACCTCGGATCTTTTTACCTGTCATGACTGAAATAACACCTATTAACAGTACCCAAAACTAGGATGGAAGAAGAGCACTCTCCTCCTCCTTGGCATGCCAGTATGCAGTTTCCAGGACTGCACACAGACAGTGCGCAGGTAGTATTATGGGATTTTCCTGATTTTCCTTCTTCCAAGTATGTTTTCAATCAGTACCTTTTATTGCAAACTTTACAAACAAAATGAGGACAGAAAAGCAATGCAGTATTGGCCAATGCCCTGATGAACAGAAAACAGGAAATTCCAGCAGGACAAGTCATAAGAATCTCTTCCTTTGCTCTTTGGGCAAGTTTATCTTCCCATGAATCATAAGGGAGCTCCCATTACACATCAATCTGCTCAAGGACAACTGTTTTGCTAGAGAATTGAATCTTCTTTATTTTACCAGTTTTAAGAACTAGAAACTTGTGATTTTTGTTTTGTTTTGTTATAGTTCTTCAATAACTGTATCATAGGATCGTTTCTGTTGACCTAACTCAACGAAGTAGACTAGATGGATTAACCATAATTATTGTTTATACACAGCTTTGGTTGGGAAATTTCAGTATTTTCTCAAGATTTCTAGTTATTACCAGTGTCTCTGTACAGGAAATAGCCATATTAAAAGTTAAGCCATATTTTAAAGTTATTGCCAAAGAGCAGTTCCTTTTCTCTCATTTCAGAGCATTTCATTCTTTTATCAATTTCTGAATGGTTATTTCTGGTATCTTTGTTCTTCAAATTTCTTTGAGTGCCATTAAAACTAGTACAGAAGACTCACCTGTTGTCACGCAGTCGCTGATGTCTCCCATATAAATGGTGTGAGTGGCTTGAAGAGGATATCACAGCATCTGAGTAAAAGAGAAAGACTTGCCTGTGACTCCTTGCTTGTCTACTGTATATTCCAAAAACATCTTTAGCTTTTATATTGTAGTTGAACTTTGGATACAATACAGTTTAGGCTCTTTTACTTAAGTCCACCGCCTATGAACCTCTCACATCCTTTCTATGACCAAGCATTTCCATGACCATTGGCTCTTCACCAAACACTCCACTGTTGATACACTGATGTGTTTTAAACAGACATTTATTAATTACTGATTGTTTTCTTAATTCTAGCTCTGTTTTTTTGCTGATACAGTAGCATTAATTTGTCAAGAACACAACAGTCATAGCTTGTTTCTTGAGTAAAACAATTTTAGTTATTCATTTTTTGCAATGTTAAAGTGCTTATATGCTTTTAATTCTAACTTCCACATCACCATCAGTCTATTGAAAATGTGCTGTAAAGTTTGATGGTTAGTGTTGCTTACAGTTTTGTGGGGGTTTTTTTGGGTGGGATTTTTTTTTTTTAATAATTTGGAAGGCTAGAACAGAACTGGTTGATATGATCATATTGTAATTTATAGAGTAATACTAGAACTGAGTTACAAACATAGGTATAAAACTGTCACGTATGTTGGTTTAAATAAAGAAAGAAGTTACCATTTAATCTTAGACTACTGCAGATAAGAAGGAAACACTGTGTCATTCAGGTCGCTTTCTAATTAGGAAGCAGGTTGGTTGGACTTTGAGCAAATTGCAGGCTTCCAGCTGTAGTAAAGAGCTCCAAAGCTTTTAACCCAGTGATTTCTAATTCAGGTTTTTATACCACTTAAAATCCATACGCTTGAAGAATTTTCGAGGTGGTATTAAGGAGACTAAATAAATGAAACTTGCAGAAATCCAGAGGGAATAGGAACTCCAGAATTAAAACAGTCTGTTTTTAATGGCATTTGCTGATTGCCTTTAGAAATTCTTGTTGTTTTCTGTGGTGTTTTGTTCTCCACAGATTTTGTGTATTGACTGATCTTTTCAGAGGCAACCTGCTGGGAAATGGAAAACTGCCAATTTTTTTCTATGTATTGACTGAGCTTGTTAGGGGTGGTTCAGAGTGGAAGCGGAGGAGGGAAGGCGATGTGGAGTGTGTTAATAAAATCAGCTGCACTCATATTGCTTCAGAATGTGTCCTTCCTATACAGTAAGAATTAAAGGATACCAGCTGTCTGTGACAGGGTGATATGTTGCATCATAAAGGCAATGGGCTTATTCATTGTGTTTTGGGAACTGCTGACAGCTGAAGTAAATGTGAAGCCTTCTGTATATGTAGCTAGAAAATTATCAACTGTGGTCATCATTAGAAAGTTGACTACCTGTCCTTGGCAGCAGCACAGTTGTATTTGTAATGTTTCTGTATTTAATTTGAAGGATGCTGAACTTGTTTTCTAATGTCTGTGTAGGGATAAAAACCAATATAAGAATAGTTATGTCTTCATGTTGCATTTCTTCTAGTTGTATTAAAAAATAGTGCCTCTTTTGTTCTAATGCAAAGCACTGTTAACACCTACTTTTCCTTTTCATGAAATAAGGCAGGTAATACTGTATTTTTATAAAACGGATAAAAAATTTTATTCTCTTCAAATGGATTACTTCTGTGAGGAACAGAGCTCAGTTTGCATTGTGAGATTTAGGTTGCAACCTTCATTTATATATGACTTGCTCTTGCTCTTTTATTTCATGATAGACTGATGACATTTCAGCCAAATATGCAGTAGAACTGGGTGTTAACGCGTTGATTTTATTATAATAATTTTGCTCTTGTTCTTTCTCACTTCGAGTTTTTATTTATTTTTTCCCCTGGTATAGTCATTCTTTTAATATCAAACTATACAGGTAACAAATGCAGGGTCGGTCCACTCTTGCAGCTGGATTTCACAGGCCAATAAGGAGTGAACGGCCTTCGTTGGGACTACACCCTCTCTCTGTGAATGTGAAGCCAACTTAAAATTGATCTTATTTCTGAATAGTTGCTCTTTGTGATTTAAAAAAATCAGAGTTGAAAACGTTTGTTGAAGAAGATGTAAAACTATCTCTTGAATTCATGTATTCACATTGTCTAATAATTATGTGAAATGAAATAAGCCAAGAGAAAAACTCAGGCCTCAATTTTCCATTATTTACAAGGAAAAGATATCGCAGTGTCTTAACAGCAGATTGTCTCTACATGTAAGATTCAGAACTATTCTACTGCACCTTTTAGTTCCGATAGGATAAGACCTATTTTGTTCTCATTAAATTTATAATCCCAGAATTACTTTCAGCACAGATTGCTTAATGGAACAAAATTATACCTATATTAGATAATAAAGTAGATTTTTATAAAATTGAAGGTGTGAATATAACCAAACTTATACATATCACTCAGAGACTTTTAAATTATCAATTAACTCTTGGCTTCAGTAATATAAAACGGATATTAAAATGTAGTTTAGTGATTAATCCTTGAGCTTTTCCCTGTTCTTATACAAGGTTTTTTTGGTAAAGTTGCAGTCCTAATTCTTTGTACAAAAACAGCATACATCTGTTGCTCAGAGTAGGCAGGATATTGAAATTACAAATAGATAAATTTCTTCAGCCTTATGATAGACCTTTAAAGATTTTTGGTTGTAAGGCATGGGTATTATATGGTGTTAAGATTTAGCATCTTATTTTGTGAGGTGCTCATTATGGTATTGCAATTTCTTTAAATACTGATAGACAGTTGGAAACTGGAGAGGCGAACCCAATCTTGGATGTGTTATCCAACTACAAGGATGTTTTAGAGGATGGTTTTCTACATGCAGATTTGTGGTTCTGTTTGTGTCTGTGCCATTATGTTTTACTGCTCTAGGTCAGCACTAAAAAGGAGAAAGAGGCAAAGGTGAAAATTCTCTTCTACCATGGAAATATAATTGTGTGGTGGCCTTGTCTGGTTCTGTCTTATTCTGTGCAACTGTTATGAAGGGAGCTGCATTATAATAAGCTAATGCGGAAGAGACCTAGTTTTTGCTCCAGTGGCACATAATGTCTCTAGGATGTCATTTAATCCCAACTGTTCCCACTCTGTAATTCTGTTGCAGCCACGACTGGTGGAGAAAAAGCTACTTGGCGTATGGAGGTCTTACTGGGCAGCAAAAATATACGACCTATTGAAAGAACAGCTTGCAGGTGCATTGCTGTAAGAAAACAGAATTACTTCATGGCAGAAAAAAAGCAGAAATAATGTACGTCTATTTGGGTTATGCTTCAGTGTGGAGCATGAAACCATGTTACTTTGTCACTTGGAGGATGAGTCTCAGTGAGAGAACAGATGAAATTTAATATGTGCTGGCTTTTAACCAAATTTTAAAATACAATAGAAAATTGTAATTTTAACGTTTTCTTTTACTTAATGTTGAAGGAAAACTCAGTCTTTGTAGTCTCACTAGCTCACTGATGTATGTTGTGCAGCTGATGTTAACTTTATCTTAAGGTATACCAATAAAGTCTACAGAGGTCCTAATGAACATTTAACCTGATGCTCAAAGCCATGTGTAACCTAATGCTTAAAATTGATGTTGAAATAATGTTTTTTGGGTTTTTTTTAACTGATTGACTTGATATAGATTTTCTTATTATCGGAAGTGAGTTTTTTAATCTTATCTAGGATATTACTGGGAGATGCAATATGAATTTGATGATGAAATTCATTAATATTTTGCTATCTACTATTAGGTTTAGTGTTGCTTATATGTTATAAGCCAGCTGAAACAATACTTTTATGTTTAGTGGTGTTGTGAGTATATGCGAGTCCAAAGGTGTCATTTTGCAAACAGTGTTTCCTCCACACTGGGACTATTTGTGCTGTGTTAAGACTTCACATGTTCTTGTTGAAGATAAGAGGTGTTCAAAGAAGAGTTTGTCTTTTCTCCAAAATTATATGAGTGTAGTGATTTTTAAAATGGGAAACAAAATCCTGGTATCTTTCCCATTTTGCAATCTTTATGTGAATTTTTCGACATCTTCCTTAAATTACTTGCATTGTTGGAAAGCCTGTGTCACAACTGAAGGATGCAGCTAGATAAGGAGCGAGAGGGAGAGTTGTTGTCACTGTTCTGATTCTTGGAGGTCTGTGATTTTACTCTTTTTAGCCTTGTCATAGTCCAAACTGTTTTGGCTGGCACTGTTTAGATATGGCCAAATCACTTTGCAGAATGCAATATCCGGAGAATATTTAACCTTTGTTCTTTTATACCATTCACAGGTGTAAGCCGGCTGGAAGATCTCATATGAATGTGATGTGAGGCTTTATGACTGTAGCTCTACTGTGACTACCTTTATAAAAGAGGAGTTACAAGCCCCTAAGTTGTACTGAATTCCCTTGTTAACAGCCCCCATATAGTACAAAGCTTATTATACCTAAGGGAAAAATAATATAAATGATATTGTAGTATGCCATTAACAGGAGGGTGACAGTTTTACTTGCACTATTACATTCAGGTTAAAATCCTGGAGAGCAAAATATTTCATGTGCACTTAACTATAATTAACCCCTTATGTCTTTCTCCTGTAGTCATGTCATTTAACAAAGCTTCTTTTGCAGTGGCTCAGTAACACAGCATGCGCTCCTACACATGCAAAGACCACTTCAGTGATTCCCTTCTGCTAGGGGCTGGTTATACTGTAGAGCAACTTGCAAGATTAATTAGTCACTCTCTGAATTTCTTACTGCTGTTGCAAATTTTAAACACTAAGATAGTAGGCAATTCTGCATTCCCAGAATCTGTAACCACCTTCTGCTTTGAATTCTTTATTTCTATGTAAGTACTTATTGCTGGTTGCTTCGTTTGTTCAGTACAGCACAGGCACATACAGGACAATAAATGCTGTTTTTCAGGAGAAAAGAGAATGCTGGTAAAGTTGGATGAAATCGAACATTAGTCATATTGTAATTGGCATAGAATTTGTGTGCTGGTTATAGTTCAGATCCACAGCAGTTAGCTGTAGCATCAAGCTGTGTCCTGCACTGGTCTAATGTTGAGAAGGAGGGTATGCCCTCTCATCCTTCCATCAACTAGAGTGCTTCTACGCTTGAGTCTTGCTGGTGATGGGCTGCAGAAAGGTAACCTTGCACGGATGGTCCTGTCAAGACTAGTGCTTAAAAAAGGCATGTGGCTGGATACTTTGCTGTTTCCACCAGGCTGGTTTTTTGAACATTGTAAACCAAAGGTCCTGTCTGGATCTAATACGTCACTCACTTGTTACCGTTAACCAGGAGAGTTTGAAATCTAGAATAGTAAGTATTCTTACTGGATTTAAGGCAAAAGGAGAATAAAGGTTTGTGACTCAGCACCTTGCAGTTTATGTTGTTGGAAGTGAAATTGCTTGAATAATCTTTTACCTGCAGATCAATTGCTTAGCTCAAATGATGAGTACCTGCATGGTGACTGATTAACAAACGTCCATTGTAAGTCTCAGTGCATTGTCAAATATACTAGATACTTTTGAAGTCAAA
The DNA here is from genome assembly GCF_028858705.1 of Grus americana. Taxonomy (NCBI): domain Eukaryota; kingdom Metazoa; phylum Chordata; class Aves; order Gruiformes; family Gruidae; genus Grus; species Grus americana. The sequence continues at coordinate 31,754,267 of NC_072858.1, forward strand.
GTCGGTGTTAAGAAAGCTAAGATTATTGAATTGGAAGAGGAGAACAAAGAAAAATAAGTGAACTGGATAAATAAGAAACAAGGTTTACTGTTCTTTCCAACTTACTTCATAGAACCATAAAATGCATGCTCATATTACCATCTACAGTAGTAAAATACTTCCCCGAATGCTGTTTGCATATTTTTTCTTGCATGTTGTGTACCATCCTGTAGATTAGATATGTAAGTAAATTTGTTTTCTTTAAGATTTGCATTTGCTATAGACTTGTGCACCCATATTTGCTGAATTGAATCTGTAGTAGACATTGATTAATGGAACAGTAGACTGCAAGAGCAACACAAAAATCACAATGATATTTTGAGAAATTTATTTCTATATTGTTTTCCAGTGTTGGAAACTTGTATATGTCATGTGCATTTGAACTGGAAAGTCAAAATATTAATGCATGGTTGGATTAAAAAGTAAGTAAGGAACAGGATATAGTAAGAATAATTCAAATTATTTCTATTTAAGATTTTTTAAAAATTGTTCAAGAAACTCTATCCACTATGAAAACTAATTGCATCTACGTGTGTTTTTTCCTGTTGATGTTAATATTAGTTTTCTGCTCTCTCCTCTACTTCATTTTGAAGTTAAGGGAAATGGCCGGAATAAACAGATGTTCACAAATCAGAGGTATCATTGAAGGAGCTGGTAAAGCATAGCTGTACTCTGGAACCATATTTACTTGTCAGCCATTCAGATGCTCCTGGTCAGCAGAGTCTAGACAAAATCTAAAACTATTTTGTGACTAGTTTGTCTAAACCAAATGAGATACTAACCCTCCCTTCAGCAGAAGCAGTAGTATGATAAATATGCGTGGGATATTCCAGGACTTGTAATCTTTTTTCAGTCTAAAAGATTAAATCCTGTGTGGGCAATAGTGTACTTTATTTAAACAGCAATTACTACAGCCTCTGCCATCAACTTTAGTCAAAAGGAATAGTTGATTCCTTTCCTCCTGGTGTGAATCTAGCTATTGAGAATGATATTTTCTGAATTTTCATAACACAAATTCTGAATTGCTTCATCATTAAGCTTAAAAAATGATAACTGCACCTTGGCTGCCTAAAAAAGGTCACAGACACTTGGATCACATATTTCCTTTCATCTTTTTCTCAGTCATTTCACAAAACCATATCCTGCCAAACAGAGTACTAAATAAGATGACTGCAGCAGGTGTCCTTGCTGCAATGAGAGACATGACCATGTTTCAAAATTCAGGTTTTTGGTCATCTCCAGCCTGAAGGGTGATTACATCTCATAATCATTGAAGATGTGTAAACAGTATGTACCGATGACTTATTCAGGTCTTATATGTGAAAAACCTAATCTCTTCTTGCTTGTGCAGTATTTATCCATGAGAATAGATTTGCTTCTTAAAAAAATTTGCTCATACTGTATGACGTCTGAATTGGAATGAACATTTAAAAGTGTGTAAAAAAAAATCAGGGCCAAACAAACTTGTGAAATATATGTTCTTTTTGTATGCTGTGAATTGCTGCATGGTTGATGATGTTGTAAGCAGTTAGTGATGTCAGAGGGGAGTTCCTTGTTTTGCTGGTGATGTGTTCTTGTGCATTGCGTAACTGTATTTTCATTATGTTTGTGCTCCTATTTTATTTTACATAATCTGATGGTCACTTTTATGAAGTTCTATGAAGAAAATTAAGTCAATGCTCTTAGAATAAATTTTAAAGATAGTATGAAATTAAAATTAGACTTAATATCTTGTGAGTTTGTACGGGAAAGGAGTGATGAAAATATAGTTTTCTCTCCTTGGGTGGTCCCTTTAGATGCAGAGGTGCAGAGGAGTTCGTAACAGAACCAGATTCCTGTTAAGTTCAGATTAACATTTCTGCACAGTTTCAATGCCACAAATATTTTTTCTTCTCCAATATTTAATACAAAATATTTACATTAAGTTTTTTGTTTGGTTTTAATAAAGGAAGTTATAGATAATGGATAATTGAATAAACAGACTTTCCCATTTTGCTGCCACTTCCACTTGTGTACCTTTCTAATTATTTAGCAAACTGTTCTTCTAATATACTGTCTGCTTTTTTTTTTCCAAAGAGCAGCAGTTTTTAATTTTCTTTTTGTAAGTCTACTGCTAGCATCACTGTCTGTGAAACTTGACTATATGCACCTGTAATCACCTGCAATGAAACTGGAAAATCAAATTTAGCTCATAAGGTATTCATGTGAGTCACACGCCTAGAGATGCTTCTGATGCTCTCTGGAGTTTTCAGAGGGAAGTGAGAAACATTTCTACTACAGCCACTTAGTGATCCTACAGCCTCTGCCTCTCTGCTTCTATTGCCACAGTGGGAGGAATGTTTCAGGTAAAGCCCTGGCTAACCAAACCTGAGCTAGGAGGTGGGTGTTCCCTTTCGAGTGAATTTCTTTTTTTCTTTTGCTTGTTTTCTGGTAAGTTATAGGAGATTAGTTTACCTTCAGAAAGGTCCACAATGTGTATTGCCACATCAGTAAAAAGCCACAAATTCTACTACATAGTCAAACCTATTGACTTTGGTGAAGTGTGTTGAACAATTTGAAGAAAACTAGCATTTCTTGCAAAGTAAAGGATACATATCAGGTGATTTTCTTGTAAACTTAGCTGGAAATCTGAAATGCCAGCTTCTGGCTGCAGTCTGCTGGCACAGCAGGTTAGGGAGGTTCTTAACCCTGTTCACGTGCAAACTTAGGTGGGAATGTTTTCATTAAGACTTGCAAGATTATAATAGGAAAATCTTTCTTTTTCTCATAAATGGAATAGAATAATATTTTGCAAGACAAGATTTACAACATAATCTGCTCAGATGATGAAAGCATGGAACTGAAGGATTAGTTTGTTCACCATCCAAGAAATACAGTATGTTGGAAGAATCTAAGTGGTGTGGTATGTTCATGAAACATGTAAAATGGTTTCTGTACTCTTCTGGTTAACAAGCATGACAGGTGCAGTATGTTCTAGTTGCTCAGAATTACACTATTTGAATTTCTCTTTCTTGTTTTATTACTATCAGATGTCAAGCCTCTAAATGCATTCATGCATCTAGTGATAATAAAACATGAAAATGTCCATGTTTGTTGTTTTTCACATGTATGCACATCATCTTGGCTTTGATTGCAATAAAACTCTAAGACAGCCAACTACTGTCTGTTCATTTGTGGATGGGATACCTCATGCAATGTAACAGTTCTGGAAGTAAGCATTGCATATATGCAAAACGTTTATTTTTGCTGACATGATATTTACTGTGGAAATTGAAAACATTTACTCCTTTCCCCCTTTTTTTTATTTTTGGGGGGAATTATCTAAAAATAAATTATTGCAAGGCTTATTATACCTTTTGCAGATACTGAATCATTATTAGATGCATTTACGTGACTGATACAGTTTTAATTTCTGCTAAGCTTCTAATAGTTTTTCATCAGCACTGTCCATTTTCTTCTGAACAGAGGGGTATCTGGATTATAAAAGACTTATTAAACACTCTTATAAAAAAGGGGAAGGGCTACCTGTGACAATATTAGGTGCTGTAATGAAAAGCAGACAGTATTTTACTGGTGTCTGATTGTTCAGTTACAATACTAGTTTTCATGACAATTGCAGTACAGTGCCAAATCTTGTAGAAGATGTGAATTGAAAGTGGGGTTTTTTGATAGACTAAATAAATTCACAGAATCTATACTCCATAAGCCTGGATTCCATTAAATTAAATGTTTAGTTTATTCAAGAATAACTATTTTCTTTATGCTCTGGAGAGGCTGAAAACAAGATAAAAAATCTGGAAGGATTTCCTGTGCTCACTGACATGGAGGTGAAGGGAGTCACTCTAAATGAACTAAAGTTCTTTGGAATAACACATTGTTAATGATCAAAACTATGTAAGATCAAGCCTGCAAAAGATTGGCTTTCTGTAATAAAAAAGGTGTCAAGCTACTTAGCTGGAGCTAAGAGAATTAAATTCATTAAAGGCAGTGAAATCAGGTCTCCAGTGAGTACAAGCATCCACTGATCAATATAGCACATTAGAAAGTACTGGGGAAGGATCTGTTCAGAATGCTAATGGTCCGCTAGAAACAACCACGGCCAGCTGGGGAGCTGGTTCATGCTTCCTCATGGGCTCGGTGCAGCTCATGGCCAGAGTGCCAAGGGGCTGAGCCTTCTTTAACTGCTTCAAAACTGTGTGGAAGGGATAGCACAATGGTGGCAATAACTGTGTTGTTAGTCCTGAGTTCATTGTTGCAGTATGGCCCTTTTCCAAGGGTGAAAATGCCTTTGTCTCACTTAGACTTGGAGAATTTTGTCTGTACGGCCTCAGTTAGATGTAAGGCACAATTGCCTTGAGTGGTCAGCTGGTGCTGTCAGCCCAAGGAACCAAGGCTTATACCAGGTCTTCTGTAGTTTTACATTTAATTTATAAAAGCTTTCAGGAATAATTTACCGACAAACCTTTATTGACTGCTTAGTCTAAGACTGTCTGAAGCCTGATTGTGTGTGATAGGGAGGTATGTATGACAGCTGAATTATGCAGCTGGAGATTTTCTGCTGTTTTCATACAGTGCAGTAGAATCTGATTATTAAACTGATTATGCAAAATGCTGCTACTACTGAGCAGCCCCTCACAGTGAAAGAAATACCCCAATTTATGAAGTGAATCAGAACCCTTGAAAGGGACATGGAGTAAACTAAGGGAATGATCTTGTAGGAAGCTCTTGCCTGAAAAAGATCTGTCAGCCATAAGCCTTGCACCAAGCCCGTCAACCATATTACAAAAGTCTGAAATGAGAGAGAACAATGTTAATAGTGAAAGTTAGAGACAAGAGTTATGTAGTTTTTTATTGGCTATGTAGTGAACAGGCTTAGAAGCTTCAGTATCATCAGAAAGCTTTATATGACAATTAGCTGCTCAATTATAATAATTTTAAGTAAATTAACAAATAAGATGACAATGGAAGTGACAATAAATCTGAAAATTCTAGCAGAGATAAGCAATGGGAGGATTTTGTATTTGGCATTTTTCTGTTGGAGTAACTGGCAGGGTGTTTGTTATTTTTGCCCAAGGTAGATGGGAGGAGGAACAAGATTTTTTTGCCTGGGTGATGACTGCTCTGGTTCTTAAAGAGCCTGAGGCTCACATGGGAGTGTGCCAGTTCAATTGTTCTGAACAAATACGAATTAAAGAATTATCATCGCTGTACTTTTATTGTTCTTGTAGCTAGAGATAAGTACAATAGTCTCTTACTTTTATACTACAATAGTCTCTCTTACTTTTAGATCAGTCAACTGTACAGAACAGTGCTTGTTTTAAATTGCTCAAGTTCAGGGACTCTTCAGAAGTGTGTAGGTACTTGCTCTCTAGATATTCCAACATTTCACTTACATGTGAAGTAATTTTTAAAGAACTTGCCACTTTCTTTCAGGGTGCAATAAGAAAAATAATAGTGATGAATTACTAGAAGTATTATTTAAATGCAGGTCTGGAAGGCAGAAACTTGTGGCATTTAATCCCAATACTAAAACTAATCCTTCTGTGGCATTTACTTCTCCTAAGATTCTCCTAATCTTATTACTACAAAATTATTTTTATTACTGTCAGGCACCTGTCTTCAGGCTTTAGCAGTTAATCCCCATGCCTCGTTGGACCCATTGGTACAGATGGGGGGGTGCTGCTTTTTTGCATTCCATCATGAACATGCTGTGATTGTTGTAACTCAGACTTAGGAAAAACCCTAAAGTCTTTGGTCCATTGTGTTTGTGACTTGAGCTATATACATGCACACATTAACTTTAACTGGATGTACGTGTTTTGTCCTGGGTAAGGATTATTTGGGAGGAGAATGGAAGGGGCTAAATCAAACTAAGTTTAGTGCCAACCAAATGCTAGTTCTAATATATCCTCGCAGTGATTAACAAAGAGTTATCCCAGATTTATTCTTTTAAAACTATTTGTGAGGTTCAATGACCAATTGGTTCAAGAGACTCGTTGCCTTTATCAGACTATTGCTTAGGAATGGACTGTTGAGATAAATGCTGTTAATTAAATACAAATCCTTTTCTTGAATGTGCAGAAACAGCCTTGCTACTGGTCCCTCTCCTAATCTTGTTATAACAGTCCCCTGATAGGTTTCATTAGGTTGTCTTGTTAGCTGATACAGAGTCTCTTTTGCAGCAGAACAGACAGAAAAGTTAATCTTAGTCAGTTGTAATACGTCTCAACTGCTAAAGGGTTTTTTCCTCTTACTTTATTCACTTTTGTTTGCTCTCATCATCTAGTTCCTTTTGTTCTGTTGCCTAAAACAATAGATATGTGTGAAACCAGTAATTTATTTACTTTGATTAATTTTCATTTAATCTGTCATGGTTTATTGAATTTAATTACTTTTAAATCATTAACTTAAACCGAACAACATGAGGGGGAGAGAAAAGCCCTGAGCGTCTTGTACAGTGTGAATGGGTCAAGCCATGAGCTAGTTCCTGATTTGTCATACTAAAGGAACTTCTTTAGACATAGAGTTTTAATCAAGAATACCCTCTATTTGTCAGCAGAATTTATGGAAATATTGTCACCTATAATTGCATATGTGGGATCTTCTCAGTTTCTTTCTCTGTGACTTTCTGAGAAAGTCATCTGCAGAGCTGACTCTCAGTAATTTGAGAGATCCAGAAGACCAAGGCCTCTTGAAAAATGACTCTTTGTACAAATGAACACTTGAATAAGGTAATTTCAGTATTTGGAGTTGTCCATGATTGTGCTAGCTGAATAGCCCGTGGAAGGTGAATTTAAGTAGAAGTAGCACATTTTGTGGTAACAACACATTTGGCAGTGTTGTTAACAGGAGACTTAGGAATACCTAACCATCAAGAACTCAAGATTAATTGCTCTGGTACCTATCAAACTCTTAAGACTTGCTGCTGAACTGTTGCTTAGGTACCGATATTTGTCTGTAATATTTCTTCAAAGAGGTGTGGCTGGCCTCCGAGATTTTAAATTGACAGATACAGTGAGGTGCAAAATTAGAGAAGACGCTAGTAAAAACCACTGGGAGAGTCACATTGTTGACTGAATGCAGTCATCTGGCATTACTTGGCTCATTTTTCCTGCTGTTTCTTACAATGATACATCATGTGAACTATTTTTGTATGGGCAAAGTTTTCCTATATTTCATATCATGATTTAAATATATTTTTATATATTTAATATAAATATATATAAACCAGAATAATTTTCTTAGAGTTTAATAATATACTAAAGCTAATGATTTGATTTTTATTTTAAAGTCATTGATTGTTGAAATTGAGGCCTTAATGAAAATGCTCACCTTCACTTTTTGTGAAGGATATCTGGTGTATTGGCTACTTACTGTTCCACTGGAGACGAGCAGTTTGAGTTTTGACTTTGCAGAATGATCACATCACCCTTCAGATAACAAGGACCTCATGTTCTCCTGTGTCTCAAAAATCATGGTAGTGAAGGTGCCTGCTGCTGAGCTCTTTTTGCTCTGGTACTATCTGCTTTTACTTCTTCCAATGTATGCCTTTGCTTTTGAGCCTTAACTTGCTTAAAAATTCTGAGGAGTCAGAGTCTGGGGATTTTCCTCTTCCTTCTCAGAAATCTTTTGATGAAGTGAATGCATCCTAAGAAGCTAATGTCAAGCTAAATTGATCTTCTCCACAAAAGACAGATACCAGTGTGGAGTGCAGCATCAGGTGCACAACCCATCTGTCCTGGCTTCCAAATCTCCTTCCTTTTTCAAATGTAATTTTATTTTCTTGTCTTTCATGCTCCATATTATGTACATGACAAATCCCCAGCTATAGCTGGCTCTCTGAGGAAGAATATAGGTGGAAAAAATGATGGCACTCTTTAGGCAACACTGCACGTTCACATTTTCTATTCATTCTTGCACGGACACAGTTTTATTCCATTTGGAGCTGCTGCTCTAAGCTTTCTACTACAGCATTTGTAAATACATACGTTATACTGGCTCACTGTTCAAAGAGGGAAGGATGAGATTATCCTTGGAGAACAGTGTTGGGAGTCTTTGCCAAGTAGCTGTATGTTTTAAGGAGCAAAGGATGATCGCTTGGCAGATGAAAAGTGGGTGGGCTGATTCAAGTGTGGGTGCTGGCATGAAAGAAGAAATAAAACTGAGAATAAGTACAGGAAACAAGTGTGTGGGTAGGTGGGACAAGGGAACCATTTACTCAGCAACCTAATAGCCTTTTCAACTCCAGCATAACAGAATCACAATGATCTCGGTGATTTTCACTTAACTGGTCAACAGCCACAAGTTTACTGCCCAAGCCTTTTTAAAATTCAAAATGTGTATGGCTTTGATGAAACTTGTGGCATGTTAAAAGTCATATCTGGCTACACTGGACCAAGTTTTAGCATGAATTATCATGTACAGTTTAATTTGAATTAAGAGTGTACATACAAGTTTTTTGTGGGTATGATTAAGTGGTCAGCTATTCTTATTTCTGCTAAATCTGAGTTCAGACCAGGCCTAAATATCAGCTGGCTTCTAGAATACGTGGTTAGGTTTTAATCTTCTAACAAATGCTGTTTTCTGGATAGAGCTTTTTTGTTTGTTTGTTTTTTGTTCAGGCTTTATGCATGAGTAAAAGGAATGGTAAATTCTTCCTTGGGGCAAATACATTGTCTCTTTTTAGCATATCTAGTTTTCAGAGACCGAAGTTCAGCAATGTATTGTACAAAAGAGCACCTGAGGAAATGTGCTTGAACAATAAAGAGAGCTGGTAACGCTGTTTTTTGTGTGTAGTGTAATAAGAACAAAAGGCATGACTGATTACTTATTTTTTTGTCCCAAGGGATGAAAAGTCTGTGAGTCTTCAAAGACATCAGGATACACCTCAACAACAGCCATTCCAAATTTTGCCTTGTATAATGTTGGTAGCATGGGCTTGTAGTATGAAAATGGCTCCCATTTCCTTGGTGAGCAGAGCCCTGGGGATATGCTGGCTATGAGCATATGATGAATTATTCTATGGGAAATAACAAATGTTTTCCTCAAGCCCATATTGGATTTTTAACACGCATCTGCTACTTTACCAACAGCCTCCCACATGCTGCCACAAAATCATAACTTGCACATTTTGGTCTTGGAAGCAAATGTTTCCTATAGGCCTTGACTTCTACCTCAGTGTCCCCAAGGATGGTTATAAAATGTCTGCATAATTAATTTTTTTATGGGATACAGTTTTTATTTAAGTGATACTGACTGTAATAATATCCAGGTGTCCTAAACTCCTACCAATGGTAACGATGGAAAATTCACAAGTATTATAGGCTGAATCTTTGAGAAAAGATTGTCACTTGCAGGAATACAGTGAGCAGCCCCTGCTGCTACTAAAACTACTTGCGTGAAGACTGAGCATCTGACCACCTGTGGTTCCTGAGAGCTGGAGAGTGTTTGGCATCTCTTCTAGACACAGGCAGGAAAAAATCCTTCATCTCACCTTGCAAAAGTTCAGTCATTAAATCAAATGGTACTTTCACAGTTAGCTAAGCCCCCATAAAATGTGAGTGGCTAAGCTTTTAAAAACCAGTTCTTTCAGTTTTTAAGACCTGTAGGTTAGGAACAGAATAGAACCATAAGTTTAGTAATTGATAGATACACCACATTTTAAACAAGAAACGCTTGAAAATCTATCCCCCCTTTGCTTGCCTAATGAAGTACTGAGTTCTGCACCTCATCCTGTCATTATAAGTGACAATGCCAGCAATGAAAGAAGACAAAAAAACTGTTTACACTTTCCAGTCATTGCCAAAGAAACATTAAAGAGCTAACCCAAATTTCTTTTGCAAGCTTATCATCGCAGTGGCAAAGTACTAAATGATGCAATGCAGAGCCAGGCCTTCCAGTGACTTCTAGACCAGATTCTCATGTCTGAGCCTGACCTAACTCCATCTGAACGCAATCCTAATATCCTCTAATTTTGTGGGAGTATTTTTATGATTTACCTCAGAAGTATTATTGCCAATTACAGGGGGAGTAGCTTTAAGCTGTCAGTGTCTGTTGTGTGAAGCCAGATAACTACATTGGCTTCCACAGTTATCCAGAACTTAAATGATTACAGCAAAGATTGGAGTCTGGCTGTACAACCCGCAGTGCAGTAAAAGAGGTTAAAGTATAATGGCTAAAGGAGAAATGTGTTGGTCCTGCAGCTATCAGTGACGAATAAGTCCAGAGACTTTTACTGCCTGGTTAATAAAAACGCTTCCATTTTGGAAAGGAGAGGGATTCATATTCTAAATGTTGTTAATCTAAGGGCTGAGAAGTTGTCTGACCACCTGGTCCTGCACTTGCAAGCATTTTAAAAAGTAAAATAAAAACATGCTAAATAACATGGAATTTCAAAGAAGGGTAGGAAGAAATATTTACGTTAGTGGATAGGTTTTTTACTTTGTTTATCACTTTCTTTTTTGTTGTTGTTGAGTTTATTACCCCATGGATCTATTTAAATTTTTTTCCTTGAGATTTTATTTTTTCTTGGTTGTTTTTCTGTAAATTTTAGAGTGTTGCATTTACATAATGAGCATAATTACTTCTAATTATATGTCATCTCTCCTCTGAAACTTGTAATTACAGAATTATGATGTATAATGACATCCATGTTAAATTTAGTGGGGGAAAATATAGAGAAAGACCATAGCAAATTCATTTAAAAAATGAAAACCATCCCAAACAGAAATAATTTAATTCAATCCGTTGGATAAGTTCTTATTTCAATAGTATTCACTCTTTTGTTCGTTTGTTTGTTTTTCCCTGAGAAAATTTTGTTCAGTTTCTTTTTTTCAGATAATATTTAACTTTCTCAGATTCAGAGGCTAAATTTTAGGATTTTTCCCTGGCCAATAATTAAACAATATTTTGTGTAAGCATTTCACTTATGATGTGCAATTAGGTTAACCCAGGGAATTTGAAAGCTGCAAACTGTGTGAGGAGTACAGAAATAAATACAGATTAAAGGAGAAGATCTTTTGTACCTTAAAATCTTCTACATTTTAAGGAGAAGTAGGGCTTTAGCAGTAGTAAATATTTAATCAACAACTCCAAACTTTTCTTAAAAGACAGACATTATTTTCTTCATTACCCAATTGGATAAAGCTGTAATCAAAGGCATAGACAGTAATTTTAGAAGTTGATTTTAGTGTTGCAAATGCATCATTAATTTTATAACTGAGAAGCCACTAAATGATTAAAAATTTTCTAGTCCTGCTATAGGTGGGATAGCAGCTAGATACATAGACATGTAGCAGCTGTGGACATTGACAGAGATGTTTGAATATACTTCTTTGTTTCTACGCACTGTACGATTTTCACCTCAAGAAGGTGAAGGACAGAACTGTGTGACCCATTGAGTTACTTTGTGCTCAAGGCTGAACATCTAGCAGAAATAAACATCTCTTAGTGGCTTCATAGACCCTTGGGCATCACTGAAGGGGGTACTGAAGTACTTGTGTAGCAGCAGAGGCCTTTAGGAGGGTCACCATACACAACTTTTCACCTGTCCATCTACGGAGAATCTAGAACATGTGTTGCTTCAGGTGACGTTGCAGAACTTCAAATAAACTTCGTAAGGAAACTGGAAATTCTGGTTAGCAGTCTGAAGAGGGCACGCTCTGAATATTTAATGGATGATCCCTTAATTATTCTGGTGCCTCATATTTATATTGTTCTAATTGATTTATGCTTGGTACGAGTGAGAAGGGATACAGGCCTTTTTATAATAGAAAATATTCAGAGCAGGCTTTCCTGAGGTCTTGAGAACAAAGTGCAGTAGGCGAGAGATGGGAAAATCCTGACTTTTGGCACATCAGGGTGAAAACCCCAAAAGGTTCTAACTGTCCTGTGTTGGTAGCTAATCCTTTCAAAAAGCAACAACAGTTGCTTGCAGTCTTCTAAAGGAAGCTTATCTGGCCCAATTCCACCTTCAAACAATTCTTCTATTGCCTCCTGAGAGCCTCTTTTGCCTCATCAGTGCAAGGTCAACGTTTGACCTTGTGGTGAGTTATCTTGTGACAGATAATTCTGTTCACAGTGCATTCTTTCTGCAGTACAGCCTTGTCAGTAGCCTCCTCTCTGCAAAAATGCTTCCCGGGATTCATTTCACAATCGCCACCCCGTTTATAAATGGGCTTTTTCAGGCAAATGATGGCTGAGCTGAATTCCACCACAGTCAAACCACATCACTTGTAACATGAAAGGGATTTTCCTTGATAGGCTGGATTTCTGGACTTGTTTATTAAAACACAAGAATTAAATGCTGTACTGCACTCCCCCTCTCAGTTTCTTTATGCCTTTCCTCTCCTCTCCATTTCAGTCATTCACAGTAGCAGACTCCTTTACATAACTGCCAGCAGCACACATTTTCCGACTGTACAAATGAAAAGAAACCACTGAGCACAGTTGAACCAGAGGCATGATTATATATATTATAAACTACCAAGAATAGGAGAAACATGCCATGAAGGCATCATCTATCACAATGTATGTGGGGGGAAGGAATCTGTCAACTTATTCTATGTTAATGCTGTGATAAATTGGTACTTACTTGCACATGTGTATGTGTATAGCTGTTTAGTCTCAATTTCTTTGTAAATAGATGGGAGAACAGCTAAATGCCTGTGAAGACCTCTCAAGCTATTGCTCTGAAGTTAGCAAATTCTTGGCTCAAAGTAGCTTTCTTGCAAATGAAGTCTGAAAGCTGTTTATGTTTGACTGAAATACCATAATGGAGAACAAATGAATGACACATTTAATTACATCTGTGGAATTAAATAAAACACACTGCTAGAACATATGCGTAAGGGTTGCAGCAGAGAGTTTTATTTTCTGAGAAATTAATTGGTTTATTTATTATTCATAAAGTAAAATCACACAAAATGGTATTTGATATATCTGGGCTCTTTGTCTTTAACATATTTTCATTTTCTCTGAAACAAGATTTGTTGAAAGAGCTTTTGTCTGTTAGTGTTTTCAGGAGATACTTTCTGAGCAGCCTTTAGATATTTGATAGTGGCTCTTAGTTTTCCACTTCCTGAGTTTTTGTTAAAAAAAAAAAAAGGAAAAATATATCTTAATATAATGTGTGGGTATGCTATCTAGCAAAAAAGTTATTTCATAAAGTGGTGCAAAATATCCATGCAAGAAATGGAAAAATTCATCATAGTTTGCTGTAAATGTTACATGATCTGAGTGGTGCACAGGATAGGCAGGGATCTGCCACTGAGTATGTGTGCGCACAGTTAAAAGGTCTGTTTTGGAGTATCCCTGTAGTTGTCCATTATAAGCACAAGATCTGGGGTCGATTTCCTTACCTCCATCTCAAAACACTGGGTAGAAGCATGATAGGAAAGCCAGAGTAGCAAGGCAGCAATTTATTGTTCATGATGATTTGTCTATGCAGTGACTCATGCAGCAACCCTGAGCCTAAGGAGTTGGAGCAGTTGGGTCTGCTCAGGTTCTCTTGGAAGCAAGTGGGTGAGGGATAGATGATGACATCTGTCTCCTAGGGGACGTATGGGATTTCCTCTTGCTAGCTGTTAGCTTCTGTATTCCATGTGGCAATACACCGTTTCCCAGAATTGAGGGTATGTACTGTTTCATGATAGATGACTTTTGTTTAGTCATCCAGATGTTAGGCAACAGTATAAAGCTACCTTGTTTATATTCAGCGATGAGTATATGGGCATGAGGCTATACTGTTGATATATGTTACTTGAATCTAGGTGGGCTCTTAATTGAGAAACAGTAAGTCTAACATGCTGAAGTTCTAGCCAGAAAAGAGCTAAAGGTAATTCGGGGAAAAGAGCTGGCAGAAGGTGAACATCACTGCTTCTGTGAATACTGGGAAGGGAAGAAGGAAAGTCCCTTTGGAAGAAGAGAAGAAAGGATGAGGTTGCACCCAGGTGTGTTACTTTTCCAAGCTAGCTGCCTGAAGAGCACAAGCTGTGGCTGAGAGCCACCGAGAAGCAAAGCAGACCCCAAAAGAGCTGAGAGATGTAGTAGAGTAGAGCAAAAGCCTTAAGGCAACTGTAAAATACTAAGCTGTCATTCTCACTGAACCCTGGGCTCCATGAGATGATGCAGTGTGGACCTTCTGCTTCCCTGTCACAGCAGGAGTGGGCTCTGTGGACTCAGAAAGTCACAGGGAAGGACCAGTATTGACTGCAGGAATACAAATAGTGTTTTCTGTTCTTTTAATTCCAAAGGTGCATAACTGAGGAAGGAGGAAGCAGAGGAGGAAAATACTAAGGCTGATTCCTTTCTCCTCTCTTCTTTTCCCCCCCCCCTCTCTTCCTGTAATCCACTGTATCCTAGCAGCCAGCCTGCAGGTAAAACAACCAGAGTCGCAGCTCTAGAGGGAAAAGTAAGATATGGCCATTTAAATATCGGGGATGTGTTCTGGTTAGTAATGCTTAGTTAGGTGGTAGAAACAACATCAGTAGGTAAGCTGTTGATGATTTGGTGATAGCCACCACAGCCAACAGTTGAATTTATCCATATTACCTGTTTTAGGACAATGCATCTCAGCCATAGTCTGCAAATGGAAAAGCAAAGAAATATTTTTGAACCTGTGTTATCAGTTCCATTATGAACTCCCAAATAATGTTAATAAATCTCATTCTTGTCTACTTCTTATTATGAATTTGCCATATAGTATATTTTAATTTATAAGAAAACAAGGCTTTTCTGTGACTGCTTAGCATGATGATGTTTTTCTCAGATGGCTACAAAATATATATGACACATCAAGCTCAACATGGTGTTGAAACTATCTAGGAGAAAATCCAAAGTACATTGAAGTCGATGATGGAGTTTTCAATATGCTCACTGACTGCTAGGGCCCTGACAGTTATATTTTCTTTGGCTGATTTTCAGAAATAGTTAATTAATGTCGGTAATGCAGTTTGATGTTACCTATGCTGCCTTTGAATGAAGCTGATCTGAAAGTTGACAGAAGTAAAATACCATGAATTAGTTACATAAAGACCAGGAACTAATAAAAATGGAATGTCGAGTACAGTTCATGTGGTTGATCAACAGGCAATTACAAAATCTACGGGCAGACATGAAACTGAAAATGCAAGTTGAAATAGGAGGAATGGACAGAAAATCAGTGAGACCAGATGGAAATTTTTCTTGCGTCTCTGTGAATTTGAATTAGGTATGAATGCCTTTAGAATAAAATCTTAGGATTTCTCCACTACCACAGAAACTGATAATTTAAATGTTAGGTCTAAAGCAAGGGAATGTTTTCTTCATAGCTATCTGCCATACAACCATAGCTACCTGTTCCATTTTTAACAACAATTTTCTGCAAAAAAGGGTGGTTTATTCCATTTGTGTATTTTGTCAGAGAATAATTATTTATGTGGAAGCAAACTAGCGAACATTTTAAATTCTTGAAATAAAAGTCACAAAATACATATGATCCATTTAAAAAATCAATTTTCTTTCATTCTGGGTTTCTTGCGCTCTAGACAATTGCTTTTTTTTCTGTCATGATGGCTCGGGGTGACTTAAGGCTATGAAATCTTTCAAAATGACAGGGTGCACTTGGTGCTCTGAGGACATAAAATGGGTTCTGTCTATCAGGGTCTTTAGAGAATTATATATATGGTGGAAGTCATGTCAGAATTTATCTCGGTCAAAGCTAATATTAAAATCACTGTCAGTTTCCAGGCACCTTTACTGTATTGGAAAGTGTTCCAATTGGTTAACATAGTCATGTTTACTGATGTCAACTTTTGATGGATTGTGTGAGTAAACTGAGGAAGAAAAATATTTAATATCTATTGTACCAGACATCCACATTTCAGTGAACTATGAAAAAGTACCTATGGGTGAAGTGTGTTATCTCTTAAAGTGTTGCTAGTCACAACAATGTATATAAACTATAAATGTTTTTTTTTGCACCATAATACTTGCAGTGAATTTCCCTGGAGGAAAAAATAAGTGTATAGTCATAAACCAGAAAATAGTTTTCTTGTTTGATAGATGTATCAAGTTCCATCCAGTAACAAAGACAAGGGTGGATGTGAATAGCAAACTTTCCTGATCCATGCATGTTCCAGCATAAATTTGATGTAGTCACAGTTGTCAGAGAACTCACCTCATGCGTCACCTCATTTAACCTGTGTGGAGTGAGGCCCCCTGAATCCAGTTCCAGTACTGACTTGTACACTGATGAAGGTAAGAATCAAAGAAAGCTGGGAAAAACAGGTGCTTGAAGGAAGTTAATATGAGGCAGAATGAGAATCAGAGATTTTGTTTCATTGGTTACAAGAGATCAGTTCAGAATAGAAAATGAAAATATGGAAGCTGCTTCTCAGCTTATTAAAGAGCATGAATGAGTTTCACTTTCCAGTGTGCATGAAAAAGCAGTTTCAACGTGAAAATCTCATACACATACACAAGTGTTACTGGTAGCTCGTGCATTAATGCGATTATGGGTGTAATACCTGGATTTACATTTCTTTCTTTATGCAATTCTTACTTCTGTCAACTGGCTAAATCTGTTACATGCCAGCAAGGAAGAAACTTTTTTATATTATCATATATAGTATATTGTTTTGGAGAGCTCCTTTTTCTTTTATAAATTAAAATGAATTAAAGTCATGCAGAAGTTAGAATCCGTATTCACAACAATTACATTCCTAACTTCAATCACCTCCATCAGCACTGAAGTAGGTTCAATTACAGAAGAAATATATTTCCAAAAATACCTGAAGCCCATTTCAGAAAATGTATACTCAAGCCGGATGTTGCATTTGGCAGCTATGTTTGATTATGAATATAGGAGGTGACTAAAGGGACATTAATGCAGTAAGAACATGTTTTTACTGTGAAAAGGTTTCACTGCATTCACTCTGCAATACAGAACTGCTGCTGGCTCCACATGTGGCTTCCTGACATGCTTTTGTTGTGGTCATATTCATGACCCTTCCTTTATTAGGAAGAGGAAGATAAATTGTATTTTTCATTTAAAAAAATATGTTTAGAGATTTGGCCCTTCTTAAAATCTGCGCAAGGATTAGTTTGCTCATTTGAGACCTTACGATCTACTTTTTTAAAAGGGATTTTGTTACTTACAGAGAGCAGAATTATAACTTAAAATGTATTTATTCTAAAATAATTTAAAGATACCTAATTGCTTTTTAGGGGACATTTTAATATACCTTTTTGTACTCCATTTTTGAGTTGGCTGTCTTTAAGTTGTCTTTAATGTTTTAACACTTCTACTATAAAAGTAATCATAATCCAATTTGTATAATGAGTTAATTGCTAATTGCTAGTAATTGTTAGTTAAAAAAAAAAAACAAACAAGCTCTGATAATTACTCTTTAGTAACAACTCTGTACAAAGAGCAGAATTCCCATTCTTGTTTAGCTCCATCATTCACTTTATCTTGGAAAGTGTGGCACTCTCTTTCATAGGAGAAGTATCCTCTCTTTTTGATGGGAAGGTATGCCAACATGATCTGTCATGAAGAGAGACATGTTCCAGGAGATTGCGTGCCTCCAGAGGGAGTTCTGTGGTTTTGCTGTTTTCTAAACGTAAGTTTTCAAATGTTGAAACGTATATTGCCTTAAATTAGTGTAAAATTGATCTGGTCTTAGAATGGGTCAGGAGGAAAAACAAACGAGCACAGAAATATGTTATCAGTGAACCCGGCAGTCTTAATTGGGAAACAATAGAGCTGTAACTATTTTATTTTGATTATGTTCACTAACAGAGTAATTATCATTTTAATTGATATGTATGAACAGGTGCTTACACTGAAAGCAGTTTCAAACTAGGATGCGTTATGCTTGAAAAGTAGCCTGGGTGATTGTTCTCATTAGCCAAACAGATGGCTGGACGTTTGCTTGCCATTTTATGGAGAGAGAATTATAATCTGACAATATTTTACATAGTGTGAAGTATTTATAAATCAATAAAAGATGAAATTTATGTTCAGTGTTAGTGTAGAGTAAACGCAACTCACATGCTGGGGAATGGCATCTCAATGATAAATATCAAGCTACTGTTCTAATTAACTCTTTTGGAGGGTTTACTTTCAAGTGCAATGAGGCTAGGGCATTGACATGCTCAGGAGTATGTGGAGACAGACCTTATTTTAAATGATGGATTTTAGTGCCCTTCTCTGGACACTGTGCATCTATCTGTTTCATTCCCATCTATTGCCTGGTTTTTAAAACCTTAGGGCTTCTTTGGAGGAGCCTTGCTATGCATCTCTGAATGTTAATTTGGCACAGTCTAAATGTTGGCCTGTGTATTTTAGCTTTGTTGAAAATGAGATTGTGTGGGGATTCCCAAATTTTTAATCTAAATTTACTTTTAGATTTGAGAATCCTCTTCCATTTTCCTCTACATAGAGTAGGATAGTTCTTGTAATCTGTGGAATAGTTGTGATGGATATGTTGTGCTCCCTTGTCTGGGTAGTAGTGCCATTTTGATAGTGTTCACTCCAGTATCATTTGAACTTCCTCTCAATTTGTTACTGTACTTGGCCCTGCAAAAATGTCTGATTTTTGAAAACTTCTGTTTTATGTTAAAATGAGTGTTTGTGTGGGCCTTTTGCTCCAAAAATTGAGAGAGAAAATATATTCTGTAAACAAGTGAAGGCAGTCACCTCTGATTTTTGGAGTGACAGAACAGAAATATTTCATTGTCTTTCCATATTCCCATGAGTTACATAGACACTGGGCTAATAAATGTTTTTTGGTGCACACCTTTTGTAGTCTTGGTTCTGGATCCAAAAGTCCTTTTCCAGTGAGACTCACTGAACTTTGTAAAGTCTCCTGAGAAGTCTGGCTTTCAACCAAAACCAATCAACACCTATGTGGTGGGTTGAGCCTGACTGGGGCCAGGTGCCCACCAGAGCCGCTCTCTCACTCCCCTCATTCACTAAACAGGGGAGAAAAGGCATAACGAAATGCTTGCAGGTCGAGATAAGGACAGGGAGAGATCACTCACTAATTGTTGTCACGAGCAAAACAGACCAAACTTAGAGAGGGAATTCATCTAATTTATTACTAGGCAAAACAGAGTAGAGGAATGAGAAAATAAAATCAACTCTTAAAACACTTGCCCCCACCCCTCCCATCTTCCCGGGCTCAACTTCACTCCCGGCTTCAACCTTCCCCCCCTCAGCGGCACAGGGGGACGGGGAATGGGGGTTACGGTCAGTTCATCTCACGGTGTTTCTGCCGCCTCTTCATCCTCAGGGGGAGGACTCCTCTCATCGTTCCCCTGCTCCAGCATGGAGTCCCTCTCACGGGGTGCAGACCTTCAGGAGCAAACTGCTCCAGCGTGGGGTCCCCCACGGGGTCACAAGTCCTGCCAGCAAACCTGCCCTGGCGTGGGCTCCCCTCTTCACGGGTCCACCGGTCCGGCCAGGAACTTGCTCCAGCGTGGGCTTCCCACGGGCCGCAGCCTCCTTCAGGTGCCTCCACCTGCTCCAGCGTGGGGTCCTCCACGGGCTGCAGGTGGAATCGCTACACCCCCTCATCCTTCCTCCATGGGCTGCAGGGGGACAGCCTGCTTCACCATGGCCTTCACCACGGGCTGCAGGGGGATCTCTGCTCCGGCGCCTGGAGCTCCTCCTCCCCCTCCATCTGCACTGACCTTGGTGTCTGCAGAGTTTCTTACATCTTCTCACTCCTCTCTCTGGCTGCAAAAGCTCTCTCTCCCAGTGTTTTTTCTACTTCTTAAATATGTTATCACAGAGGCGCTGATTGGCTTGGCCTTGGCCAGCGGCGGGCCCGTCTTAGAGCCGGCTGGCATTGGCTCTATCAGACACAGGGGGAGCTTCTAGCAGCTTCTCACAGAAGCCACCCCTGTAGCCCCCCCGCTGCCAAAACCCTGCCACGCAAACCCAACACATTCCACCCCTCGCCTCTGTGAATCACATATTTAAGAATTATTAAAACATACATTCAACACAAAAACTACACACACACTAATCACATCAACAAGGAAAAAGAAAAAGAATTCCCCCCACCAGAATCAAAGCAACACTATCACAACACTAAACAAGAGTAGACAATACACACAGAATCCACCTCTCGTCCCTTCACCGCTATTTCACTCTCAATCTACGTTCAGTCAATGTTTTGCCCGTTACCTCCTCCAATTACTATCCTTATCTCGATTTTCTCACGCCCCACGTTGGGCGCCAAAAAGACTGTGGTGGGTTGAGCCTGACTGGGGCCAGGTGCCCACCAGAGCCGCTCTCTCACTCCCCTCATTCACTAAACAGGGGAGAAAAGGCATAACGAAATGCTTGCAGGTCGAGATAAGGACAGGGAGAGATCACTCACTAATTGTTGTCACGAGCAAAACAGACCAAACTTAGAGAGGGAATTCATCTAATTTATTACTAGGCAAAACAGAGTAGAGGAATGAGAAAATAAAATCAACTCTTAAAACACTTGCCCCCACCCCTCCCATCTTCCCGGGCTCAACTTCACTCCCGGCTTCAACCTTCCCCCCCTCAGCGGCACAGGGGGACGGGGAATGGGGGTTACGGTCAGTTCATCTCACGGTGTTTCTGCCGCCTCTTCATCCTCAGGGGGAGGACTCCTCTCATCGTTCCCCTGCTCCAGCATGGAGTCCCTCTCACGGGGTGCAGACCTTCAGGAGCAAACTGCTCCAGCGTGGGGTCCCCCACGGGGTCACAAGTCCTGCCAGCAAACCTGCCCTGGCGTGGGCTCCCCTCTTCACGGGTCCACCGGTCCGGCCAGGAACTTGCTCCAGCGTGGGCTTCCCACGGGCCGCAGCCTCCTTCAGGTGCCTCCACCTGCTCCAGCGTGGGGTCCTCCACGGGCTGCAGGTGGAATCGCTACACCCCCTCATCCTTCCTCCATGGGCTGCAGGGGGACAGCCTGCTTCACCATGGCCTTCACCACGGGCTGCAGGGGGATCTCTGCTCCGGCGCCTGGAGCTCCTCCTCCCCCTCCATCTGCACTGACCTTGGTGTCTGCAGAGTTTCTTACATCTTCTCACTCCTCTCTCTGGCTGCAAAAGCTCTCTCTCCCAGTGTTTTTCTACTTCTTAAATATGTTATCACAGAGGCGCTGATTGGCTTGGCCTTGGCCAGCGGCGGGCCCGTCTTAGAGCCGGCTGGCATTGGCTCTATCAGACACAGGGGGAGCTTCTAGCAGCTTCTCACAGAAGCCACCCCTGTAGCCCCCCCGCTGCCAAAACCCTGCCACGCAAACCCAACACAACCTAAAATAATAAATCCCAGAACTCTGCCTCAGAGCTTCTTAATGGAGTTGATTGGGACATTTTGTTTTTACAGTTATAAGGTATTTTAGGCACAGCTGGTTTGGTGGTGGCGAAGCACCTGTGAAGTCTTTTTAGGTATCATCTCCTACTATGAAATTCTGCACCAGAATGAATCTTCTTTACTTGGCACTGTAATACTTTCCAGAATGTTGACTTCAATATCTAAAAGAGAAACATATGACCAGCTTGAAGGATCAGCAATAGCTCTTCACGAGCTTAAGAGTTCCTGATGACCGCATTGCTTTAATATAATGTTCCTGTTAATAAATGTGAAAGAAAAAAGAATTATGATACTGAAACATAATTAGAAAACTTAGAAAGAATAATTCATATTACACAAAATATTCTGAAGTGCTGGTAACAATTTTTTTTACATTCAAATTCCATAAAAGCTCACATATTAAATTTCCAATTATGGCTTCAAACCTGGAAACAGATTTGGGGGAGGTAGGAGGGCTTTTTGTTTAGCACTGGCACTGAAACCAAGCTGTAGATACCTGCCCTTTTTACCTCCTCTATCTTTTCATGCTTCCATAGCCACATGATGAGCCTTTTTATTTTAGACTTTTTTTCACCCTTGGGATCCAGATGAGACTGCAGCCACACAAATAGCCATGCTGGCAAAAAGGATGAGTGTGTCATGGACAAGGTGGAAGGTTTGGGACTGGAGGAAAGCAGAACTTCTCTTGGTAACAGCAATAGCTTTTGCTGCATTAAAATTTGTTTGCTGCCTTAAAATGTTTAAACTCCTGCTGTACCTGGAGTCCTTTGAGTATCAGGCTTGGTGCTGCCCCAGCTGGGGAGCCCTCCTCTGCAACAAATACTACCCGATGAGAGGAACTGCAGCGCGCTGTCCCTGTTGCACCAGGTGTTACACTGTTAAATAAGCGGCTGTGAATGTCAGATGGTGCTGAGTTGAATAAAAATGATTTTTAGCACTTCCTTGTTTTCCCTCCTGTATGGGGTAATGTCCCAAGTGCCCAGCTTCCAATGATTATCATAGCTGCAGTTGTACAGTCTATATTTTGGCTAAGCATTTGAAACTAAGATGCAGCATCTTTCACTCCAGACAGACTGTAATGCACAATGCACCTAAAATAAGTTGTCTCCTCCTTGGTCCTATGGGGCCAAGTGATAAGGCATTTCATGCTAACCACTGAAGACGTTTTTGGTGCTGAACAGCATTCCTCTTCATTTGTTAGTGCCAGGGGCTTCAGAACAGTAAATAACATCAACAGATTTTCTCATGTTTTAGCCATATTGTTCTGCAATCCAAAGACAAGGCAAAAGACAAAGCTAAAAAAGAGTTGTTTCAGTCAAAATATGATGAACAGCACACTTTTCTGAAACTCAGTTACAAATCATTCTGTCAACAAACTGAAATCACTTGGCCTTCCAAAGGGGGTGGTCACCATGGTAACAAAATATACCAGATACTTCATTTTCCCCAAACCTTTATTCATGTCATAAATGGAGTGGGAGCCCGTCCTTCTTTTACTGAAGGAACAGGAGAAACATTTTCATTGGAGCTTGTTATCTGCTGAAAGATCCTCACCAACTTGTAACTACTGAGAAATGTCTGCTAGGGCAGGTGTTCCTACAGAGCATCTGTATGTGCGGAGAGACTCACTCGAGTACGAGTTGAGAGCCAACTTGGTAAAGCACTGAAATGGTCCATAATGGCTGATGAATTGCCAGGGGAGATGAGAGGAGGAGAAGGGGAGAAGGGAATGTTTGGTACTACTTGTATATGAGTGCTGGAAGATAAAAGCAAACTTTGGAGAAAGCTAGTTATCTTTATTTCCCATGGTGAATTTATCATCTTTCAAGGGCTCAGAGCTCATAAACACACACCTGGCTCTTGAGTTGCAATTTGCGTATTGAAGCCTCTTGTTGTGAGGCTGCTGTACTGGAATAGGCAAAGTTGTTTTACTATTATTGTAGATGCAGTCAGTTCTTTCTTAATTTAATTTTATAAGCATCTCCACATATTTTGTCTGCAGCTCTGGTATACCATCTGGAGCAGTCTTGTTTCCCTTCTTTTACCTTATCACTTCCACATTGAATAGTAGCCCTTTGCTTCATAGTTCAATTATCCTTAGGGCAATCCCAAGCACAAATACAGACTGGGCAGAGAATGGATTAAGAGCAGCCTTGAGGAGAAGGACTTGGGGGTGTTGGTTGATGAGAAGCTTGACGTGAGCTGGCAGTGTGCGCTTGCAGCCCAGAAAACCAGCTGTATCCTGGGCTGCACCAAAAGAAACATGACCAGCAGGTTGACGGAGGTGATTCTCTTCCTCTGCTCTGCTCTCATGAGACCCCTCCTGCAGTACTGCATCCAGCTCTGGGGTCTCCAATACAAGAAAGATGTGGAGCTGTTGGAGCAAGTCCAGAGGAGGGCCACGAAGATGATCAGAGGGCTGGAGCACCTCTCCTATGAGGACAGGCTGAGAGAGTTGGGGTTGCTCAGCCTGGAGAAGAGAAGGCTCTGGGGAGACCTTACAGCAGCCTTCCAGTACCTGAAGGGGCCTACAGGAAAGCTGGAGAGGGACTGGTTACAAGGGCATGGAGTGACAGGACAAGGGGTAATGGGTTTAAACTGAAGGAAGGTAGATTTAGATTAGATGTTGGAAAGAAATTCTTTACTGTCAGAGTGGTGAGGCACTGGAACAGGTTGCCCAGAAGCTGTGGATGCCCCATCCTTGGAAGTGTTCAAGGCCAGGTTGGATGGGGCTTTGGGCAACCTGATCTAGTGGAGGGTGTCCCTGCCCATGACATTAGATGGTCTTTAAGGTCCCTTCCAACCCAAACCATTCTATGATTCTAATCTTCCATTTCTCCCCCATTGTTACTCTCTGTTACTGCTTTACGGAGAGGCTTCTTTTCTCAAAGCTGTTTTGTAAAGCTGTTCTTTGCATGGCTGTAAACAAAAGCTGGAAACAGTCCCTGATGGAGTTATTTTATCATGCTATATATATGTATTTTTGGGAACTATTGTAATGCCAGAACACTTTAAGAGAACAGGTTTTCTAAAAACATCCAAACAGTTGACCTTCCCTCTGACTTCACCTTTCACTAGCTGTTTTCTTTAAGGAGAGAGTCTATTGTTCAGGCTCAGAAATTTGTATAAACACCTATTTTAATTTCCAAATTCAGCGATTGTTTTGAAAAGCAGCACTGTTTCAAAGTTAGTTTTGGAGGTTTTTTTCCCTAAATACAACCTATGTGCAATGTTTTGACTGAAACCAATAGATTTACTACTAAAAATAAACCTAAGGTCCTCATCTATAATGTAATCTTCATTATAGATCCTGTCTTTATTTTTCATAGTGAGATGTAATGGGATTTTCTTTCTTTCTGTTCTTTATGTTCTTTTTTATGTGATTCTATGATGAAACATTGATCTTGAGGTTTCTTGTTTGCAGTCCTTAATTATAATTTAGATTTTAAATTGAGAGTATGGTATTTCAGGTTAAAAAAGAAAATAAGGATGTAGATACATAATCACCTGTAAATTGTTTTCTGTTTTAAGAAGAGAAACTAAATGCTAACCAGGAGAAATTTTCATGCATCTAAAGGAAAATGTTGACATAGTAAACTCGATCACTTAAAAAGAAATTTCAGATAATTCCATGCCAATATTCAGCTGAACCACAAAATTCAAAAGTTCTGAACATATTAGGAGGGAAGATCACAGAATGGTAGGAGCTGGAAGGGACCTCTGAAGATCATCTAGTTCCGCCTCCCTACAAAACCAGGATCATCTAGAGCAGGTTGCAAAGGTTTGCATCCAGGCTGGTTTTAGTTATCTCCAGAGAAGGAGAATCCACAACCGTTCTGGGCAGCCTGTTCCAGCACTCCATCACCCTCAAAGTGAGGAAGTTTTTCCTTGTGTTCAGATGGAACTTCCTGTGTTCCAGTTTGTGCCAGTTGCCCCTTGTCCTGTTGCTGGGCACCACTGAAAATAGTCAGGCCCCTTCTCTTGACATCTGCCCTTTAGGTATTTATAAAGACTTACCAACTCCTGTCTATCATGCCTGTGCTTTGCCCTCCCTGGTGCTACATAACTACTACCACTTTACTTTTAATGGAAATGTTGTAAGGTTTAGTGGGCACATCATTTAGGACTATCTGCTGGATTAATTTCACTTTACTTTCTGTTTCTAGCTAGTATCAATAGATGTAGATCAACAGATCAGTAGATACAGCATCCTCAAACTGATGCATTATTTGAGTAATCAAGTAAAGTTCCTGATAAATGTTGTTATTTTCTTTTTGTATTCTGAAATTGTACTGTCACAATTAATTTCATTTGAATATGTGCTTTCTGCTAATGAGACAATATTTCTAGAGGAATTGCTGTTTTAATTTGTTAAGATCCCGGCTATTTGCTTTCTTCCATATGTCCTTCTATTTAAAAGGTAGACTGTGTAAATTCTTTGTGGAAAACTGAATGAAATCTGAATGTGTTTAAAAAGTATAGGAGATATTTTCTTTGCTCTTTTATTGCTAGCAGGTGATAGTATTTAATGTATATGACAGTGAGACTGTGATATGTAGTACAGTGTAGCTATGTGTGCACAACACAAAGTAGTATGGCAGAACATGAAAATCTCAGTGGTGTGACTGTTATCAGTGTGTCATAGTTCCCCCCATCCTTTATGAGATAAGTAT
Source organism: Grus americana (assembly GCF_028858705.1). Taxonomy (NCBI): domain Eukaryota; kingdom Metazoa; phylum Chordata; class Aves; order Gruiformes; family Gruidae; genus Grus; species Grus americana. The sequence continues at coordinate 31,780,319 of NC_072858.1, forward strand.
GCTTCAAGGCTTTTACTCAAGCTGGGAAAAGAATAGATCAAATGTCATCTCAGACTATAATGTCTGGTCATGTACAATAAATTTTAAACTATGTAATTCCTGAAGGTTAGAAATAGTTGATGGAAACCATAATTTACATAAAAGAAAATTTTAATACTGTAAAATTACTGGTCAAATAGACTGTTTAGGTCTATGGGTGTGAAAGAATGATACAGGTGATATCAAACATTTGATTGAAGAGATTTCAGATTAATATACCTTTTTTTGAGGGGGGGGCGGGGTGGGGGGAGCACAGAGGAAGTACTTAATGCATGATTATCTGTCTAGGAGAAGTATTTCAGGTTATAATATTACCATGAAAATTTTGGCAGGTTGATTTAGGCACAGGGCAAGGGTGGTGTGGGATCTTGGCTGATTGGCTTAGGAAAACAGCTTGAAACAAAGATCAAAGGAGGGCAAAAGCAAAATATCAGCAACCTGGACAAGTGTATAAAGATTAAAAGCCATAATCCCACAGTGCAAGGAGAAAAGCTTTTAATTTTGATAATTTACAAAAAATGAGGAAATCAGGAATCTGGTGAGATGGTTTTTAATGAATGATTTTATAATGACAGAGAATACAAGATTTGGTAGACTGTGAAGTTTAAATAAGGAGGCATTATAGGGGTAAAAATTGGTGGATGCTCAGCAGAGTCTTGGAATTTGTCAAGCTGATTAATTGATAAGTATTTGTTTATTGATCTGTTGCTGATAGGGACAGTGCGAAAATGGAAATTATTCAAACAGCCTTCAATCTGATCTAGAAAAATCCAATGCTGAGGAAGTTTGGTTGGGTGAGAACTGCTAGAGGGACAGAGAAAAAATGGTTTTAAGAAGGCAGACGTATAAAACTTTAAGATCTCCTTGGGGGACAGTCTAAGAAAAACAGAAAGTAAGGTGACCCGCTTTCAAATATATGACATTAACAGCATAATTCAAAATTATCCATGTGCAGAAGAAGGATAGCAGAGGAAGATTATTAAAGACTAACTTGGCTAGATCATGAACTCACCACTGTCTTTATGTAGAAAAGAAAATTATTTAGTTTACTAAGAACAGCTGTAAAAGAGTAACACCGATTTATAGAGTGATACTTAGAAAACCAAAGCTCAAAATTAGATGCATTTAGCAAGAAACATTAAGGATGTCAAGAAATACTTCTATAATTTCTTTAGCAGCAAAAGAAAAAAAAATAAAGTCCTCATTATCAACAGAAGGGAGATTTTTCAGGAGATGATGCCAGGAAGGCCAGTATTCCTAATGTCTTTTGAAAGAGATCAAATATAAACAAGAAGGTAGCAAAATTAATGCTAACAATAAAAGGAGGAGATATCTCCCAGTTTGGGAAAGATCTTTGCATTTAGCACTTTGATAGTTAAAATGTTTTCACATCAGCCCAGTATAACTTCAAGCTAATATGTTTAGAAACTCCTTGAATGAACCTCAGAACCAGCAGTAGCTTTCTTTTGGGAGCTTGTGGAGGGTGCTAAAGTCAAAAGACGACACAGGTTTGCCCATCTTTAAGAGGCCAAGGAGGAGAAGGAGAAAAGAATTATTAATTTGGGCAGTTTGGTTCCTACACGTTTCTGAAACACACAATCTATTTGTAAACATCTGCGATTTGAGGAGAAGACAAGTAGCTGCCAATCAGGTCAAATAAATATGATTTTCTTCTATGCTAGGAAGATGAGGTATTATACGCAGGGGAGAAGGAGTGGGTGCTCTCTACCTTGGGTGCATTAAGACTTTTGCAACAGTCTTATATGCCCCATTCACTTCTAAGCTAGAGAAATGCTCTTGGTAAAGGTCCTAAGGGCTGACTTCAAAGATCAGAAAAATAAAATTAAGAATTAATCAATAAATACTGTGTGTGCATACTGGTTACTTGGATAGATCAGATGTTTGTCATCCTAATGCTTCTGAAAAATTTTTATGGTAAAGTTAGTGTTAAAAACCAACTCCACTTAGAAAATTAATTTTAAAATTTAATTATTTATTTTTTATACAATCATGTCATATAAAGATGTCAGTACTGATACATTGTGTGAAATAATGGCAAATGTTTTGAAATAACAATGGAAAAAATTTTGGGGCAAATTTCTAAACTTAATCTTGCTAAACTTTAGAAATAAACAGACTAACTCCAAACCAGAATACAAAGAAAAAAATTGCCTTTGCACAATGAAATGGTACCTCTCTGGTAGAATGCCTTATTCTGTACTGGTGTGTACATTAGATATATACATACATATAACTTTCATCTTTCAGTATTTATTTCAATTTTTCTGATTTTTTTTTTTTTTAAGATTATTCTACACTTGGATAGCTCTCAGTAGCTTAACCTTCCTGTCATGTGTTAAGAATACAAAAACATGTCTTCAGCACTTCACAGGAAGATTTTTGTGATTAGAAAGGTGCTATACTCTTCCTCACGTTTTGCCATCCCTTCTCCTCCATCACTTTGTCAGGAGTCTTGTTAAGAAACTCTTGCCTGGTTTCTAATTGTGGCTTACTGAAGTAAGCACATAACCTTGTGTTTCTTCTCTCTGAGCTTTTGTATCTTACTGGGAATCATGCGCCATTCATTATGGTACCCATCCCTCAAAAAATCTGTAATTTGCCAGGATACATTATCTTTTGTATCACTCTTCAGATACACTTGGTCCTATCTTTTCTGTCAAGATTCTGTCTTTATCTTTTGATCTGCTGGTTGAAATAGTTGACAGCAACCAAGCAAGAAACAAACCTATTTACAAAGAGGTCCCTGAAAGCCTTTTGCTCTATTTATGTCACTGTGTTTGCCATATAACATAGGGCTGGGAAACAAATTTGTCAACAGCCTTGAGGAATTTCTTACTTTCAGCTCAATAAAAGAGGTAATACGTATTAACCCATGGGTCTGTGTTTTTTGGTAGTTTATTTTTGTTTGTTTGTTTTTTAAACAATTTAACATAAAGTCCTTAAAATAGAGGTTAGTTTTCTTTTAACAGTCAGAAGAAATTATTGATTTGACAGAATCAAAAGGACCGCTGACTCCAAAGTAAAGGTCATTGTTTTACTGTAAGAAGTTACCAAGAGTAATGCAGCAAGAAATAGAGGTCTCAAAATGGGCCTTACAAAATCTGATGACAAATAAGAACTTGATAGGGTGAAATACTTGTGACTGATTGATTTATAATGTTTTTGTTTTCTTTCTGCTCTGCATCTGCCATGAAAATATAGAGGAATGATCTTGAAGCACTTAAAAATTACTTTTCTGTGAAATGAGTGCAAAGCTATGTTATGCCTATGCTTCATGTGTGGATGAGAAAGGACACTAGTGAATTTTTCATGGTCAAAGTGGGTATAACAATTGCAATTGATGATAGAAAATGTTTGCTGACTGATAATACAGGCTAGAGGAGGTGTGACACCCTACATATACTCTATATGCAATGTTATTTTAAAACAAAACAAAACTTAGCAATGAACTCCATCAAATTCTCTATCAACCCTAATATCTCTAGTTTAGCAGCCTTGGAGAGTCAGCAAGAAAAAGCTTGTAAGGGAGATAAATATCCTTTTGTCTTTCTATTTAATTTTATTTTGATTGTGGTATAAACTTAGGTCATAGTCAGACTTGTGGTGTGTAGAAAATACTAGGTGATGTGAGCATGAATGTTCTCAACAGGATATTTGACCTATGAGGACATGGAAAGATTCATGTAGGCTGTACCTCTCCTTTCTCTTTCCTCAGGATTTTCATAATTAGGGAAGGGAGAAGAATTGGTCAGAAAGTCTCTTCTCTGCTCCACTTCCTAAGGTCTCACGATGCCTTGTGATGTGGAAGAATCACGTGTGTTTTGTGGCCAAAATACAGGTGTCTCGTCTTTTGAGAACAAAAAGGAAATTTTGTCACAAGGTAGGCAAATTGACTGTCACATGTTGAACACTAGATAAAAGCAACTGGGAGGCCCAGGCAATCCTCTGTGAATGAGGATATGGTAGGGGGAACACATTCCCATATAAAATATGAGTGATTTTAGACTCAGTTATGCTTAAATCCAGCTGAGGCTTCTCATGCCTAGTACATCCTCTATAGTCCATCCTCTAAAAACTTCTGCCAGTTGATGCTGCATTTCAGGCCATGCAAGCTCAGATCACAGATCCTTTTTTTTGGAAAATGAGGAAAAAACTATATAGAATAAAACCTGCTATCTTTTTTTTATGTTGTTTTTAATGGTAATTTCTGTAAAATTCAGCAGTCAGAACTAAAACAGTGCCAGATTTATGGTTTGGTGACATTCATTTAGATAGTTGTGCCAGGTTATTCTGTTAAACTTTTAAATGACGTGATTACATCCGAATTTTTCCATAGGACCCGTACTCCCATCTTTGCACAGTGGGATATGTGGAAGGTTGGTTGAGAGCAGCATTTGACCTTAGTTACTTTTATTTTAAGAAACAGAAAAGTAAAGTACAAGTATTCTAAACACTACATTAACTGCTAGTCAATGTTAACTTTTTTAATAATGACAATACGTACAGTAGAGTTAGACACCACTAAATTAAACTGTGTAAGGGTGTAGAACTAGGTATTTAATTAGAATTTAATAGTATAGTAATCACTTGCAAAATAAATCAGTTAGGAACATATATATTATAGATATATATTAACCATTGCATGAGAAGTAAATGTCTTATAACTGTTTAATGTGTTTAATATTTATGTATCATTAACATACTGTGATTAACACACTATTAAATCCTAAAGGATAACAAATTGAATTAGTTAAGCTGCACTCCTTTTCTTCCCCTTCATTACTGCAGCCCTACACTGTAACTGGTTAGCATTCATTATTTATACAATAAACGTTGCTAGCCTTTTTCCTCATATAGTATCTCTGTGCTGCTCCCCTCCATGTGACCTTGCTCTTCACTCCATATACATGCTTAGGCTGCAAAAAGTGGTTTTGCAAACACCTGCTAAGTGTTGTGTGCATGTGCAAACTCTTACCTGCTAACTGATTACTAAATGTACGCATTGCACCTTTACAGTTTTATATGGGACTTTCCAGTAAATTGGAGTTACTGACTTCAGAGGTTGGAGAAGGATTGGTAATTGGGATATATCCCCTTAGAGACTCAGTAGTTGAAAGTATAGCTGGGGATAAAAAGGAGAAAGAAAGGTGGAGATTAACCAATAAGGCTGTATTTGTTAGATCAATAGGATCTCAGAGTCTTTTTGCTCTCCAAGAGGTAAGAGCCTGCTGACAGAAGCTAATTGGCTTTATCTTATTTCAGTGAAAGGTAACATACCCTGTTCCTACTGACTCAGGAGCTCAGGGGAGGCTGGGACCCCAAAGTGGCTTTCTCGGCTGGCTCTGTCAGGCTGAGGCACAGCTATATGAGTGCTGTGACCCTGCGGAAGTGACAGGTAGAGCAGGAGACGTGCCGGTCGTGTCTTCTCTGACACCTCTGGGTCAGCATGGGGCCTCTGCTCCGCTGTGCTTCTCGCTTGTGCTTCCCACTAATACCCTGGAAGTGGCAGTGGCAGATGAGTGGGGCACCTTTGAGAGCAGCGATGACAGTCGCAGCGGCCCTGAGGAGCAAGCCATATGCTTTGCTGGTGGGTTGCAGTCCTGGCTGCCTGCAGGGTACTGCGTGACTTATGGGGCTGTGAAAGCGGCTGTCTTAGATTGTTCTGCGTGAAAATATAGACCATCAGATAGTGTGGTGAGAGCCTTCCCCCGTGTTGTGTGGCTGCTTTGCTATGAAGACAGCAGCTTATTTGTAGTCAGACCCTAGGTTAGAAAAAGACGTAATTAGGAGGATGGGAAGACAGTGATGACTGATGCCTGAAGAAATTGCCTACTCCAGATGGCGATCTGGGAGCTGAGCAGAAGTGTAGAGCTGAAGCCTTCAGTTACTGTAAAGAAGGAAACAAGAGAGTGAGGAGGAGGTTAGTGAGAGCTTCCTCTCAGGCAGAGCAGGAGTTGTGGCTTGGTGTTCCTGGGTGCCTGTGGCTGTTCTGTCGCGCTGTCCCGTGGTGGATGCTGTGATGGGGTGTTGCGTATCACCCCACTTGGGACCCTGCTTAGGACCTGTGTTGCAATGTATAATAGACCTGGATGGCATGTAGTCTTGTCTCTTCCATTATCACCACCTTTACAGAGTTTTGATGTTTGGTTTATTTTTTCTGCCCCCTATTATCCCTGAAATATGAATAGTTTTTTTTCTCTGACTATTGTCAGCAGCAGGTGGTCTATAATTTTATTTCCTCTCTGCCTTTCATTCTGTCATCATCCAGCTACAAGAAATCTCTAACTTTCTTTACATTCTTTCATGAACAGAAATAGATCATAGCAGATTTTCAAAATTGCATAGTATACATATTTAACTTTTCTGTATTTGGGATGACCAGCCAATAAAATGGGCTAGTGATAATGTTCTACAGTAGTCATACTACTGGTAGAAGTATAGTTTAGTGCGGAATTACATTTGTAATTTTAGATTATCACATTTGTCAAATCACCAAAGAGGCTATTTACCTGTTCTTTTGTTATAGTAAAACAAATATTAACCAGTGTGCTTCGCATTAGTGCTGAAGAGAAGAGACAAAGTTCTTTTCATTCTGTCAAGGCAAGATAGCTCCTGGCTTGCTGGCTTGTCAAATTACCTTGGTTTTCACCATGTACAGGAACACTCATTTATCCTATTTTATGGGGCACCTAAAGATGGTTATTCTAGGGCTGTAGGAAAAGTAATTCTCATTGTTGATACTATAGTGTAAAAGATACATCAAGCATTTCACTTCCCATTATCCATTTGGTAGGTAAAGTTGTTGTTGTTTTTCAGTTCAGGCGATATTTCTAACCTGTTTTGTCTAATTGAAGAAATGGCAACATCATACTAACTCATATTTAAAAATCGATAAATCATGACCCTTTAGGATGAAACATAAACTTTGAGCTATGGCTAAAGGAAAATCAAGTGCCTAATTTTTTAGTTTAATTTTACCAATAGCAAATTTTTTATGTTCTTTTAAAACAGGGTGCTCTGACATGAAAAATAAAGTACACAAACAGGCTTTTATTAACTCAGCACAGTGTTGGCTTTGCTCTTGTCTCTGTGATTTCTGAAATTGTTGGCCGTTAGTTTGTCTTATCCTAGGGCATTTTTCTGATTTATAGGAGTGAATGTTTTCATTGTCTCTTAGAATCAGAAACTTGTCTATGCTGGACTGTTGCTGCCAACAGAATTAATGTAGGTAAGACGTGGAACTTACTTTTCATTTCTTTGGAAAGATAGACCTTCAGCAAGTTTTATAGTGTACTGCAGGTTTTATAGTAAAACAATAACAGGAGAAGAACTGCAACCAGAAGTGGTGTGTGGCATAATGAGTAACGTTGACTCAAATCTGACTTACCTTCTTGCCAGAATCTTAGGTCATTCCTTTTGGTAGATAGGTGAGAGCAATATTTACAGAGGTGGAGGAATGACATCTGTTTTATAGATGCTGGAATAAATATGCCACAGAGGATTAAGACAGTCTTTGCCCAAAGTCATGAAATAATTTAGTCAAACAAGTTGTGAGTAAATGTGATATCTACTACTCATGTGTTGAAATGTGACAAACCATTCCCTATTTTTTTACATTCATTATTATTAGGCGCTTCTCCTGTCATGTCAAATCCTTTCTCTCTCCTTACGCTTTTTTTCCTGTAGGCTATTTCTCTTATGACAGTTTTATGTCCACTTTATTCCATATGCATTTGTTACTGTGGTGTCTGAACATCAAATATACAGATAAATACATTTGGTCCAGAAAAACAGAAAGAGAGAAACAAATCTCATCTTTGTGAAATTCTAGGAGTTAAATAAAATTAATTAAGGTTAATTTTGAAAATAAATTATTAATATTCTTTAAGAAAACCAAAATATACTCTCAAGAATTCTTTGCTACCACTTTTAAAAATGTTGTATAATTAACTATAAGTAAAAATATTAAAATTAACCTTCCCATTTAGAAATTAGAAATTGGTTCTCGCATAAAACCTTCAGATTTTAACAGCTCAGCAATCTCAGATGAGAAAAAATGCTGGAGAATTTGCAGTAGGTAAACTATCATTCTCCTTGACTCATCCATCAGGCTGTGTTGCCATGCTAATTTATAGCAACAGTGCCAAAGCATGGAAGAAAGAAAACTGTCCTTCAGGAGGTTAAAGGTTGTTGAACCCTTGATATATAACCCGTAGTAACATGCTCCTGTAAAGTGGGCTGTTATAATCCTGCTGTATTACTGTCCTTTTCTTTTTCTTTCACTTTCTTGAATAAATTATGATCTTTGACAGTCTGAGAGAAATAAATTTCTCTTGTTTTGTACTGTGTTATAAAGTGTGTTGTTGTATCAATTTCTCCTTTTTTATGGTGGCTCAACTGCTGGTCCTATTTTGGCTTTGTGACTTGTCTCTACCTGCATTTTATTATTGTTGACTGGGTATTTTGGGGAAATCTGCTGAAGTCTTTGTATTTGTCCTTGCACTGGGATAGTTTTCTGGGACAAGACCACTGTTTGTATCAGTCATACAATTTTTGCTCAGCAGCATCTTTTGATGGCATGGCCAGGCAGAGACTATGTTGACTTTTATGCTTTGCAAAAGTTGTACATTGTTTTATTTTCAAGTTAGATTTGCAATGCAGAAAATGAAAATCTTTGTTAATACACTCTTATGTGTCATTGGTTGTTATTTTTTTTTTAAAGTATTATTATTTTTATTCAGAATTTGGGTAAGCAACTGTGTTCTTTCTCTGTAATGAAATGTTAAAGATTTGATTTTGATACCAGTTTTGTGCTATTTTATTCATGTGGAAAAAATCTTTCAGACTTGACAATTTTTCTTTATTTAATGATTTATCTGCAAGCTAAAGTAAAATGAAATATTTTACTTCTCAGGAATGACCTTGAAATTTAAGTTCACATATTTGCATTTAAAACAATATACAAATTGAGTTTTCGATTTGTACTGCATGTCTGTACTGCATTTTGTTATGTCTCAAGTGCCTGTAACATCTTCCGAAGAAGATGATCCTTGTTACACCCTCAGCATCAAGAAGGTTTACTAGGTTGTTTTTTTTTTTTTTTTCCTTTAACTTGTTCGTATATTCAGAGGCTTTTAGGAAAGTATGCCAGTTGGGCCAGTGTCTTCACTTTCTGTATGCTTTTCTGTAATTTGTTCTCCAGTACTTAATTCCAAATCAATGTAACAAGGTGCTCTAGAGGAACCAACTAAGGCTCTTCCAGGGCAAGCACTCAAGGATGAGCTGCAGAGGGTACAGCATATGTTCCTAAAAAGGTCAAAGCACTGCTGATATGCTGAGGAGCGCTCTGCTTACCAATGCTTTCCTTTAGAGGTTTACAAGCTGAAAAGAAATTAATAGGAAGGAGTGGATGTTGCTGAAAGGTAGTGATTAGTAGTTAGTCCCTTAAGAAACTGCAACATGACGGCTATGTGGGTCTAATTTTCCCCTTCGTGCACACACAAAACTCCCACTTCCATTAATGAAAATTGCATGCAAGTGTCAAGGGAAGAGCAAACCCTGTCTGTAAACCGTTGGAATGAGCCTTCTTATTTCTAACCAGGAGCAGAGAGGGTAACACTAACTCTCTGCTTTACTGGGGATACTTTTACTAAACTCAAAAATCACCATTGGCAATACATAAGTCAATTTTATAGCAAAATGTTACAAACTCTTATACAGGTTTAGGCCTCTCCTTGCCATCAAATTCCTAGCAAAATGTAAAAGAGCAAACTCTCCTGGATCTTGGAAAAAGGAAAGTACTTTTCTTTCCAAAGCATTCTCTTTCATATCCCCTCAGTCAGGGTAGTGATCAGACATTGCAGTGATTACCTTCTATCTCATCTCGTGTGGGCAGTAAGCTGTATGCCTCTTCTATGCTGAAGTGCCAACACACTCATCAGCTCTGTTGTGTCATTAGAACAGCTGTGTGACAGTGACAAAATCATATAGTTTGTGCTGTAAACCCATATAATCAAAGGAGAAGTTGGGAGGTTTGACACAAACCCAAGTATTTTAAGGCCTTTCCAGCAAAACGCATTACATTCTTTACACACTATAGGGAGAGTTCTAGTGATCTTATGGTGACAAAACACCTGTGAGCTTGTAAGTGAAAGTGGGAATTTAGCAAGACCCGCAAGGTTATAGTGTTGTTCCATGTACTGGTTTCTTGTTACACCGAGCGCCTTCTCACAGCTTGATAACTACAAAGCAATGAGAAGAGGAGTCTGCATTTTGGCAAAGGGTCCCTCTCTTTCATGGTATTGTTTTGAAAGTAAATGAAGAGAGGAAATGTAAGGGAGGAAAAAAATATTTTGGGTGTGTTTGCTGATGGATTCAAATGATTAACAACCTAATGATGTTGATCTCTTAGTCGTAGCTTCTGTGGGTAGTGGTAGTGTGAGGGAGGTGAGCTTATAGCAACAGAAATCAGCAGAAGTGCCTTTTTGCTGGTTTATTGATTAGAAGGAAAGTTCTATAGTACTGCTGCATTACAGCTGGATAAGTCACATTCTGGCATGCTTCTTTTGGTGAAGTCAAGGAACATAATTATGCTCTGAAAAGTAGTGTTTATGAGAGATGCAGGGGCTGGGTGGCAGCATCCTTTATGGTCGTCTTTTAAGCTGTTTTCAGAGAGGATTATTTCTTCCAACTTCTTAGATTTCCTTGTAGTTAGAAACTCTCAAAGATGTACATGTATTTGGGACCCAAAATGTTAGAAGTCATTAGAATCTCAAATGTGTCGACAACTACTAATCTGAGAAGCATTTGTATTAAAGCAACAAAATTTCTTCTTTTTATTCCCTTCTGTACTTGAAATCTTGCTTGGCAGTAACTGTCTCCAAAGAGAATAGCCGTATTTTACTATAAAATACCTGAAGAGCGAAACAATACCAAGGATAGTGCACCTTTTTCCCCTTTTTCAGCTGCTTGCCTTTGGCTTAAATGACAGGGATTAGTTTAACACTGTACTTAAAATTGTATTTGCAGAGAAAATGGGAGTCCTGTAAACAAAATGACTGTGAAATGCACTCCTTCTAGTTTTCTTTCTCCATACCTCTCCTGCCATGTTGAGCGACCTTAAGCTTTGAACTGTGGCAATGGAAAAATGTTGTAACATAGACATTTTGCCCCATGCTATACTGCCTATCTTTGCAGTTAACATGAAAGCTCTCCATGGCATCACATGAAAATTTTTATGTTGACTGATTGCTTTTTGATGTGTTGTACATTTATGATAGAAAATAATGATGTTGGGATGATAGCTGCGAAGACTGACAGGACTACTACTCTGTGGCTCACTCATGAGCGATGCGTTACTAGAAGTTGGTTTTGGTATGATTGTGTTGTATGTTATCTACCACAACTGCAGAATCACTAAGTTCTTCAAAAAAATGAGGCGTTTAGTTTTCAGTGAATTGGTAAATACTCAGGCAAATGTAACAGGTGATGTGCCTTCGACAAAACGTTGGTTGTTAAGTTATAGCTTCTAGCGCTCTCGCTCTCTTAGTCATTAAGCACAGTAGTTTTGCCCAGTGATGCTGTGCTGGGCCAGTTCTGTTCTGGGATGGGAGACCTTTAGGGACATGCCTTTATGCTGGAGGGAGTCTAATGATTATGCACCATTATTTGGACTGGTATTGTTCCAGTTCTTTAACTTTTCTCTGGTGGTGCCCTTTTCTGGGTAGTAAAGAAAATAGATACTACAGCTACTTTATGGTATGAAAAAATCTCATAACACATAGTGAGAGCACTGGTGGTTGCCACTTACTTTTAGTGCAATTTCCCCAATTGCAAGGCTATTTCATCATCTTTCAGTGTTTTCATTATAAGGAATGAGTTAGAATACAATTATCTGAGTTTTGTTTTAATGATTATGATAGGCCTCCTCATTTCCTGTCCTAAAATTGCTGTAATTAAATAGCTTATCTGCATCTCAGAACTGGCTGAAAATCAGAGGCTAATGATGTGATTGCCAGTCTTTTACATGTCAGCAGTGTGACAGCATTTTGAGGTGCTGATGCCCTTGTATTGTCCACAGTTAAGTATAGATACTGACTAATTCTTGTGCTATGGAGAAAAATCTTACATTCAGCTAAGAAAACTGAACTTGTTAAATTCTTTGCTGTTATAATTTCCCCACTGGCCTGAGAGACAAGAGTTTTGAAGGTTGCAAGTCTATTCCTCACTTATTTTGCAACATGGATTTATATGCAGCTGGTTGTATTTCAGTGTCACTTTTCACTCTAAAATCCACAGAGAAAGGAAAATAATAGAATGAAGTAATTGTTCTGTCAAGGCTAATAATCTTCATTAAAATCTAATCCGTTTAGCGGCTATTTTTCAGTTTTTTAAAAGGCTGTTAGAAATCAGATTATCAATAGTGTGTTATACAAGTCTTTTATTAATGCTGTCAGTTCATCTTTACATAGAAAACTACATAGCAGTCTGGCTAGTTCTCTATCTTTTTACTGAGTAGCGTTACTTTTTAATGGAAAGGCAAATAGTCTGCAGAAATTGCAGTTCCATGCATTGCCTTGAAATCACAGGTTTTAGGTTGATCAGTTACATTTCTTTATTTGGTCTGGTTATTATGTGGTTTGATGGTGAGAATTTTGAAATGCTTTGTTGCCCTAATTTTGATTTATTTATTCTGAAAGAAGAAACCATGCAGTCAACCTTGAGACAATATAATAAAAGATGAAATCTATATTATGTTCATCCCAACCAAACTAATCTTTGGAAGCATTCCTCTGATTCCTTTTGTCACACTTGACCCTCCTTGATATGGTTGATACATGGAAAGTCCCAGAGAGAAAATCTTAATAAAGCAAGACAAGCAGATGGGTTTTCAGTGTGAAAAGAACTATCAGAATGTCAAATTCTGAATAAATTCCTTTATTTCATGAATACTGAAGGACACAGCTCACAGTAGTTGAACAGTCCCAGATTTGTAGACAGTAAACAGTCAACATATGGATGGTGGATTACCCTAGTCCTGTTTTGATTTTTTGTGTTGTATAGCAAATATTATGGAAAGAAAACCAGAGCCAAACTCTATTTTCCGTTTCTGTTAGCACCTGAAAGTGTTTAAAGACACAGTTGATTAGGACTGGCTTGTCAGAATCTGCCTATCAATTTTCTATCACTTTGTGTCTATATGTTGTTTTTGTGGGTTACTTTCAAGTTCAAGAGACATTTGTGTCCTCATGGAGCAAAAGTCTGTATAATAGAATGTCCTTAGTTGCCAGCTTAGTTGCCGGCTGGGGCTAAACCACGGCATAGGATTAGCTTGAATTGAGAAGAACTTGTGATTTTAGTGAGTTTTTCTATGAATATATAGCTCATCTTCTAGCTTCCTGCCCAGCTTGGGAAATCTGTACAACAGTGGTTGATGTTTACCCAGTCAGCAGCTGAGACTTGTCATGTTATTTAGGCAATGTTGGCTCACACTGTCTTTGGAACCATTCACCTTATGCCTGGGATGAAAGAATAAGCAAATATGGCAGAGTATTGTAAAATTCTAGTAAAATTATAGTGTTTCTTTAATTAAAATTTAGCTCACCTATTGTATGCAACCAAGTGGTACATGTTTAAATCAGTAATGGCATTTCATGTTATCTAACCAGCGCCTTTATTGTTATTTGAATGGCAATCAAATTTCTTAGTTACCCTTGGGAATACCACCTCCTCTTCTGCAAATAACCATCAGTCTAGATTTGATACAGCAGCAAATGTGTAATATCCAGGCCTAGGCCAGTCACAAAAACTGTATTGTAAGAATTTCACTTGATAACATACCTGGGTTTAAATAAAGAAGTGTATGTACTTTAACTACCAAAAGAACTAGCAAACAAAATATTAACACAGAAATAATTGCACTCAGATCTCTTTGTTGTTGTGTAGTTATTGCTGTTGGGAAATACTGACCAATTCTTCGGATATTGCGCTCTGCCTTCTTTTTCACGTCCCTCCTGAAGATAAAGTGTGCAGTTTCTGCAGCTTCACGTAGGTCATCTGTTGCAATAGAGGGATTAAACGACTGTTGGAAGTTACGGAAAGATTTAGCAACACAAGCATGACGCTCCTCTAAGCTGTATTTGTACTTAAGAATTAGCTATCGTGGCTACAGTTTTTCCCTAAGATTCCTGGAAGTATATAGGTTGTCAGGATATCAGGGACTTTTCACTCATAATTCCTCAGTTAGGTGCACGGATGTTCTGATTCCAGATATTTTTGTTGTTATCGTCTCCTTATAAACCCCCAAAAATATAAAAAGAAGATACAGGACTTTTCACAGGGACTTTCAGGGAAGTTCCTATTCCAGTTCTTCTATTGCTTCAGTTCAGGGTTGTGATAAAAGTTGAAGGAAGATGTTTGTTTTGGAGAAAGATAAAAATATGATTATATAGATTTTTTTTTTGTTTGAACGTTTTCCCTCCTTTAAATTCAAATAAAAATGTGATTTCAGTCTTTAATATGGGTTTGGATCATCCAGTATTTTTTAACTTGTTAGTCTATTTTGTAAATATAGAACTCAGAGAATATATTTTGGTCAAATAGACGCACATGCTCTGAAGAGATACTCGAGCAGAATGACAGTGCAATGCTGTACAGATGCTTGATTAACATTTAGCATCCTTTCTGCTAAGTGTTTTTTTCAGTAATTGAGGGTTTTATCACCATGTCTGTGGCTCTCTGTGTTTATCAAAGTCTCCTCAGATTCCCTTCCGGTTCCAATGCCTCCCTCCCCCATTCTCTTCTAGCTCTGGGCTCTTTCCTGACACACTCTCTTCCTTTCTCAGTATGCTGCTATTCAAAACACATAGTTATACCTATTCCTACTAGCGTGCAGCTCCCTCTGTCCAGGACAATGCTGTCTTATGTGTCTGTTCAGTGCCATCTGTGTAATTGCACTCAATAATAATATAGCATCTTCCCTCCAATGATATTTCCTACACTTGAAAAATAGGAGTATTTGACCTTATCTCCTAGCGCAGGAATCAGGAGTGTTAAGATATATTCACTGGTTTTGTGGCCACCTGTAAAAGATTTCTGTTCATTTAGATAGAATTAATGTACTTTTGACCTATTAGGGCATCGAGAGATGCAGAGCTAATTAATTAGGAAATTATTTTTGTATGCATACAGGTGCACTCATTTAAATGTCACTGACTTAATTTAATAACATGCTGTGAGTTTGGACACGCTGCCAATTTGATAGAGTTGTTTGTTTCTTCTTTAATTTATACTTAGTAAGATTCTTTGCTTTTTTTTGGAATCTCTGAAGACTTCAGATGATAATATGCTTCCTTTATGAAAAGAAAGTGGTTCTTTTTTTAAGTTGGTGATTAGATATTGTAAAATAGTAACAATTGTTTAGAAAAAAAATAATTTTCAATATTTGGACAACAAGAAGAGAAAGACAACTGCATCGTTGTCAAGACCAGTGTTTTAGAGAAAATGTTTGCTTTTTAGAATGTCTTACTAAAGACCGAATAGGTGTTGGTAGGGGAGTTAATATTTCTTGGAAACATCTATATAATTACTCATAAATATATTTTCAAGGAATTTTTTTTCTCTATTTTTTTGGGGGGGGAACCATTCATTGTACTCATGGGAAAATGATATTGCAGTACGTTACATATCTAGACAAGTCACCTAGAACCTCCTCTTGAGGCAAGATATTCCCTGCCATTCATTCCCCACCCCAGCAGAGTTCCCCAGGCCAGGCTTAGTCAGAACGATTGCCTGGCAAACTGCCTAAAATAATGATCGTGGGAATGAATCC